>NC_138770.1:60609746-60887246 GCF_965119305.1 Pelophylax lessonae | reverse complement strand
GGAGCACACAGGGGCCCAGAGACAGCAGAGGACATGTGAACTGGAAAGGAGGGATGAGGGGCAGCATATAGAAGAACCAATCTCCTCCATTTTCCTCCTGCAGCTACAAGAGGAAAATGGAGGACACTAGTTTCTCTAAATGCTGCCCCCACCTATCCAGGTGTACAGGGGAGCTGCACAGGCCCCTGGAGCATGGGGACAGGTTGCAATCACAACCCCTGCAACCCCTGTAGTTACGCCCCTGGTAGGGATGTATGAAAACAGAATCTGTCACTTTCTGCAGCTGGAGACAGATCTGTTACAGTGGGGGCCTTCTCAGGAAACCAATGACAGACTTCTTGCATTGCAGTGCTGTACAGTGCTTATGTTTTCCTGCTGTTCTCTTTCTAATACAGGTTCTCCTATTTCTTTGTCACTGAGCCATGAACCCCAAACATACATGCAGCAAAAGGGAAGAGGGTGAAAAATCAGAATTCTTTAATTCCTCTCTTGTTCCTGGTCAGTATCTTCAGAAACATTGAAGCCAATGCACCAGAATGTCAGCCAGGCATCAGGAATTTTCAGGACAGCTCAGCAATGGCAACCTACATATTTCTCTCTTGGTAGATTTAGATTAATGCAAGTCTATCACTGCGTTCAGGATAAGTAACACTTCATAACATCCTTACCCATAGCGGTGCCTGGCCACATCTCGACTTAGTCGCTCAGATAAGTAAGCCCCAATTCGATCCAGCTTCTCTGGGGCTGATAGAGCGTAGAATGTCAGCTTCTCCATGTTTGCCTTGACCAGGCCATCCTAAAAATACCACAAAACAGATGAGTGTACTCTACACCTCCTGTTAAAACCACCAATTAAGATAGCTGTGCTACCCCCTACACTCTATACAATATTGTATCACCCTCTAGTGTGCTATTAGTGATAGTGTAGGTAAATTTGATTTTATGACTCATGGTATGTTATGCGAGTCTGTAATTGGGTCGGGTTACTGCAGGCCAGGCTGGATGGCTCCACAGAGGGGGGTGTCTCTGGTACCTCCCCTTGGATCTAGAAGCTGGGAGAAGCTTCTGGAAGTTAGTGGGTGGAGGCCAGGAGGTCCTTATCTGCGTACTTGAGGGAATCTGACCAATCCAGAGGGCAAGGCAGGGAGGCTGGGTTAGCCATTAAATATGGTGGAGCCTGGCCAGCAGGGGAGTTGGGTGGAAGATGAAGTGCAGAGGAGGCTGTTGGTGACTTAGGAGGGGACCCCTTGGTCTAGGGGGGTTCTGGCTTTAGGCCGGGACTCGGGCTGGTTGGGAAGAATCCTTTCAGCATCCAGTTTGAGAAGAAATCTTGCCTAAGAGCAGCAGGGAGCAACTAAGACAGAGTGAGTACACCCAGGGATTCACAAGGAGAGAGACTGCCACATGTATCAAGCTTTGAAAGGACATTGCTGTGCTTAACCCTTTTATCCCTTGTCCAGAGAGATCTTCGGAGCAGCCGTGTGGGCTGGGAGACAATTAGCCAGGAGGGCTGGTAGTACCTGCCGGCAGTGGAGCAGCGAGTAATTCTACAAAAGGAGAGGAGATAATCTTGCATGCAGTTTTGTAACATTTTGTGCTATTTTCCCAAGTGCTTCTGGTCTGTAAGGGACTTTGCACTGATCCCAAGAGACGGGGAGGGGGGGGGGGGGGTTTCTAGCAAAGAGAGAAATCCAGGATCTTTTCTCTGTACATAGGAAGGAACTTTGTCCTCATCTGTTGTTCAAGTCAAGTTGGGAATCCCATAATCCCTATACCCTATCCAAGTTGTTTTCCCCAATAAACAACAAAATCAAGCCCATAGACAGATTTCTTGTGTCTGGATGCTGGAAATGCGTGTTGCCTGGCTGTGCAGAAATAGGGGAAACCAGTAACCTGTGGAGGTCACGCTACAATATACAGCAGCCCTCAAAAATTCCACTTACGAGTGGAATGATGAGGATGGCAAGTAAGGGCTGTGTTGTAAGAAAAGGGTGGACCCGGGGCACAGAGCAGTGCGCCCTGAGCCCGCCCATTGTGTGACAATAGTGAATTAATATTCGCTATTGTCACACGGATCCTCATCCTGGCCAATCAGGAAGCAGGTCCGAGACCCGTTTCCTGATTGGCCGAAAGGCGAACAATTGCCATTGGCCAAGGAGGAGGAGGGAGGGAGACGCGGAGGTTTGAGGAGAAGCCGCCGCTGCATCAGGTAAGTGCACGCTGGTCTCTCTGCATGCTGTGGTAACTCTACATTTAAGGGGGCACGCTGTGGGCACTCTGCATTGAAAGGGGGCACGCTGTGGGCACTCTGCATTGAAAGGGGGCACGCTGTGGGCACTCTGCATTGAAAGGGGGCACGCTGTGGGCACTCTGCATTGAAAGGGGGCACGCTGTGGGCACTCTGCATTGAAAGGGGGCACGCTGTGGGCACTCTGCATTGAAAGGGGGCACGCTGTGGGCACTCTGCATTGAAAGGGGGCACGCTGTGGGCACTCTGCATTGAAAGGGGGCACGCTGTGGGCACTCTGCATTGAAAGGGGGCACGCTGTGGGCACTCTGCATTTAAGGGGGCATGCTGTGGGCACTCTGCATTTAAGGGGGCACACTGCGGGCACTCTGCATTGAAAGGGGGGCACGCTGTGGGCACTCTGCATTGAAAGGGGGGCACGCTGTGGGCACTCTAAAGTTGTTGTTGTTAAGATTTTTTTGTAACCTAATTCTGAATAAAACATTTAACAGTGTAATTTTTTAGATATTTTACGAGGGTGTGTTTAGGGGCGGAGCAGGGTAGGGTTTGGGTGGGGCAACAAGTAGCGAGTAACTCTTAAGGCCTGGCTAGTAGCTCATGACTTGAAATTTTGAGCCCTGATATACAGTGTATAGCGCCGCAATTCATAAGGTGAAACATAAAAGTGCTAACAGTCCATATAATTGCAAAGTGCTTCAAGTAAAGTGCTCCGAGTCTTGGACAAAACGTGACGGTCACCATTCTTGTCCCTTTTTAGGACCGAACTCACCGCAAGTTATTGACCTCCTGATTATACACAAAGGTAGGTCAAACTGAGCTTAAAGTCTCTGGTCAGCCTCTCGTGGTAAGTCACCATCCACAGCACTGCAATACTCCACACACATAGGAAAGGAACCAACAAACATCTCATTGCGCAATGCTATTTATTAAAACATCCCCACAAAATCATAAAAGTATGCATTCACATTATCTAGTGCCTCCCCTGGTGCTCGGAATTATCTGGCGTCAAATGTACTGGAATGCCCCTGCTTCAATGCCCTGATGCGCGCTTAGGTATCGTGAGCGCATTCTTTTATGATTTTGTGGGGGATGTTCTAATAAATGGCATTGCTTAACCGCATGCCGACCAGCCGCCGTAGATTTACTGCGACAGGTCAGCTCTGTCTTGCAAAGCGAGGTACCTGTACGTCGCTTTGCAGGACTGCCAGTGGGCCACAGGGGGAGCCAATCAGCGTTTCCGGTGACGCCGATGTCCGCCGGGCACCCACGATCGCTCCCCGTGGAAACAGAACATTGTAAACACGGCAGACCGCTGTTCTGACAGTAATGAACACAGGGATCCTATGCTCCTCCTGTTTAGGAACACAGGTCTCTGTGTTCATGCAGCAAGCCCATCCCCCACACAGTTAGAAAGCACCACCTAGGGACACATTTAACCCTTTGATCGCCCCTGGTGTTAACCCCTTTCCTGCCAGTGTCATTATTACAGTAACAGTGCATATTTTTAGCACTGATTACAGTAGTAATGTCACTGGACAAAGTGTCAAAAATATCAGTTAGGGGTCCGATCTGTCCGTTGCAATGTCGCTAAAAATCGCTGATCGCCGCCATTACTAGTAAAAATAAATAAATAAAAATGACATAAATCTTTCCCCTAGTTTGTAGACGCGATAACTTTTGCGAAAACCAATCAATTTACACTCATTGGGATTTTTTATTTACCAAAAATATGTAGCAGAATGCATATTGGTCTAAAATGATAAAAAAAAAAAAAAATTTGGATTACAGAATTTTTTTTATTGGGAATGTTATGTTATATAGCAGAAGGTAAAAAATATAATTTTTTTTTTTTTTTCAGAATTGTCGCTCTTTTTTTGTTTATAGTGAAAAAAAAAAAAAAAAAAAAAATCGCACAGGTGATCAAATACCACCAAAAGAAAGCTCCAATTGTGGGAAAAAAAGGACATTAAATTTGTTTGGGTACAGCGTCGCACGACCGCGCAATTGTCAGTTAAATAACATAGTGCCATACCGCAAAAAATGGCCTGGTTATTAAGGGGGAAAAACCTTCTGGTCCAGAAGTGGATAATGAGATTTTTTTAGTTCCTTTCCTATGTGTGTGGAGTATTACGGTGCTGTGGATGGTGACTTACCACGAGAGGGTGACCAGAGACATTAAGCGCAGTTTGACCTACCTCATGTATAATCAGGAGGTCAACAGCTTGCAATGAGTTCGGTCCTAGAAGGGCACCCAACTCGTGACAGGAACGGACATTTTTTTCTTTGTTTGGCATGGAGGACAGTCACTTTTTGTCCAAGAAACGGAGCACTTTTTTGAAGCACTTTTATTGACTGTTAGCACTTTTATGTTGCACCTTATGAATTGTGGCGCTATATATACAGTATCTCACAAAAGTGAGTACCCCCCCTCACATTTTTGTAAATATTTTATTCTATCTTTTCATGTGACAACACTGAAGAAATGACACTTTGCTACAATGTAAAGTAGTGAGTGTACAGCTTGTATAACAGTGTAAATTTGCTGTCCCCTCAAAATAACTCAACACACAGCTATTAATGTCTAAACCGCTGGCAACAAAAGTGAGTACACCCCTAAGTAAAAATGTCTAAACTGGGCCCAAAGTGTCAATATATATATATATATATATATATAAATAATATTGTATAATTGTATAGGGCAGAGGTCTCCAAACTTTCTAAACAAAGGGCCATTTTACTGTCCTTCAGACTTTAGAGGGGCCAGACTGTGGCCAATTTGAGCACCGTTGCCGTTTTTTGGTTTTAGAGAAATAGTGTCCCATAATTGGTATCAGTGGGGGGAATAGTGCCTCATCTTCGGTGTCAGTGGAAGGAATAGTGTCCCGTCATTGGTGTCAGTGGGAGGAATAGTGCCTCATCTTTGGTATCAGTGGAAGGAATAGTGCCCCATCATTGGTATCAGTGGGAGGAATAGTGCCTCATCATTGGTATCAGTGGGAGGAATAGTGCCTCATTATTGGTATTAGTGGGAGGAATAGTGCCTCATCATTGGTATTAGTGGGAGGAATAGTGCCTCATCATTGGTATTAGTGGGAGGAATAGTGCCTCATCATTGGTATTAGTGGGAGGAATAGTGCCTCATCATTGGTATTAGTGGGAGGAATAGTGCCCCATCATTGGTATCAGTGAGGGAATAGTGCCCCATCATTGGTGTCAGTGGAAGGAATAGTGTCCCATCATTGGTATCAGTGGGAGGAATAGTGCCTCATCATTGGTATTAGTGGGAGGAATAGTGCCTCATCATTGGTGTCAGTGGGAGGAATAGTGCTTCATCATTGGTATCAGTGGGAGGAATAGTGCCTCATCATTGGTGTCAGTGGGAGGAATAGTGCCTCATCATTGGTGTCAGTGGGAGGAATAGTGCCTCATCATTGGTGTCAGTGGGAGGAATAGTGCCTAATCATTGGTATCAGAGGGAGGAATAGTGCCCCATCATTCGTATCAGTGGGAGGAATAGTGCCCCATCATTGGTATCAGTGGGAGGAATAGTGCCTCATCATTGGTGTCAGTGGGAGGAATAGTGCCTAATCATTGGTATCAGTGGGAGGAATAGTGCCCCATCATTGGTATCAGTGGGAGGAATAGTGCCCCATCATTGGTATCAGTATAAGGAATAGTGCCTCATCATTGGTATTAGTGGGAGGAATAGTGCCCCATCATTGGTGTCAGTGGGAGGAATAGTGCCCCATCATTGGTATCAGTGGGAGGAATAGTGCCCCATCATTGGTATCAGTATAAGGAATAGTGCCCCATTATTGGCATCAGTGGGAGGAATAGTGCCCCATCATTGGTATCAGTGTAAGGAATAGTGCCCCCCCCCCCCCATTATTGGTATCAGTGGGAGGAATAGTGCCCCATCATTGGTATCAGTGGGAGGAATAGTGTCCCATCATTGGTATCAGTGGAAGGAATAGTGCCCCATCATTGGTATCTGTGGGAGGAATAGTGCCCCATCATTGGTATCAGTGGGAGGAATAGTGCCCCATCATTGGTGTCAGTGGGAGGAATAGAGCCCCATCATTGGTATCAGTGGGAGGAATAGTATCCCATCATTGGTATCAGTGGGAGGAATAGTGCCCCATTATTGGTATCAGTGGGAGGAATAGTATCCCATCATTGGTATCAGTGTAAGGAATAGTGCCCCATTATTGGTATCAGTGGGAGGAATAGTATCCCATCATTGGTATCAGTGGGAGGAATAGTATCCCATCATTGGTATCAGTGTAAGGAATAGTGCCCCATTATTGGTATCAGTGGGAGAAATAGTGCCCCATCTTCGGTGTCAGTGGAAGGAATAGTGCCTCATCTTTGGTGTCAGTGGGAGGAATAGTGCCTCATTGTTGGTTTCAGTGGGAGGACTTCTATCCCACTGTTAATGTCAGTGGGAGGAATAGCGCCCCAAGAGCCGGATAGAGGCAAGCAAAGTTTTTGAAGATTGGAGACAACTAGTATAGAGTATAGAGTGTAGGGGGTAGCGCGGCTATCTATATTGGTGGTTTTATAAGTAGGTTGTGGTTGCACAACAGAATTAGCATTAGCTTCCCTAAATGTTATTAATTTATTATATATATTTTTTTACACAGAGTGATATTTAAACACATGGTTAAGGTAGCGCAGCTACTGTACAGCTGTGGCCAAAAGTTTTGAGAATGACACAAATATTAAGTCTGCTGCTTCAGTTTTTACGATGGCAATTAGCATATACTCCAGAATGTTATGAAGAGTGATCAGATGAATTGCAAATATTTGCAAAGTCCCTCTTTGCCATGAAAATGAACTTAATCCCATAAAAAGCAATTCCACTGCGTTTGTGAAGAAGGCTTCAGGGCGCTCAAGAAAGTCCAGCAAGCGCCAAGACCGTCTCCTACAGTGGATTCAGCTGCGAGATTGGGGCACCACCAGGGCAGAACTTGCTCAGGAATGGCAGCAGGCAGGTGTGAGGGCATCTGCATGCACAGTGAGGAGAAGACTTTTGGAGGATGACCGAGTTTCAAGAAGGGCAGCAAAGAAGCCACTTGTGGCTTGGGGAACAAAACATCAACATTTTGGGTCCATGGCCAGGAAACTCCCCAGACCTTAATTCCATTGAGAACGTGTGGTCAATCCTCAAGAAATGGGTGAACAAAAAAAAAAAAAATACCACAAATTCTGATAAACTCCAAGCATTGATTATGGAAGAATGGGCTGCCAGGGTGATTCGCAGAGGTCTTGAGAAAGAAAGGATCAACCCTGCAAATATTGACTCTTTGCATAAACTTCATGTAATTGTCAATAAAAGCCTTTGACACTTCTGAAATGCTTGTAATTATACTTCAGTATACCATAGTAACATCTGACAAAAAGATCTAAAAACACTAAAGCTACAGACTTTGTGAAAATTAAAATTTGTGTCATTCTCTAAACTTTTGGCCATGGCTGTACAATTATTGTACACCTCGTAGGTACGCCAGGGGTACTTCTAAGGGGTTCTTGCAGCAATTCATCATAATAGTTCAGAATATCTAGTAGTAGTCAGTCACAATCCTCTGGACATGCTCTATAATGTTGAAGATGTGTCATAGCTTCTCCAAGCCACTTCTTTAATTCCAATGAGTGTAAGGAACATACCCCAGGATGTACAGGATATCCACACTGGTAGCACAGACGCCTTAATCCAATCCCCATGGATTGTACGGATGTTAAACAGAATGAGAGGTGAGAAAATTATGGAACCACCATGTTCTAGATCCATCATCCCATCCTTGGTGTCAGGAAGTCTGCATAGGTGTTATTTAATTTGTGTGGCTAAAAGTGAAATTGGCGATGTATGTATGTTAACCACTTGCCGACCGCCGCAAGTAGATATACTGCGGCAGTCAGCCCCTCACAGGCAGAGTGACGTATCGGTACGTCACTAGCCTGTGAGGCTCTGGGGAGCGAGCGCGCGCTGCCGGAGGCGCGCTCCCGCATGGTCACGGACCCCCCCGCGCGTGTGACGGCGGACCCGATGTCCGCCGGTCACTCAGCGATCGTCGGGGGAGAGGGAGAAAGGCAGACGGCTTGTGTAAACAAAGCCGCCTGTGATTCTCCCCTGTGTAGAAACAATGATCATGCGGTTCTACTATGTAGGACCATTAATCACCGTTTCTACAGCTCAAGCCACAGCCAATCAGTTAGAATCACGCCCCTAGGGACACACATAACCCCTCCCTCTCAAATAAAGTTAACCCCTTCACTGCCAGTGTAATTTTACAGTAACAGTGCATATGTATAGCACTGATTACTGTAGAAATGTCACTGGTAACCCCAAAAGTGTCAAAAATGTCAGTCAAGGGTCCGATCTGTCCGCCGCAATGTCGCAGTACCGCAAAAAAAAAAAATCGCAGATCGCCGCCATTACGCGTTAAAAAAAAAAAACCATGACAAAAATCTTTCCCTTTGTTAGTAAACGCGATAACTTTTGCGCAAACCAATCAAAATACGCTTTTTGCGATTTTTTTTTTACCAAACATATGTAGCATAAAACAAATTGGCCAAAAATGTTACAAAATTTTGATTTTTACATTTTTTTTGGGGGGAATTTCATATAAAAAAATGTGAAAAATATTGTTATTTTTGCAAAATTGACGCTCTTTTTTTGTTTATAGCGCATGATCAAAAAATCGCACAGGTGATCAAATACCACCAAAAGAAAGCTCTGTTTGTGGGGAAAAAAAGGACGTCAAATTCGTTTAGGTACAGCGTCAATTGTCCGTTAAAGTCACGCAGTGCCGAATCGCAAAATACCCCCTGGTCTTTAAGCAGCCAAATCCTCCGGGGCTTAAGTGGTTAAAACTGCAATAAATGTGAAAGGCGGATGGTGTTGAACACCCCTACCCCTGTTTAGGGATGTTTTTTTCCACTTTGATGGCCTATTTCACACCTATTGTGGTCCAGGTATCGTTTCTGTGTACCTCACTGTCCTAGAAAGAATGTCCCTTTTCTTTGAGGAGTAGGAAAACTACTGGGTCTTGACCTGTAGAATTTGCATTCTACGTTGCGCCAGGGGGCTCTTTCACACATGCGGACCAATCCGTGCAGATCCCTGCAGGCAACCTGGTCAGATCAATGACAGGTGGCCAGTGCATCCCCGAGTTTACATCTGTGCGGGTCCAATGCACGGATCAGGGCGGAGTTTGTCTGTAATGCATTAAGAGATCTGGCCCCCTATCATGAATTTGAACAGGCTTCCTGCATGGAGCACCTGTGCATCCCGCTCAAGTGAAGATGGCCCTTCACACGGGTGTACAGTTAGGTACACTTGTGTGAATGAGGCTATGATGTTCTTCTCCACTTCATCCAGTATCAGCTATCCCTTTGCTCCTCATTCTGACTGCCCCTGGCCTGCCCCTTTCATCCATTGGATTTCAGTTTTTTTCAATCATGGAGGCTCAGCATCACATGTGGGTATTACCTAGGGCAGTTTGCATGCAAAGACAACCTGCATAGGAATGCCTGCTCTTCCAGGCTGACATCCACCCATCAAGGCATTTTGATAATTGCATCACTCCTGCCAAGGGCCAGCCCACAGAGTGCACCAGGGATCTTGAGAGGAGTACTATGGCTGGGTGCTGTGATGTTTTCAGGAAGCTTTGTACCAGCCATGATCTGCCTGCATTGCAGAGAGAAGCACTGATAACCAATGATTATGTCACTGGATCTAAAAATAAGGTATGTAATAATAAATAGAAAGCATATAGCATATTGATGGGTGGGGAGCGGACTAGGGAAGGCAAAATATAAGCAAAAAGCTTTAACACTTTTAAACATTCTAACATTAAAATGGATGTTTTGTCCCCTTTAGTGTGCTTATTAGATTCATCCTCATATAAAACAGCTGTAAATTCTGTACCAGTAACGTGCTCATTTCCCTTTCTATATATGTATGCATACTCCCTTGTGGCTCTCCATCTCCCCATGTTTTGCTGGCTCAGCTCCTTTCTCTTTAACCGCTGCTGTGTGACACTAATAATTCCAAGGACTTCTACTCTGACCTTCTCAGTATCACTGGAGTTCATGAAAGCCGCCATGCAGAATACGACACCCTTCCGTTCGATGGCAGGAATCTCGTCTTATCCGGAGCCAGTGTCACAGCATCCAGTCTTAATTCAAAGGACATGCCATATTGCCAAATAAAAAGTGTTATATATATTTACGTAGATTGTATTGCTGAATGCTGACATAGGTACAGTGCAAACACCCAGCAGATGATCAATGTTATCAGGGAAAGCGGAAGGACTTTGTGACCACAAGAATGACACTAGTTACACATACAGTACACGGTTCTTTTCAAAGGTGAAGGAAACTGTATGTTTAAAGTGAACCTGTGGCCAGGCTTTGGACGTGTTCACACTCGCATATTCTTATAGCGGAACTAAGTAGGCAGTTTATACTTATCTTTCCTCCAACGGTCCTGTCCCTTACCAGCATCTTCTCCTGTATGCCTGTTTTGGATCAGCTTCATTGGCCGGGACAGGATGATGTCTCTCCTGCGCATGTGCAGGGACACACAGGAATCAGGCCGGCCGCTGTAAGCTGAGCTGCACATGCGCAGCTAAGTTTACATGCCGGAGAATGCTGCAAACAGGCAGGTAAGTGTAGTTTATTGCAGCAAACAACTCAGCAGCCGAAGCGTGCGCGAGTACCTCTGCATCACATATAGGGCAGCCTGTTCATTTCAATGAGATGGTGCTGGACAGGGGAGCAGTGTGAGCTGCGGAGTTGATGCTGGGCGGGGGTGCAGGGTGAGCTACCGAGTTCATACTTGGGTGGGGGTGCAGGGTGAGCTGCTGAGTTGATGCTGGGCGTGTGAGCTGCTATGTTAATGTTGAGCCAGGGAGAAAGGTGAGCTGCTGAATTGCTGCCGGGCAGGGGAACAGGGGTAGCTGCTGAGTTGATGTTGGGTGGGAGAGCAGAGTGAGCTGCTGAGTTGATGCTGGGAGGGGGGAGCAGGGTAAGCTGAGTTGATGCTGGGCAGAGGAGCAGGGTAAGCTTCTGAGTTAATGCTGGGCAGGGGAGCATGGTGACCTGCTGAGTTGATGCTAGGTGGGGAAGCAGGGGGAGCTGCTGAGATGATATTGGATGGGGGAGCAGGGTGAGCTGCTGAGTTGATGCAGGGTGGGGGAGCAGGGGGAGTTGCTGAGTTGATGCAGGGTGGGGGAGCAGGGGGAGTTGCTGAGTTGATGCAGGGTGGGGGAGCAGGGGGAGCTGCTGAGTTCATGTTGGGCGGGAGAGTAGAGTGAGATACATTTTCAGTATAAAATACACCACTGTGCCTTCAGCTACAGAGGTCACAGAGGAAAGCTCATATACGGCTTATTAAGATTTAAAAGGCCATAGCCTGCCCACATCTATTTTGGATCATCAGGTTATAAGAAGCTATAATTTATGGTTTAAATGTTGATTCTGGGCATGGAAGCAGGGTCAGCTGCTGCTTTGATGCTGGGCGGGAGAGCAGGATGAGCTGCTGAGTTGATGTTGGGTGAGGGAGCAGGATGAGCTGCTAAGTTGATGCTGGGTGAGGGAGCAGGATGAACTGCTGAGTTGATGTTGGGTGAGAGAGCAGGCTGAGCTGCTGAGTTGGTGCTGCGTGGGGAACTGCTGGGTTGATGGAAGGCAGGGGAGCAGGGTGAGCTGCTGAACTGATGCTGACCTGGGGAGCAGGGTGAGCTGCTGAGTTGATGCTGGCCTGGGGAGCAGGGTAAGCTGCTGAGTTGCTGCTGGGCGAGGGAGCAGGGTGAGCTGCTGAGTTGATGCTGGGCGAGGGAGCAGGGTGAGCTGCTGAGTTGATGCTGGGCGAGGGAGCAGGGTGAGCTGCTGAGTTGATGCAGGGCGAGGGCGCAGGGTGAGCTGCTGAGTTGATGCTGTGTGGGGGAGCAGGGGGAGCTGCTGAGTTGGTGCTGTGTGGGGAACTGCTGGGTTGATAGAAGGCAGGGGAGCAGGGTGAGCTGCTGAATTGATGCTGACCAGAGGAGCAGGGTAAGCTGCTGAGTTGGTGCTGCGTGGGGAACTGCTGGTTTGATGGAAGGCAGGGGAGCAGGGTAAGCTGCTGAGTTGATGCTGGGCGAGGGAGCAGGGTGAGCTGCTGAGTTGATGCTGGGCGAGGGAGCAGGGTGAGCTGCTGAGTTGATGCTGGGCGAGGGAGCAGGGTGAGCTGCTGAGTTGATGCTGGGCGAGGGAGCAGGGTGAGCTGCTGAGTTGATGCTGGGCGAGGGAGCAGGGTGAGCTGCTGAGTTGGTGATGCGTGGGGAACTGCTGGGTTGATGGAAGGCAGGGGAGCAGGGTGAGCTGCTGAATTGATGCTGACCAGAGGAGCAGGGTAAGCTGCTGAGTTGGTGCTGCGTGGGGAACTGCTGGGTTGATGGAAGGCAGGGGAGCAGGGTGAGCTGCTCAACTGATGCTGACCTGGGGAGCAGGGTGAGCTGCTGAGTTGATTCTGGCCTGGGGAGCAGGGTAAGCTGCTGAGTTGATGCTGGGCGAGGGAGCAGGGTGAGCTGCTGAGTTGAAACTGGGTGAGGGAGCAGGATAAGCTGCTGAGTTGATGCTGGGCGAGGGAGCAGGGTGAGCTGCTGAGTTGATGCTGGGTGAGGGAGCAGGGTGATCTGCTGAGTTGATGCTGGGTGAGGGAGCAGGGTGAGCTGCTGAGTTGGTGATGCGTGGGGAACTGCTGGGTTGATGGAAGTAAGGGGAGCAGGGTGAGCTGCTGAATTGATGCTGACCAGAGGAGATGCTGGGCGAGGGAGCAGGGTGAGCTGCTGAGTTGATGCTGGGCGAGGGAGCAGGGTGAGCTGCTGAGTTGATGCTGGGCGAGGGAGCAGGATAAGCTGCTGAGTTCATACTGATGGAAGGAGCAGGGTGAGCTGTTGGGTTGATGCTTGGCGAGCGAACAGTGTGAGCTGCTGCTTTGAGGCTGGGTGGGGGAGTAAGGTGAGCTGCTGAATTTATGCTGGGCAGGGGAGCAGGGGCAGCTGCTGAGGTAATGCTGGGTGGGGGAGCAGGGCAAGCTGCTGAGTTGATGCTGGGTGTGGGAGCAGGGCGTGCTAAAAAAAAAAATTGAAAGTATTTTAGATTATACATTTTCAGTATAAAATACACCCCTGTGCCTTTAGCTACAGAGGTCACAAATGAAAGCTCATATACGGCTTGTTAAGATTTAAAAGTCCATAGTTGAATTTTGGATCATCAGGTTATAAGAAGCTATCATTTCTGGTTTAAATGTTGATTCTAGGCACGGAAGAAGGGTCAGCTGCTGCTTTGATGCTGGGTGGGGGAGCTGCTGAGTTGGTGCTGGGCGGGGTGGCAAGGTGAGCTGCTGAGTTAATGCTGGGCAGGGGAGCAGGGGCAGCTGCTGAGGTGATGCTGGGTGGGGGAAGAAGGGTGAGCTGCTGAGTTGATGATAGGAGGGGGAGCAGGGTCAACTGAGCTGCTAAAAAAAAAACTGAAAGTACATTTTCAGTATAAATTATGCCACAGTGCCTTCAGCTACAGAGGTCACAGATGAAAGCTCATATACGGCTTGTTAAGAATTAAACGTTCATAGCCTGCCCACAACTCTATTTTGTATCACCAGGTTATAAGAAGATATCATTAATGGTTTAAAGCCTGAAACTGTACTGAAATGTAGAACTTACTTCAGTCTCCTGCATAGATGAGGAAGGGGGCTGCTGCTTGACAGAACTGCATTGTGTGTAATGTTGATGTTCAGCATGCAGTGTAATTTAATGAGTGGTATAAATAAATATAAAATATCGCATACAGTGGCTTTTAATATATTTGTCTATACGAAGTGAAGTGGTGCGACAGCCTGATTAACAAAAAGTTCCTTACCTCGGAATCTTCTGGGAAGATGTTATCGACTAGCCTCTTGTAGCGCGGACGCAGTGCCCCACAGCAGCCACACACACCTACAAAACAGAGAGAGCCAGAACTTTCATTACAGGAGACCAGGCAGGCAGAGCAATCAGTTCCACATATGCCATTTCAATACCAATAACACTTGAATCGGTCAATATTTTTTAGACTGACATAAAAAAATGCTCAGTTATGTTGTACATAGGGGCAGCCATATTTGCTTATTACATGCGCAGGTTTTTGCAATGCTACACAATAGTTGTGCTTTACGGCTTCTTCTCACATCACAAGCCAGATAATAAGCTGAAAACCATACCCTGGATGTGCGGCTCATATCTTCTTTTTCGAAGGTTAAAGCTAAACTCCAGCATTACCTTTTTTTTCCCACACTTGTAGCAAGTCCGTTCCTGTGCTGAAACAGATCACTCTCAATTCCCTGCCAACTCGCATCTCCAAAATATAACCCTTTGAAACTGCAGCAGCTATCTTGACCCAGACCTTCATTTTCTGTCTAAACCACTTCAGTGGTCACCAATCCTCTCTCCTCCTGACCTATGTTGTCATTGGTCAGCTCCAATTTCTTTGACATGAATCATTTTGTTCCTTAAATGAACACATCCCCAACATCCCTTTATGACTCGTTTCCACTGAGCGTTATGGTACGGTACGGTTCGGTTCGGTACGTAATTTTTGCCGTTTCCATTGTGAATGGTACCCTAATTCCGAACCGTACCGTACCACTTTTTTGGGACCCTTTCGTTGGGGTACCAAGCACATTAGAACCATACCAACAGCGTGGAGCTACACTCTGTAGAACTTTGATTGATTGACAGAGAATCATCCATCACAGCTTTCCTGCTACACCACGCCTATGATGAAAGGGTACTATTGGCAGTGAAAACGCAAGGTGTACCGTTCCAAACCGTACCGTACTGAACCGAACCATACCGTACCACTCAGTGGAAACGAGGCATTAGATGACCATGTTTTCTGGGTGGTGCATACTTTAGCTGCGCAAACTGCTGATCAGTTGGTTGATTACAAATCAAGGAACTAATCAGCAGATTACCCAACTAAAGTCTGCACCACCCAGTGGCAAGCTGGGGAGGAGCAAACACATCTAAAGGGATTCCAAAGATGTGTTCTTTCATTTAAAACTCTTGAAAGAAGTTCAAAGGCAGTGTGCTGTAACATTTACAGGAACCGGCTGGCCCTCCCCATTTATGACCAGCAGACAGATCTAGTGGTGATGTCACTGGGTCTCAAAAGAGGGATTTTTTAAGACAAAATTATTTGATTGAAAATTTTTATTTTTATTTGCATGTTGATCAAATGGGGGGAGGGGGGGGCAACTAGGGAAGGCAGAGGTGTAACTACAACCTTCAGGGCCCTGGTGCAGGAAACCATGAAGGGCCCCCCAGACCCCTGGCCGGGGCCCTTCCCTTCCAGCCTGGGGCTCTTCCCACTGATCCTGGGGCCCTTTTTTTACAGTCCTGCAACAGGCCCCCTTCCTGCCATCTTGGGGCCTCCCCACAGTGGTGGAGTGCCAGGGCCCAGTCGCAAGTGTGACCTTTGTGATCCTGGAAGTTCACCCACTGGTGTCAGTAGTTTTTTTTTTTTTGGTATTTTAATTGTATTATTTTTTATCATTTTTATTTTATTTTTTTTACAATGTCACTGACTATGACTCTGCCCATTCAGAAAAGGAAGGAGCTGGTAAATTACATATTTACAGACCCCTTCCTGGGTCTGTATTGTGACACATCCCCTGCAGTAGCGAGAGGGAAGGGAGCACGGGGGTTGAGCACCGTAGAGGGGGGGGGGGGGGGGCCAGGGGAGCACACAGGGGCCCAGAGACAGCAGAACACAAGTGAACTGGATAGGAGGGGCGGCGGGGCAGCATACAGGGGAACCAATCTCCTCCATTTTCCTCCTGCAGCTACAGGAGGAAAAAGAAAGTCAGGGATTTCTCTATATGCTGTCCCCGCCGCCCCTCCTATCCAGGTGTACAGGGGAGCCGCACAGGCCCCCTGGAGCATGGGGCCCGGTTGCAATTCCAACCCCTGCAACCCCTGTAGTTACGCCCCTGAGGGATGGTATTATATTCATTACATTCAGCTTGAATGTAGAGCTAAACCTTATGTTCCGTGTTCATATATAATTGCAAAGTACAGAGCTCCTTAAGGAAAAGGAAAGCATTTTTAACCGCTTGCCGACCGCCGCAAGTAAATTTACTGCGGCGGTCAGCCCCTCACAGGCAAAGTGACGTTAATTAACGTCACTAGCCTGGGAGGGTCTGGGGAGCGGGCGCGCGCCGCCAGAGGCGCGCTCCCGCGCGGTCACGGACCCCCCCTGCGCGTGTGACCGGCAGACCCGATGTCCGCCGGTCACTCGGCGATCGTCGGGGGAGAGGGAGAAAGTCAGGCAGCTTGTGTAAACAAGCTGCCTGTCATTCTCCTCGGTGTAAAAACACTGATCACACGGTTCTACTATGTAGAACCGTTGATCAGTGTCCTTACACCTCAAGTCACAGCCAATCACAGTAAGAAACACGCCCCTAGGGACACACACAGCCCCTCCCTCTCAAATAAAGTTAACCCCTTCACTACCAGTGTATTTTTACAGTAACAGTGCATATGTATAGCACTGATTACTGTAGAAATGTCACTGGTAACCCCGAAAGTGTCAAAAATGTCAGTCAAGGGTCCGATCTGTCCGCCCCAATGTCACAGTACCGCAAAAAAAAAAAAATCGCAGATCACCGCCATTACGCGTTAAAAAAAAAAAACAACAAAAATGACAAAAATCTTTCCCTTTGTTAGTAAACGCAATAACTTTTGCGCAAACCAATAAAAATACGCTTTTTGCGATTTTTTTTTACCAAACATATGTAGCATAAAACAAATTGGCCGAAAATGTTAAAAAATTTAGATTTTTACATTTTTTTTGGGGGGGAATTTCATATAAAAAATGTGAAAAATATTGTTATTTTTGCAAAATTGACGCTATTTTTTTGTTTATAGCGCAAAAAGTAAAAAGCGCACAGGTGATCAAATACCACCAAAAGAAAGCTCTGTTTGTGGGAAAAAAAGGACGTCAAATTTGTTTAGGTACAGCGTCGCACGACCGCGCAATTGTCCGTTAAAGTCACGCAGTGCCGAATCGCAAAATACCCCCTGGTCGTTTAGCAGCCAAATCCTCCGGGGCTTAAGTGGTTAATATCCATCTCTGTAAAAAAAAAAAAACGAAAAAAAGGCAATTGCGACAAAAAGCTAAAATAGAATCCATGCAGCATAGGTAGCAGATAAGAGACATCAGTGCTGTAATTCATTGTGTGTAATTGGGGATGAATAATCTCCGGAGAGGTATTGTATCCGGTGTATTGTGTGATCTGTACAAAGCTCCGCAGAGCTGTACAGTATTCTGCATTATCTGAAGAACAGAGGGTCATAGAGGACAATGCTGAACAGCTATGAGCTAGCGAGAAACAATAAGAGCGCCGTCAGTAACACTCTCTCATCCTCGCACCTTGCCGAACGCTCCAGAGACTCCCCATTCCTCAGTAATAGGTCACAGGGGCACCCACAGAATCTAGATGTACTGACTAATGGGAATAACTGCGACGTGTGCGCTGACGTGCGACTTATCACGTATCACACTCCAGGGAACGTGTCTCTCCCCAGCTTCATGTAAACTCTTCTTAAAATGCAGTATCTGGAGATGAGTGAGCTGCTATTATTACTAAGAACACTCAGAAAATCCACTCCGTTGGTTCTAATTCACTTTTATATATACTGCGGTGGGGCTGCAGCCTCTTGCCAGTCATTCTGTGCTTTGCAAACCCCTGGTTCTAGAAAGCTGCCATGGGTGTTAAGAAGAGTTGCTGATAACTTTGTGATCACACCATTAAAACAGGCATGTCTGGGGCCCAGTATATTAAAAGAAGCTCAGATGGTTGGAGTTGGGAATCACTGGGTCGGTATTAGGTGCCATCATTTTACCCCGACTCTGGCTTGATGTATAACAAGCGATACAAGGGGTGAGTAGGCGGCCTCCCACGTTAGAACCATTTTTCCATATTACATTTCCTAGTTTGGGTTGTACTTTTAAAATTTCAGTCCAACTAAATTATCACTTGGACAGAATCCAGGAACTATGAAAGAAACTGTAGATGAAGTCCAAGGGCTCCTTGTAGTCTGAACAATCATTTTATCCAATATATTATCCAATTTAAAATGCTTTGCCCAACACCCACCTGCACAAATAAAGAAGGTAAGAATTCTGGGTGATTCAAGGACAATAAGTTTGATTTTATAATCAAATGTAACTTCTCCTAAACACCACAGGGAGTAATATTTTTAATTGATGAATGAGGGGTTAAACTATCTTATTTATGAGATCTTCTATATCACAAGATATTTGTGCTGAATTCCCAGGTTTATTTCTGTGCCCATTATGAGGGACTCCCACCATCCCTGCACTGGGCTACCGGCTCTGCACACCTACTTACCCATTATGAGGGGTTCCCACCATTCCTGTGCTGAGTTCCTGGGTCTGCCCCGCCCCTGCTGTGCCCATTATGAGAGGTTCCCACCATCCCTGTGTCTCCAGTAACCCCATAGCATTTAGTGCTACCCAGTGACCCCAAGAGCATCCCATGTCTCCAATTACCCCAGAGAATCCTGCATCTCCAGTGACCCCAAGAGAATCCTGCATCTCCAGTGACCCCAAGAGCATCCTGTATCTCCAGTGACCCCCAAAGCATACATCCTGTGCAGTGCCGGGACAAGGTCATCCAGTGCCCAGAGCAAAGATGCCAAACTGTGCCCCCCTCCCTCATTTATGACGTGCAAGCTTAGAGGATCCTACAACCAGTAAACTATAGCGCCCAGGGCAACCATCCCTCCCGCCCACGCCTTGTCCCTTCCCTGATCCTGTGCCTCCAGTAACCCCAAGAGCATCCTGTGTCTCCAGTGACCCCAAGAGCATCCTGTGGCTCCAGTGACCCCAAGAGCATCCTGTGGCTCCAGTGACCCCAAGAGCATCCTGTGCCTTCAGTGATCCCAAGAGCATCCTGTGTCTCTAGTGACCACAGTGCATTCTGTGTCACTTTGTGACCCTTGGATATTCAGTATCTTCTTGTGACTCCATTGCACCCTGCGCACCTCCGTCATACCTGCATCCCCATGCTGCTCTTCTAATTCCTGGACTGACTCGCTCCCATTCCTGTCTGAGACACAGATAACATCTAAGCAGAAACATGACCTATTCGGATCCCCCATCCCTGTGTCTCCAGTGACCTGCTGTGCCCATTTTGAGGGGTCCTTACTATCCCTATGCTGCGTCCCTGGGTCTGTACAACTGCTCTGCCCATTATGAGGGGTTCCCATCATTCCTGTGCTGAGTTCCTGTGTCTGCCCTGCCCCTGCTGTGCCCATTATGAGAGGTTCCCACCATCCCTGTGTCTCCAGTGACCCCAAAGCATTCAGTGCTACCCAGTGACCCTACGTGCATCCCATGTCTCCAGTGACTCCAGAGCATCCTCTGTCTCAAGTGTCCCCAAGAGCATCCTGTGTCTCCAGTGACCCCAAGAGCATCCTGTGTCTCCAGTGACCCCAAGAGCATTCTGTGTCTCCAGTGACCCCAAGAGCATTCTGTGTCTCCAGTGACCCCAAGAGCATTCTGTGTCTCCAGTGACCCCAAGAGCATTCTGTGTCACTTTGTGACCCTTGGATATGCAGTATCTTCTTGTGACTCCATTGCACCCTGCGCACCTCCGTCACACATGCATCCCCATGCTGCTCTTCTGATTCCTGGACTGACTCGCTCCCATTCCTGTCTGTGACACAAATAACATCTAAGCAGAAACATGACCAATTCAGACAATGGTCAAGCACTCTAACATGTTGAGTATTGCTAGGAGGGTACAATGAACAGCTATTTCAGGGACATGATCAGCCCTTGATTGACTTGTTTGACCCCTAGAAGTCTATGTACACCCAGACTAACTAACCCGAGAGACAACTGTAAGGAAAATGCTTGAACTGCAGCGATATTTCATTGTAGAGGGCTCCGTGACTGTCCTTTATTTTCCCTCTGGCTCCAAAGAGACATGCAGGTCAGACGCAGCCTTCATCTACAATCAAAATGAATGTATTTCTAGCTGATGCAAGACACAGCAATAAAATACTATAATAATTCATTGCTCTCAGTATGCTTCATTGGCCTACAAATCTACTATAGATGAATGGATCCAAACCAGAAAGCCAAGAGATATTTTTTTTCATCAGTATTTTTCATCAAAAAAGCTGTGATAAACCTGCAACTAGTGGTCATTTTATAGCATTACTATAATGTTTTACTGATAAAATATCAAAATAATGTGCAACACTTAAGGTAGATATAAACCCAATCACTGCAATCTCAAACTCTTAACATGCCATTTCAAAAGTTAATTAGAATCTGCAGTTTCTTTAACAAAAACGTCACTACGGATCCTGCCATGAATTTCTTTGTTTGGGCACTTCCTGTTATAGGGTGACAACATTCCCTATCTCTGCTGCCTATCCTGTGTTGTCACCCAGGCTTAAAATGAAGACTAGAAATGGCCGTTTCAGCTCACATTACTCCGGCATAGTCCACTGTTGTTACCATTTGAAAAACAACCCTGAGAGTGCATGTACAGTATCTCACAAAAGTGAGTACACCCCTCAGATTTTTGTAAATATTTTATTATAACTTTTCATGTGACAACACTGAAGAAATGACACTTTGCTACAATGTAAAGTAGTGAGTGTACAGCTTGTATAACAGTGTAAATTTGCTGTCCCCTCAAAATAACTCAACACACAGCCATTCATGTCTAAACCGCTGGCAACAAAAGTGAGTACACCCCTAAGTGGAAATGTCCAAAGTGGGCCCAAAGTGTCAATATTTTGTGTGGCCACCATTATTTTCCAGCACTGCCTTAACCCTGAAATATATAAATAAGTTGCGCTAAAAATGAATAATATTTGTCCAAAAATATTATACAAAATGTGAATAAAGTGATAGTAATAATCTATACACAAAAAATACACAAAATTAAGTGAACCACAGATATTCAAAAGTTCATTGAATAAAATAAATTCCCAAAAAAACTGAAGTCTGTGTGAAGTCCTATGTGAGAACTGGGAAGGCCACTAGATGTGCAAACTCCTTACCAGATAAAGGTAAATAAATCTCAGAGTATTGAATCCAGGCAAGAACGACTTCTAAATGACTCCTCAGATGTCCATGGAGGCTCAGCAGTCATATACCAAGTGCATGTAAAAGATAATACATTCCATAGCGTAATACTGTATCATCCAGTGGGTTACTAAACCAAAATGTGATCCACTGCAGTATATACCACCACAAGTGTGTACCACCACCAATGCTAACTGCTTACCAGACATGCATTAAGCAAAGCGGATAGTGAAACCATCACCCTTAAGTCCAATCTGCTTACCAAAAGGAAATGATAAACTAGCGAAGAGCCAAAAGTTATCCCTCCTTTATCCACTGCCTTAACCCTCTTGGGCATGGAGTTCACCAGAGCTTCACAGGTTGCCACTGGAATCCTCTTCCACTCCTCCATGATGACATCACGAATCTGGTGGATGTTAGAGACCTTGCGCTCCTCCACCTTCTATTTGAGGATGCCCCACAGATGCTCAATAGGGTTTAGGTCTGGAGACATGCTTGGCCAGTCAATCACCTTTACCCTCAGCTTCTTTAGCAAGGCAGTGGTCGTCTTGGAGGTGTGTTTGGGGTCATTATCATGTTGGAATACTGCCCTGCGGCCCAGTCTCTGAATGGAGGGGATCATGCTCTGCTTCAGTATGTCACAGTACATGTTGGCATTCATGGTTCCCTCAATGAACTGTGGCTCACCAGTGCCGGCAGCACCCATGCAGCCCCAGACCATGATACTCCCACCACCATGCTTGACTGTAGGCAAGACACACTTGTCTTTGTACTCCTCAGCCGGTTGCCAACACACAAGCTTGACACCATCTGAACCAAATACGTTTATCTTGGTCTCATCAGACCACAGGACATGGTTCCAGTAATCCATGTCCTTAGTCTGCTTGTCTTCAGCAAACTGTTTGCAAGCTTTTTTGTGGATCATCTTTGGAAGAAGCTTCCTTCTGCGACGACAGCCATGCAGACCAATTTGATGCAGTGTGCGGCGTATGGTCTGAGCACTGACAGGCTGACCCCCCACCCCTTCAACCTCTGCAGCAATGCTGGCAGCACTCATACGTCTATTTCCCAAAGACAACCTCTGGATATGATGCTGATCCCAATGTCTATGGATTGGGGACAATTAGGCATAAGACATTGTGGGGAATGGGCTGAATACAGGCCTTTCAGTCCACTAAATGTAACTGGACTATAGTGGAAGTACTAAGCTAGGCATCACAAAGTGCAAAGTCCATATGCAGCAACAAAGAACAAAAAGTCCATATAGCATTGGTGTCACTAAGTATAGCAGAGACTTGATAATGGTGCAGAATAAGCCTTCACCTCCACACTTCACCCAGTGATCAAGTAAGGTACTCCTTACCGGAAATATATGACCCCTTTATTATAGGGGGTCACATAGGCATGTAATCCACTCAGTATACGATCCTCAGCTCCTCAGTGCATATTTCTATGTCAAGCCTTTTAGAGTATAGCTCGGATCACGTAGCGGACATAAATAGAGCAGAAAGAGACTCTCATGGTGCAGTAATAAAAGCGATATGTTTAGACTTACTGCACCATGAGAGTCTCTTTCTGCTCTATTTATGTCCGCTACATGATCCGAGCTATACTCTAAAAGGCTTGACATAGAAATATGCACTGAGGAGCTGAGGATCGTATACTGAGTGGATTACATGCCTATGTGACCCCCTATAATCAAGGGGTCATATATTTCCGGTAAGGAGTACCTTACTTGATCACTGGGTGAAGTGTGGAGGTGAAGGCTTATTCTGCACCATTATCAAGTCTCTGCTATACTTAGTGACACCAATGCTATATGGACTTTTTGTTCTTTGTTGCTGCATATGGACTTTGCACTTTGTGATGCCTGGCTTAGATTGATGATTTTCCACATTATTTTATATTTACAATTTTTAATGATCAATTTTATTGGATTATTGATTATATATCTATATGAATTTATGTGAAATTTAATATCTGCACAAGCACTTTAAAACACACGTTTGAGCGCAACAATCCCTTCTTTTTATAAATCGTGCAGCACCACTGCTTTTTTGTTTGCTGCTCACAATAAGGAAGAAATTCCTTATAAAGTCACAGAAAGATTTATTTATCTATACACTTATCAATTAATTTTTCACAATATCACGGTATTAACCATTTGCGCAGTTTTTTTGGTTTTCACCAAAAACCTTTTTTGTACTTATAGTGGAAGTACTGGCTGTCACTTTAAGCAAACTGTCAGCAGGCATCAGTAAGCTTTACATGTGTACTTACCCAGCCACGCTTTTAATTGGGCTCCAGTGTCCACTAGTGTCGGAGCCAAGACAGGGGAATGAACTCATGGAACCCTTCACCTAACAGTGTTTGGGCCCAATGATGGGCCACTCAGGCCCAAGCACTGTTACATAGAGGAGGTCACTTTGTTCCCAAGTCCAGAACCCCTTCTCCATTAGCAAGGACTCTGGCAGTGCACGGAGGAAGAAAGGAAGGGTGACTGGGTCAAAAGCCTCGGGAGCTGGGCTACATGCAAAGTGACAGATAGCATTCCCATTAAGATCTGTGTTTTCCACTTCTAGACAATATCTGAAAGGTGCTTTAAGAGCTTCAAGAAAGCTTATCAAAGCTAGCTGAAAGGAATGCTTTGTCAATGCTTGCTCAACTCTACAGACTTGCTTTCATAAGCAGAACAAAGCCAAAATCCATCTACTGCTTACCAGCAGAAAACCCGTGTAAACTAAGCCTATAAATGAAACTATGCTGCGTTTTGATATGGGATTATTTGACAGCAAGGGGATTATTTGACAGTTGTTTGCTGCAAAATACTGCCACTCGTATAATATTACTTATCCTGATTTTTTTGTATTTTTCTTTAATTGCAAAACAAAAACTAAACCTATTGAATTGTGACCGCCTCATTAGGTAGAATGCTTAGGCTTTTTTTGTGTGCCTCCTAAATCAGGTAGGTGCCCCTACCAGGAAAACAGCTAACAGGCTTTATCCAACCAGCTAACACCACAAAAGCATAGCAGAAGGATAGGCCATCACCCAGCTATCAATTTTTTGTGGCTAATGCCTCGTACACACGCAACGATTGTTGAATTTTCAGCCAACGTCCGATCGGCCGATTGTCGGCTTGTTAGTATGATGCTTCCGACAACCGACTCCGACTTTGCGGCCGAACAAAATCTGGTGTGCATGCTATAAAATTTTTGTTGGCCGTCAACACAACGGCTGATTTTCGTGCAGTCAGTACAGATTTCGGCAGACAAAAATCTGATGAGCAAGACTGGGCATGCTCAGAGAAGAAAAAACACACGGAAAGTAAACCAGCACATGACATCACTTCTGAAGTTGGTTTTTGTTGGCCGAGAAAATTTGTGTGCGTTTTAGAGCACATTTCAACCAACATAACAACACTGGACAAAAGCCGGCCGATCGATCGGCCGATAATCGTTGCGTGTGTACGAGGCATAAGGGTGTTAAACCCTCTGCAAGACCTACTTCCCGAACAGGTCTCACTACAAGGAAAATGGCTTCATTATTTCCAGTTATGCAATTTCTGTTATTATTATACAGAATTTATATACCACCAACAGTTTGCGCAGCACTTTACAAAAATAAAAGGAGACAATAAACTACAGTTCAATACAAAAGGGTTAGGAGGACCCTGCCCATGACAGCTTAAGACAGCCATAGACAGTTCCAAATCGAATCATGTATGGGCAGAGGCTGAATGTACCCAAGTTGATCATTTGATCAACTTGGGTACAACCAGCCTGCTAGATTTTATATGCGATTATTGCTAGCTGCTGATAAAGCCCCTAGCGATAACCACTGCTGTGTTGTCCCGATGGGGATGGCTTTCCCCACCCCCCTCAGGAGAACACAATAGCTCCGCAGGAGGGATTACCTTGTCAATACTGTCTGCTGGACAGATTAGTGTAGGAAGTTCCAGAAAATGGGACAGAATTTGGAGGAGTCATGAAGGTGAGCCACCTCCATCCTGGAGGTGAGCATTGAGGGGAGGTGACGAGGGAGGCGGAGGTCTTGAGAGGAGTAAAGAGAGGAGGTTGGTGTTAGCTTGGAGTAGAGTTGTGGATGTCTTTGTATGTTGTTGTTAGCATTTCGAATTGTATTTGTTAGGCGAGCAGAAGCCAGTGGAAGGATTGGCACAGAAGGGTGGTGGACAATAAACAGTGTGTAAGTCGAATGAGTTCTATCAGTCCCTTTGACAAAAAGTCTCTGTACATCTTTCGAACTTCTCCTTCATGCCTGGGGTTGGGTGCGTGTCTTTTCACTAGTTCAGGTGCGATTCAGGTCCCAATTTTTTACCTAAATGCCTGAAAAGACGCACAGGACCGTTCTGCAATTTGGACTGTGGCTGTCTCGGACTTCATTGAGAGTCAGTCACACACGTGTGCCTGTCATGAAAATTGGATTCGGGGAAAACCACATCCAACTTGCATATATGTAAACCCAGCCTAAGGCCGTAACCCCTATTACACTGTACAGTGGAAGCAGAAATTGGAGACGGAGTTCATGAAGGAAGAGATTTTGAAGGCCTTAATTATTACACATAAGCTTATCAGAGCTAATGCGGTACAAGGAAAAGTCTATCAAATGCTAGCCCGTTGGTATAAATGTCTTTACTATCTACACAAGAACTTCGACAGGCAATATGTTCCATGTCTGGTGGGGTTGCCCAAATATCAACTGGCTTCTAGAATGCCATATTTAACATGGGGAAACTGTAAGCACTATTGGTGGTAGGGCGGTTGATAGGTCGCCATTCCTCCTACTGATACCAATGATGGGGCCCCATTCCTCCCACTGACACCAATGATGGGGCACTATTCCTCCCACTGACACCAATGATGGGGCACTATTCCTCCCACTGACACCAATGATGGGTCGCCATTCCTCCTACTGATACCAATGATGGGGCACTATTCCTCCCACTGACACCAATGATGGGGCACTATTCCTCCCACTGATACCAATGATTGGGCACTATTCCTTCCACTGATACCAATGATGGGGCACTATTCCTCCCATTAATACCAATGATTGGGCACTATTCCTCCCACTGACACCAATGATGGGACACTATTCTTCCTACTGATACCAATGATGGGGCACTATTCCTCCCACCGACACCAATGATGGGGCACTATTCCTCCCACTGATACCAATGATGGAGCACTATTCCTCCCACTGACACCAATGATGGGGCACTATTCTTCCTACTGACACCAATGATGGGGCACTATTCCTCCCACTGAAACCAATGATGGGGCGCCATTCCTCCCACTGACACCAATGATGGGGCACTATTCCTCCCACTGAAACCAATGATGGGGCGCCATTCCTCCCACTGACACCAATGATGGGGGGCCATTCCTCCCACTGACACCAATGATGGAGCACTATTCCTCCCACTGACACCAATGATGGGGCACTATTCCTTCCACTGACACCAATGATGGGGCACTATTCTTCCCACTGATACCAATGAGGAGGCACTGCTCTGCCCACTAATACTAATGATGGGGCACTATTCCTCCTCTTACTGACCAGGCGCAATGTAATTTTTTTACTCCCACTGACCACCAAGCCTGAGACATCCACCCACTGACACTGGGGCATTTTCTACTTCAACTGGCCACATTCCGTCCCCCAAAAGTATGAAAGACAGTAAACTGGCCCTTTGTTTAGAAAGTTTGGAGACCCCTGCTCTACTCTGTTCAAAAAAAAAATTGTGTTGCCAATTGTATGCCCCCCCCCCCCCCCCTGCACAGGGGACCAACTAGCTCCTGGTGTTTTCATGTTCCATAGGAACACGTGCAGCATCCAGCCCCACTGCGGACAGCCTGTCAAAGGGTATAGCGGGATGCAACTGGACCTACCACAGTGTTCTGGACCTTCGTCCCTAAATGCGCAGGGCCTTGTCCATCCGCGGCCTTCCACCGACTCTGACAGGCTGCCTGCAAGTGGCGCTGCACTTGTAAACAAGTCAGCAAGGGCATATTCCTATTTTCCATGCCTGACTGGTTCCTTTTAAAATGACAGAATACTATGAATAACAGTCAACGGCAGACAAATGACTTTCCATTCTTTAAGTCATTTAGAGCCTCGGGTCCATTAGGATCACTTGTGGTCCAGAGAGCTCTTTATCACCGCTGACACTGACCTCAATCTGGGAGAATATGTTTAGAAGCATTCTCATAATGTCTGAGGAAGTAAATGTCAGTCATTTTATCCTCTCTTGATATAAACTGCCCCCTCCCCAACGACTTATAAACTGCTTTCAGTAAAACCACATTATCTTTATTGTTCAATCTGCTTTTCTGACCAATTTTATACCTTAAAGTGGTCTATCAAAAAATACATCGATTAGTTTTTTTTTTTTAATTCATTTAAAGCCTTCCCTTCAGTTTTGCACGGCTGTACAGGTTCCTCTCCCAGTCTGAAATGGCTTACTCTGATTTCACTGCACACTGTAAGCTTCTCACAATGTGCGTTAGAAGCCGCAGCAAATCACATAGAGCCCCGCCTCATTTCCTGGATGGAGGACGTACAGCAATGTCTAGCTCTTCTCTCCCCAGCTTGCCCCTTCCAATCAGTTCTTTTATTCATAGAGGCTCAGCATCACATATGGGCGTTACCTATGCTGGTCTGTATGCAAATTAATCCGGCCTTGGAATGCCTACCCCTCCAAACTGACATCCACCCATCAAGGTAGAGCTGCACGATTAATCAGATCGCGATCTTGATTTGACCCCCCACATAATCTTAACCACTTCTGGACCGGAAGGATTTGCCCCCTTAATGACCAGGCCCTATGTTGCGATTCGGCACTGCGTTACTTTAACAGACAATTGCGCGGTCGTGCAACGCTGTACCCAAATAAAATTGATGTCCTTTCTTTCCCACAAATAGAGCTTTCTTTTGGTGGTATTTGATTACCTCTGCGATTTTTAATTTTTGCGCTTCAAAACAAAAAAAGAACGACAATTCTGGAAAAATATATATATATTTTTTTTTTCACATTCTGTTATACAACATTCCCAAAAAAAAATAAAAAATTAAAAATCAAAATTTGTTAACATTTTAGGCCAATTTGTAATCTGCTACATATTTTTGATAAAAAAAAAAAAAAATCGCAATAAGGTTTGTTATCGTGTCTACTAACTAGGGGAAAGCTTTATGTAATTTTTATTAGTAATGGCGGCGATCTGCGATTTTTAGCGGGACTGCGACATTGCGGGCGGACAGATCGGACCCCTAACTGACATTTTTGACACTTTTGGGGGGACCAGTGACATTACTACAGTAATCAGTGCTAAAAATATGCACTGTTACTGTAATAATGACACTGGCAGGGAAGGGGTTAACACTGTTGGTGATCAAGGGGTTACATGTACGCCTCATGCTTACTGTTGTGTGGGGGGGAAGGGGTTCTGTGACAGACAGATCGCAGTTTAAAGCGGAGTTCCACCCAAAAGTGGAACTTCCGCTTTAAATAGTCCTAACCCCCTGACATGCCCCATTTGGCATGTCATTTTTTTGGGGGGGGGGAGCGGGTACCTAGTTTTGACACGGCGCCCTGAGCGGAAGTTCTCCTCTCTCCCTCCCTGCAATCTTCTGGGACACGTCAGAGGTCCCAGAAGATTGCCGGCCAATCACGACGCATAGCGCAACTCGCGCATGCGCAGTGCGTACCCGGCTGTGAAGCCGCAAACTGTCACAGCCGGGTGCCCACATCAAAGATGCCAGCGCCGCGGAGCAGAGAGGGAGAAGACGGCGCATCGCTGGACCGTGGGACAGGTGAGTGTGCGGTTAGGCTGGAACTCCGCTTCAAGCTATGCTGAATCCTGTGATCTCCTCCTGTCTGTCACAGAGAAGATCCGCCTGCTTTATTTATACGAGCGGGCGGATTTTCTCACACTTTCCCCGACAATCGGGGAAGAGAGGCAGCGATCGCTGCCTCTCCTCCTCTGGCCCGACTCCCGCTGTGTCTAAACACAGCGGGAGCGAGCCTCCAGCGGCGCGTGCGAGCCTCCAGCGGTGCGCGCGTGCCGCTGAGACCACTAGGAGTACAGCGCAGTAATATTACTATGAGTGGTCAGCAAGTGGTTAAGGTAATCATAACAATGTAGCCCTTTTGTAACTGTATCTTGTGCAAGGATCCCATCTAGGCTTCGTTAACACTACTGCGATTTCATATGTGACTTTTATATCACATTGTTTCTAATGGTGCCCATTCACATCAATGCAACTCAGCACAGAGCGATTTTGGGAAAGGTTCCTATACTACTGTGGTGTGATTTTGGTGTGATTTTGGCCCCATATGCAAACCACATCCGAGTTGAACTAGATAATCGCACTAAACATCAGATCAGTGTGAATCTAGCCTAAAAGATTTTCAGTTATTGCTTCTTTTTCCTTTTGCTTACAAGGTGCTCATGCGCAGGGTAGTGATTAATCTCTCTCTGCTCCTTGACAATTGGTAGCAGGTGCAGGCAGATTTTTAATACCGGCGGATCAGTGTGTAGATGTATGAAGTGATCACGGTCATAGGAAGGTGATCACCCGAGGGCTCAGGTTCCAAACACCTCCATTGTGAGCTCAGGTGTTACTAAAGCAAATGTACGGGGTAAAGATCCCGTACACACGCACAGATTGTTGGCCAACTGATCGGCCAACTTTTGTCCAGTGTTGTTTGTTGGTTGAAATGTGCTCTAGACTTGCACTGGACTTTTGTTGGCCAACAAAAATCTACTTCAGAAGTGATGTCATGTGATGGTTGACTTTCCGCGTGTTTTTTCTTCTCTGAGCATGCCCAGTCTTGCTCATCTGATTTTTGTCTGCCGAAATCTGTACTGACTGAGGAACAATCGGCCGTTTTTTGATGGCTAACAAAAATTTTATAGCATGCACACCAGATTTTTTTTGGCCGAAAATTCGCAGTTGGTTGTCGGAAGCATCATACTAACAAGCCGACAATCGGCAGATCGGACGTTGGCCAACAATTTACGGCCAACAATCTGTGCGTGTGTACGGGGCATAAGCGTGGACATCTATATTCACATTCATCTGCACACTTCAGCCTGTGATTGAGAATGATGCATACTTGTGTGTACATGTGTGCAATAATTAGTAGATATTAAGCAGAGTGATTTCTGTTGTGGTCCTCACCAGGATGCAGTTCTACTTTAAATTGACAAGGAGAAGACTTAGGATTCAGCACCTTGGACAAGTCCCTCTGAGGTTGGCTTCTCACAGTACAGATCATTGTGATTCAACTGTAAAGGCTGAACTCCAGACAGAGATGAAATTAAAAAAAAAAAAATGAATTCATGCAAATCTGACCTCCCACCTTCCCTTCAGTCTTGCACAGTTGTACCGGCTCTTCTCCTGGACTGAAATGGCTTACTCCGATTTCACTGCACACTGTGAGCTTCTCACAATGTGCATTAGAAGCTGCAGCAAGTCAGATAGAGCCTGGCTTGAAGATGTCCAGTATCACCTAGCCAACATGTGTCAAACACAAGGCCCTAGGACCTAATCCGGCCCTCCAGGCCAATTTATGTAGCCCTCACCTATCTCCTGCAGGTGCAGGAGAGCTCTAGCCCTCCTCTGATCCTCCAGAGGCCCAGCTTCTTCCCAGTAGCAGCACAAGGTAAGGGGTTGCACTGTATTGTAAGTGAGAGTGGGGGGGGGGGGGGGCTCTTGACATCTGATGTAAGGAGGAGGTGGGGTGCTCTGGCCATCTAATCTTACAGATACAACCAGCCCTTTGAGGGCAATCATAATGCGGATACGTCCCGAGATTAAATTGTGTTCGACACCCCTGACCTAGCCTATTCCTCCCCGTACCAGACCTCAATCTTACCGAATGCCTATGAGAATAATTGGAACACCAATCGTGAGCCAGGTCTACTTTTCCAACATCAGTACCGGACCTCTGCCCTACGGACCACAATTGGGATGAATTGAGAGGAAAAATTGTGAGTCAGGTCTTCCGATTCAACATCAGTACCTGACCTCAACCCTACAGAACACCTTTGGGATGAATTAGAATGTCAACTGTGTGTGGATGTGTTGGAGCTGGAGAGAGTCCAGAGAAGGGCAACTAAACTGATTAGGGGATTAGAGGACCTTGATTATGAAGAGCGTCTGCAATCGCTTGATTTATTCTCCCTGGAGAAGAGACGCCTGAGGGGGGACATGATAGCAATTTATAAATATCTCAATGGGGATCTCAGCTTAGAAAAAAAGCTGTTCAGTCGAAGGGATTGCATGAGGACTCGAGGACATACAATGCGATTAGAGAAGCGTTTTAACCTCAGGCAACGTGGGGGGATCTTTACTGTTAGGGCTACAAGATTGTGGAATTCTCTACCACAAGAGGTGGTTTCTGCGGGTAGTATGGTGGCTTTCAAAAGACTCTTTGACGTACATCTCAAGGATCAGAACATTCAGGGGTATGTGAGATGATTACAGCCGCACACACCTACACAGGTTGAACTGGATGGGCTGTTGTCTTTATTCAACCTCACCTACTATGTAATTGCAAGCCAGATCTTCTCATTCAACATCGGTACCTGACCTCTACCCTACTGACCACAATTGGGATAAATTGAGAGGAAAAATTGTGAGTCAGCTCTTCTCATCTAACTTCAGTACCTGACCTCAACCCTACAGAACACCTTTGGGATGAATTAGAACAACTGCAAGCCAGATCTTCTCATTCAACCTCAGTACCTGACCTCAACCCTACTGAACACCTAAGAGATTAACTGGAACACTACTTGTGAGCCAGGTCTTCTCATCCAACATCAGTTCTTGACCTCACAAGTTGGTCCAAATTCCCACAAACAACCTCCAAAAACTTGTGGAAAGTCCTCTCAGAAGACTGGAGGCTGTTATGGCCACAAAAGTGGACCAGCTCCATAATAAAGAGGTCTAAAACCTTAGACATTAAATATGAACAAAGCATATCCCTCTATAGCAGGGGTCTTCAAACTATGGCCCTCCAGTTCAGGAACTACAGTTCCCATCATGCCTAGTCATGTCTGTGAATGTCAGAGTTTTACAATGCATCATGGGATGTGTAGTTCTGCAACAGCTGGAGGGCCGTAGTTTGAGGACCCCTGCTCTATAGTGTGTACTTCTCTCAATAAAGAGCACTGTGTCACTTTTGTTTGCTGCTCCGTTCCTCTGCCATCAGCATGAATTACTTCTGACAAGTTTTCCTGACACCAAGAGAAAAATGGTGACAGGGGAGGGACCTCTAGCTGATTGACAGCCTCAGCTCTGTTCCTGTGTGCTGTGTGGAGGGGGGGTGTGTCCCTTCCCTCCAGTCAGCTCTCAGAGCTCTCCTCACTGAGCTCTGCAGAGTGTAACTTCAGCTCTCCGCCCCCTTTTTTTCTTTACTCTTAGAAAAGCTTTTAAAATTCAGCACTTCAAGCGGATGTTGAGAAGAGCAGACTGCAGATAAACAGGTACAACTTATGTAGGAGGATTTGTTTAATCTCTGTGTATTACCTGAGGCCAGTTACTTCACTGGGGTATATGTGAGGGTTTAAAACCCCTTTAATGGCCATAGTTGTGGAATAGGATGTCCAACAAACTCAGGTGTCTACCATATACAGTGGTGATTGAAAGTTTGGGCACCCCAGGAAAACAAAATTGTATTAATGTGCATAACGAAGCCAAGGAAAGATGGAAAAATCTCCCAAAGGCATCAAATTACAGATTGGACATTCTTATAATATGTCAACAAAAGTTAGATTTTATTTCCATCATTGACACTTACAAAATTACAGAAAACAAAAAAATGGCGTCTGCAAAAGTTTGGGCACCCTGCAGAATTGATAGCATGCACTGCCCCCTTTGCAAGGCTGAGACCTGCCAGTGTCATGGATTGTTCTCAATCATCGTCTGGGAAGACCAGGTGATGTCAGTCTCAAAGGTTTTAAATGCCCAGACTCATCTGACCTTGCCCCAACAATCAGCACCATGGGATCTTCTAAGCAGTTGTCTAGAAAACTGAAACTGAAAATAGTTGACGCTCACAAAGCTGGAGAAGGCTATAAGAAGATAGCAAAGAGTTTTCAGATGTTAATATCCTCTGTTCGGAATGTAATTAAGAAATGGCAGTCATCAGGAACAGTGGAAGTTAAAGCAAGATCTGGAAGACCAAGAAAAATATCAGACAGAACAGCTCTCAGGATTGTGAGAAAAACAATTCAAAACCCATGTTTGACTGCACGATCCCTCCAGAAAGATCTGGCAGACACTGGAGTTGGGGTACACTATTCCACTATAAAGAGATACTTGTACAAATATGGTCTTCATGGAAGAGTCATCAGAAGAAAACCTCTTCTACATCCTCACCACAAAAATCAGCGTTTGAACTTTGCAAATGAACATATAGACAAGCCTGATGCATTTTGGAAACAAGTTCTGTGGACCGATGAGGTTAAAATTGAACTTTTTGGCTGGAATGAGCAAAGGTACGTTTGGAGAAGAAGGGGCACATAATTTAATGAAAAGAACCTCTGTCCAACTGTTAATCATGGGTGTGGATCTATCATGCTTTGGGGTTGTATTGCAGCCAGTGGCACAGGGAACATCTCACGAGTAGAAGGAAAAATGGATTCAATAAAATATCAGCAAGTTTTGGATGGGAACTTGATGCCATCTGTGAAAAAGCTGAAGTTAAAGAGAGGATGGCTTCTACAAAATGGATAATGATCCTAAACACACCTCGAAATCCACGGGGGATTACATCAAGAGGCGTAAACTGAAGGTTTTGCCATGGTCTTCACAATCTCTTGACCTCAACATAATTGAAAATCTATGGATAGACCTTAAAAGAGCAGTGCGTGGCAGACAGCCCAGAAATCTCAAAGAACTGGAAGACTTTTGTAAGGAAGAATGGGCAAAGATACCTCAAACAAGAATTGAAAGACTCTAGGCTGGCTACAAAAAGCGTTAACAAGCTGTGATACTTGCCAAAGGGGGCAGTACAAGATATTAACTCTGCAGGGAGCCCAAACTTTTGCAGACGCCATTTTTTTGTTTTCTGTTATTTTGAAAGTGTAAATGACGGAAATAAAATCTAACTTTTGTTGACATATTATAAGAATGTCTAATCTGTAATTTGATGCCTTTTGGAGATGTTTCCATCTTTCCTTGGCTTCTTTATGCACATTAAATACAAATTTTTACCTGGGGTGCCCAAACTTTCGATCACCACTGTAGTGTGTACCAACTAAAAGCTCCAAAACCCAGAAGAGCAATCAATGATAATATGAATGTCACAGCAAAAATGACTTTAGCGCAATTGTTACAACAAACAACTAAAAATGCATCCTGGCTGAAACACAAACCTCAGCGTCCCTTCACCATGTATGTTTTCTCTGGATATAATAAGCCTGCCCTGACAGTTAGTTCAATACAAAGAAAAGTTTTCTCAATAACAACAGGGGAACTTTTATTCTCGGGAAGGAATTGCAAACAATAGACCATCTGTTTGCGCAGAACAACAAAGCCTCTTAATAATAATAACAGCAAATTCAGTACAAGAACGTGACAGCGCCGGGGAAAAACAGCCGATTCCAGCAGGAGCTGGCAGTGCCAGGTGGGACAAACTGGCGTGCTCAGCAACCAAAATACCGATCGTCAGCTGATCCGTAAGCCGTGTGGGAGGAGGGAGGAGGAGGGATGCTCTGCACACTCAGCTATAAACGTCCCCCGCTGGTTTAGGCTGGTCATACACAATATTGACCCGATTGATCGATGGGCCCAGCAAATGTTTTTTAACTATTACTTCAATCCCTTGTGAGCAATTTTACAGAATCAAATACGTTTAAAACAAGTGGACGGAATGGTGAGTGCTGAATGATTTTGTGCCAAATGCAATGTACAACATGTGTGGGAGCATGTGTATGGTATGGTTTGAGCGAGCCTTTATGGTGGGCCTTGGCCACCCAAATTACAATGGCCTTTGAACCCTTTATGAATACCCCTAACTGTATAAGCCAACTTTTTTTTTTTTTAATGCCTTTTTGCTCACAATCCATATATTACCATTCCCAGGCATGATGTCCTGTGCTGTAAACTCATTAGCAAACATTTTCCCTATGAGAGCCCGTAGCTATACACTTTGTGCGGCTGCTGGCTCTCAATCCTGGTTGATTGGGAACCAGAGTGATTCCTGATTATGTAATCATCATGTGAGCCGTCAGATGAATACTGCCACCTTCAGGCTGGAAATGTTTTTCCCTATGAGAGCCCGCAGCTATACACTTTGTGCGGCTGCTGACTCTCAATCCCGGCTGTCACAGCCACTAATCCCCACTGAGGATTGGGAAGCAAAGTGATTCCAGATTATGTGATCATCATGTGAGCCGTCAGATGAATACTGCCACCTTCAGGCTGGAAATGTTTTTCCCTATGAGAGCCCGCAGCTATACACTTTGTGCGGCTGCTGGCTCTCAATCCTGGCTGTGACAACCACTGATCCCCACTGAGGATTGTGAAACCTGAGTGATTCCTGATTATGTAATCATCATGTGAGCCGTCAGATGAATACTGCCACCTTCAGGCTGGAAATGTTTTTCCCTATGAGAGCCCGCAGCTATACACTTTGTGCGGCTGCTGACTCTCAATCCCGGCTGTCACAGCCACTAATCCCCACTGAGGATTGGGAAGCAAAGTGATTCCAGATTATGTGATCATCATGTGAGCCGTCAGATGAATACTGCCACCTTCAGGCTGGAAATGTTTTTCCCTATGAGAGCCCGCAGCTATACACTTTGTGCGGCTGCTGGCTCTCAATCCTGGCTGTGACAACCACTGATCCCCACTGAGGATTGTGAAACCTGAGTGATTCCTGATTATGTAATCATCATGTGAGCCGTCAGATGAATACTGCCACCTTCAGGCTGGAAATGTTTTTCCCTATGAGTGCCAGCAGCTATACACTTTGTGCGGCTGCTGGCTGTCAATCCCGGCTGTCACAGCCACTAATCGCTACTGAGGATTGCAAACCAGATTGATTCCCCGATTATATGATCATCATGTGAGCTCTCAGATAAATACTGCCACCTTCAGACTGCACTTCTTTTTTCCTATGAGAGCCAGCAGCTATACACTTTGTGCGGCTGCTGGCTCTCAATCCCGGCTGTCACAGCCATTGATCTCCACTGAGGATTGGGAACCAGATTGATTCCGATTATGTGATGATCATGTGAGCCGTCAGATGAATACTGCCACCTTCAGGCTGGAAATGTTTTTCCCTATGAGTGCCAGCAGCTATACACTTTGCGCGGGTGCTGGCTCTCAATCCCGGCTGTCACAGCCATTGATCTCCACTGAGGATTGGGAACCAGATTGATTCCGATTATGTGATCATCATGTGAGCCGTCAGATGAATACTGCCACCTTCAGGTTGGAAATGTTTTTCCCTATGAATGCCAGCAACTATACACTTTGTGCGGCTACTGGCTCTCAATCCCGGCTGTGACAACCTCTAATCCCCACTGAGGATTGGGAACCAGATTGATTCCTGATTATGTGATCATCATGTGAGCCGTCAGATGAATACTGCCACCTTCAGGCTGGAAATGTTTTTCCCTATGAGTGCCAGCAGCTATACACTTTGTGTGGCTGCTGGCTATCAATCCCGGCTGTCACAGCCACTAATCCCCACTGAGGATTGCTTAGTAAGCACGCCAGAAGATCCCAGATGGCAACGTTGTGGCTCACAGTGCGGTCCAGGCCTCGGATCCAGCCTCCCACGTCACTTCCTGACGGACAGGAACCGGACGCCAGCGGAGACCAGCAATCACAGCGAACCCACAGATAGTGGCCCCATACCGTTCTAGGACACCAGGCAACCCCTAAACTACACTGAAACTGCTTTCATCTTACCTACATGTAAGTTTTTATGAACTTTGTAAAATAAACTTTCACAGTCTTTACTCAAGAGGCGCCTGTTTTCTCTTTGTTCCTTCACATGTTTGGAGATGGCTTCCGCTCCCCATTAGGCTTGCCCTGAACTAGAGACTGTTTACCTATACATCCCAAGGACTTTAAGGGTAGTCCACATGACCACCCCATGGACATTATCAGTTCCTAATGCTTGTTGTTTGCACCACCTTGTATGTAATTTTATACACTTTGTGTGGCTGCTGGCCATCAATCCCAGCTGTCGCAGTCACTAATCCCCACTGAGGATTGGAAACCCGATTGATTCCCAATTATGTGATCATCATGTGAGCTGTCAGATGAATACTGCCACCTTCAGGCTGGAAATATTTTTCCCTATGAGTGCCAGCAACTATACACTTTGTTCGGCTGCTGGCTGTCAATCCCAGCAGTCACAGCCACTAATCCCCACTGAGGATTGTGAACCAGAGTGATTTCCGATTAATACTTACCTAGGTGGATGCAGCATCGCTCCAATGCTGCATCTGTCCCCCAGCGACTCTACACTGAGAACCGAGCGATTGAACACTGCCGATTGCTAGGGTCTCACAGCTCCCCATGCAGAGAGCTGCTGCCTGTTGCTCTCTGCTCTGCTCCCTTCTTGCTCATTGGAGCGCTAAGCTGTGGAGGGGCGGGGAGCGGCTGGCTCTGGCTCTCATCGGCTTGCTGAGAGGCTGAGCCGGGTGTCAGTCCAGGCACCTGGCGGACCCAGACTCCATTGTCGCGATGAGGCGTTGCCTGGACCGACTTCTGTGACGTCAGCAGAGAGCGGACTTCAGTCCGCTCCCTGCTGAAAATGGGTCACGGGAGTGCAAAGTGAATTGCACTCCTGTGATCCATAGGAGAAGTACAGCCAAATGAGCCTTGGCTATACTTCTCCTTTAAGCCTTTTTACTAGCGATTTAAATCGTGATTTAAATCAAATCTACCCTGGCCCCATTTACGTGAATAGGGCCGCTCTGGCAGCACCCTGCAACCTTGTACAATGCTTGCATTGGTAGAGCATTAGTAAGGGGGTTAAAAGCAGTCAGTGAGGAGGCGATACAGCGCTTCCTCACTACCTGTCAATTGCTCTCTGAAAAGGGATCCAAACATGGATTGCTCTTCAGAGAAAAAAAGCTAACGTGAACGAGCCCTAACAGTGATACAGACAGAAATGAAAACGAAAACCTGACAGGGTGCTAACCCTGTCTGTTCTAATTAAAAAGAAATGCATTTAGGTACACTGTATCTCCCCCTATATGACCATAACAGCAGTGCATCCCACTTGCATGGACATAGAATTATCAAACATCTTTGGGCAGCCAGAATACGCCCCCTCCCACCCTCTGCTATACACGAATAGCTATATTCGCACCAAAGAGAAGTCCTATTGACGCACGGCTCACAGATACCATTTCATGTCGCCGTTTTAATATGTCAAATTGAAATTTCATTCTGCAGCGGAGCCTCCGGTGTGATCGCTCATTATCTCTGCCACTGATTGGGTGACTCAGGAGACGGGAAATAGAAATTATTAGTGAGAAAAATAACACAATACAGAAATCGAGGAGAGGGATTAACTGCATCTGTTCTGCTGGTAGACAAAACGAAAACATCCGCCATGTTAATTAAACCCGGGACTATCTGCATGCAACCTGAGAGGGAGAACAAAAATGAAGATTTCCAATTATCGTCTGGCCAGGGAATGGCCAGTGACCTCCATAGTGATCCCACCAAAATGAATAATTGATAAATAAATTATAATTTATAACCACTGACAGGGGTTTAAACATTCCCTTACTCTATCCAAAATGAGAAAAAAAGTTTTGCCTATAGTTCTACTTTAAGTATTATACAGTTTTATTATCAGTTTGGCCATATACAATGTGATCTTGCCCCTAACATAACACCTGATACAACTCTTGATTTGGTAGTGTGACGGAACCAACCCAGACTCCGCTTGAGTGCTTCCGTCAGTATACGGTTTCCTCCAGTCTTGAACATAGATATCAGATATTATCGCCACCCTACATACAATACTAGCCGACAATAGCTTGTATGAGATATGGAACTCTTTATTGAACAAACTCACACAGAATATATACCCCACCAGGTCAGGGGTTGTATGATTACATGATCTTATGCAGATGAAATTGTATACAGAAATAGATTTAACATAACTAAGGAACAACCAACGCAAACAGTATTCTACTTCCCCTCTAGCAACTATTAGCTGAATGTGATTTAAATATCATGCTAATTAACTCAGCACTTAAACCAGCCTGGGTGACCAGACTGGCCGGCTACAAGGCTATAACAAAATACATTACACATTATCCTATGTATAAACACAGAACACCTTATTAAACAGACAATAGCAGGAGACCCCAGTAGCAGACTGTCTGGCTCCGACCTACAATAGTCTATGAGGCAAAGCTCATATAATGTTTCATCATTCTCATACAGTGGAATTAATGTGTCATAGATTTCTTGAGGGATTTTGTGGATAAATATTAATGTCCCATTCAAAGTAATCCAAACCATATTCCCAGTGTCCATTAAATAATTGTCCATCATTTTCTCAGGTACCCTGTTCCCCTAATAGACACAGGATGACTTACACATAAGAGGGACCTGATGAGCTGAGAAAGGGATTTCCCAACCTCTCCAACGGAAGCTGGGTTCCACAAGTCCCCCACCCAAAGTGACTCCCCTCACAGGTAGATTAGGACTAAGTTGGGGGGCAATAGGGAGTTCTTTTATCTGCCCGCAGTGATGCTTTTCACTCACAATTTGCTACAAACCATCTATGGATTTGGCCATTTTTTTCCCTTTTTAAGATGTAAAAGGAACTTGCACCCCTTCAGTGTAGTTGCACAAGAAACAACAGTGGATCCGGGCACTGCAGACGACGGAGAGATGCATATCGCCATATACAGTGCATTCGGAAACTATTTACAGCACTTTACTTTTTCCACATTAGGTTATGTTACAGTCTTATTTCAAAATGGATTAACTTAATTATCTTCCTCAAAATTCTACAAATACCCCATAATGACAACGTAAAAGAAGTTTGTTTGCACATTAAAAATAAAAAACAAAATAAATTACATGTACATAAAGTATTGACACCATTTACAGCTTCAAGTATTTTTGAGTATGATGCTACAAGCTTGGCACACATTTTTGTACGTTTTTTTCACAGCTCCCTCCTTTCCTGAAGAGCGTACACATATATGCAGCCTCATAGAAGTGCATCTTTATTCGTGGGGCTGCATATTTGTGTTGCCATTTTGGTGCTGAGAGCACACTTGAGCACAGTGACAACTTTAGTTTTTGTACTAATGAGGCCTGGTTCCCAAATACCTGATTTATGATCCCCTCTGATTGACTATCACAGTTACTAGTAAAAAAAATAAAATAAAAATGACAAACCTTTCCCCTAGTTTGTAGACGCGATAACTTTTGAGCAAACCAATCAAAATACACTTATTGGGATTTTTTTTTTACCAAAAATATGTAGCAGAATACAAATTTGCCAAAATTGATGAAAAAATTTGAATGTTATATAGCAGAGTGTGAAAAATACAGCTTTTTTTTTTTTCAAAATTGTCGCTCTTTTTTGTTTATAGCATAAAATCAAAAAACTGCAGAGGTGATCAAATACCACCAAAAGAAAACCTTGTTTGTGGGGAAAAAAAAAAAGACAGCATTTATTTTGTTACAGCGTCGCACGACCGTGCAGTTAAAGTAACGCAGTGCCGAATCGCAAAAAATGGCCTGGTCATTAAGGGGGAAAATCCTTCCGGTCCACAAGTGGTTAAAGTGGATGTAAACCCAATTCAAGAAATTTGACCTCAGCACATATATCTATAGTGTTTACTTATCTCTCTCCAAAGCCCTAAGTCCTGTGTCTTTCTGCTGCTCCGTTCCTCTGTTATCAGCATCATAACTTCTGACAAGTTCTCCGACACAGGAGATAAAAGCAGCTGGAAATTTGTGTCGGGGTAGGCGCATAGAGATAGATAAGCAGAAAGACAGTCTATTCACAGCACAGCTCTGCATGTTTCTTCCTTCCTCTGCCTATGTTGAGGGGGGGTTGTGTGCCTTTCTTCCAATCAGCTCACACACAGTGTGTGCCAAGACTCCTCACCCAGTGCTGGAACAGTAAGAGGAAATTCTAAAATGATGTATACTTTCTAAACAGTGTAGAAAGCTGAAGACAGCAGATATACAAATAAAACCTATGTAGGGAGATTTGTTTTATCTCTGTGTATCATCTGAGGCTGTTCGCTTCACTGGGTATATGTGAGGGTTTACATCCGCTTTAAACTTTGACAATATAACCTAGAAGCTGATTGGGTTCTATGCAGGGCTGTACCAGATTCTGTGTGCACCAGTTTTAGTAAATTTACCCCAGTGTGTAGTATTATCACTGATCACTCTATTAGTGTCACTGGCGATGTCAGTGGTAGTTAGTGTCAGACTGTCCGCCGCACTATCACAGTCCCACTATAAGTCACTGATCAGTGCCCTAATTATCAGTGTAATGTCCTCTTTGACACTTGCCAGTTAACGGCTTTCTCCTCTGCTCACGCTCTTACAGCTTGAGGAAAGTACTGCCGATAACCAGCAAATGTGATTACATCATATTTAGACACAGCTAATCATGTGGTAAAGGGCCGCTGTGATTGGCCCTTCACCCCAATCTGTGATCACCTGTGTCCAAAGTGATCACAGAGCACGGATCTTGGAGGATCTCAATAGATGCCAAACCAGAACTGAACGCCCGTGCTGAAGCCATCATCGGCAAGTGCTTAAAGCGGTAGTATACTCAGAAAATGTAACTACAAATAGCAATATATACCCTAATTTAGGGGTTTTCAATCAAAGCGCCGCATATATAGTATGCCAATAAAAGCTTCTTAAATGTTATGATATATGTTTTTGTTACCGCTTCTGCTTGTATCCCGCCGCTGCCATTACTACTCCTGTCTTCCGCGTCTGTACAGTAATACATTTCCACCCTCAGTATGTATCTGTCGGAGGAGGCTCTCTCACGCTGTGTCAGACACAGCATGAGTCGGGCCAGGGGAGGAGAGGCGGTGATCACCGCCGCTCTTCCCCGATCGTTGGGGAATCGAGTGTGGAGATCCGCCCACTTGTGTAAACAAAGTGGGCGGATCTCCTATGTGACAGGCAGGGACAGATTACAGGATTCAGCATAGCTGAACCTGCGATCTGTGTCTGTGTCACACAACCCCCTCCCCCCACACATGTCAGTAAGCATGAGGCATACATTTAACCCCTTGATCACCAACAGTGTTAACCCCTTCCCTGCCAGTGTCATTATTACAGTAACAGTGCATATTTTTAGCACTGATTACTGTAGTAATGTCACTGGTACCCCCAAAAGTGTCAAAAATGTCAGTCAGGGGTCCGGTCTGTCCGCCGCAATGTCGCAGTCCCGCAAAAAAAAAAAAAAAAAAAAAAAAAAAAATCGCAGATCGCCGCCATTACTAGTAAAAAAAAACAATAAAAATGACAAATCTTTCCCGTAGTTAGTAAACGCAATAACTTTTGCGCAAACCAATCAAAATACGCTTATTGTGATTTTTTTTTACCAAAAATATGTAGCAGAAAACAAATTGGCCTAAAATGTTAAAAAAAAATTTGATTTATACATTTTTTTTTTTGGGAATGTTATATATCAGAATGTGAAAAACATTGTTTTTTTTTTTTTTGTCGCTCTTTTTTTCAAAAATTTAAAAAATCGCACAGGTGATCAAATACCACCAAAAGAAAGCTCTATTTGTGGGGGAAAAAAAAGGACATCAATTTAATTTGGGTACAGCGTCGCACCGCATGACTGCGCAATTGTCCGTTAAAGTAACGCAGTGCCGAATCGCAAAATATAGCCTGGTCAGGAATGGAGTAAAATCTTCTGGTCTTAAAGCGGTTAAAAATACGCTCATTGAGAATTTTTTTGTCAAAGACATGTAGCTAAATACATTTTGGCCTAAATATATGACAAAAATTTAATATATTGGATATTTAACTGTCAAAGTAGAAAATGTCAATTTTTTCACAAAATTTTCGCTTTTTTTTTTATTAATATCGCAAAAAATGAAAAGCGCAGAGGTGATCAAAAACCACCAAAAGAAAGCTCTGTTTGTGGGAAAAAAAGGACGCAAATTTTGTTTGGGTACAGCGTTGCATGACCGCGCAATTGTCAGTTAAATTTGCGCAGTGCCAAGTTGCAAAAAGTTGCCTGGACGTTAAGCAGGAAAATCTTCCGGTCTTAAAGTGGTTAAGGAAAGCTGCAGGGTCTGCATCCCTTTAGACGTGTTCTTGTTGGGAGTATCTCCCCAAAAATTACATTTTTTGTTGCAGGGGATGCCAGAAATCTGACTTGTATCTTAAAGCGGATGTATCCCCCCAAAAAAAAAAAAAAAAACCAAACCCTGCAGGACAAAAGGCATAATGAGCTAGTGTGCATCGCATACTAGCTCATTATGAAATACTTACCTTAGAAGGAAGCCCCCACACGGTCGCCCGGATACCGCTGAGGCAGCTGACATCTACCCTCGGCGTCTTTTGCGGGTTCAGCGGCTCTGGCACTGTGAGCGGCCGGAGCCGCGATGGCGTTACTCCCGCGAATGCACGCGGGAATTCACTTTCCGGCAAGGAGCTCTGAAGGTCCGCTGGTGTCGACGGCTGCATGCAGGGCGATTATCTCCTAAACCGGTCAGGTTTAGGAGATATTCATTTTACCTACAGGTGAGCCTTATTATATGCCTTATTATAGGCTTACCTGGAGGTAAAAGTTAAAAAGGGGAGTATACTACCGCTTTAAGCAGACTTCTGGGAAAATTGGTAAGCCAATCACACAAGCAGGAAATGATGTTTCTGGGGGTGTGGTCAGTATACTGTGTACAGAACAGCTCTAAACGGCCATATTGCATTGCATTTTCAGAAAATTACAGCAGCTGCAGATTGAAAAGGAAAGGTAATTTTTAATAAAATTCAATTACAATATGATTTGTGTCGCAATTGTATACGCTATATTGTTTTTTTTTTTATTTCCTATTTTTTTTTTTCCCCACGAAAGTGGAGTTACCCTTTAAAAAAAAAAAAACACCTGGTAGTTCCAGGTATGGAGGTGCATGAGATTCACTCCAAGTGACAGTGCTGGCTGGGCGAATCACCAGTGCTGTCATGTAGGGAAAGCCTGTAGCCCACTGTAAGCGAACATTAAGCGACTTTTGGCTTACACAGAGTGGATTCTTACCCAAACCAAGAGGCAATAGGAAAGGCATGGCTGCTGTGACTTGTTTGCATGCACAAAGCACACATTCAGTCTGAACAGATGAACTATTTACTAGTAATATCATCTCGGATGGATGAGGGTGTAAGTTGCCACCATCCAATATATCTTGGAAAATTTGTAGTGTAAAACACCTCCTCTGAGTTTGGGATTTTAGGGGCAATAATTAATACCATATATTAAAAATCTTACATTTATTAATTCGTAGAAAAGAAAAAAAAAAAAAAGAGACATACAAAATATACACATCATAAAAAGGAAAAAAAAAAATTCACAGTTTAATGACAATTGCGGAGGTAGTGTACCGTATATACTTGAGTATAAGCCAACCCAAATATAAGCCGAGGCACCTAATTTTACCACAAAAAAGTGGGAAAATGTATTGACTCGAGTATAAGCCTGGGGTGGGAAATGCAGCAGCTACTGGACCCAACTGGACCACCACGAGACACATAACAGGGGCTGTGGGTATGGTGCAGGGGCTGTGGGCATGGTACAGGAGATGCAGGGCTGTGGGCATGGTACAGGAGATGGTATAGGCATGGCACAGGAGATGGCACAGATATGGCACAGATGGTACAGACATGACACATATATGGCACAGATGTACAGGAGATGCAGTGCTGTGGGCATGGTACAGGAGTCTCACTTACCTTTACCTGCAGTGCTGAGGAGGAGTCTCACTTAGCATGCGCCGTCTGCCTGGGAATAGCTGAACGTGTACAGGCTTTCCAATGCATCGGCAGCGCATGCGTGGTGATGTATTGGCGCCGGGCGGAGCCATTTTTAAATGTAAGGTGCCTCACCGACAGGTAAGTGAGACTCCTACGCAGACCCTGAATTTCCTCATGCAGTGCTGCAGGCATGGTACAGGACATTCTCCTGTACTATGCCAGCAGCATTGCACTATCTGTGCCATATCTGTGCCATGCCCGAACCTTCTCCTGTGCCATGCCCGAACCTTCTCCTGTGCCATGCCCGTACCATCTCCTGTGCCATGCCCGAACCATCTCCTGTGCCATGCCTGTACCATCTCCTGTGCCATGCCTGTACCATCTCCTGTGCCATGCCTTTCCCAACTACTGTGCCATCTCCTGAACCATCTCCTGTGCCATCTCCTGAACCATCTCCTGTGCCATCTCCTCAACCATCTCCTGTACCATCTCCTGAACCATCTCCTGAACCATCTCCTGTGCCATGCCCGAACCATCTCCTGTGCCATGCCCGAACCATCTCCTGTGCCATGCCCGAACCATCTCCTGTGCCATGCCGGTACCATCTCCTGTGCCATCTCCTGAACCATCTCCTGTACCATGCCCACAGCCCTGCAATTCCTGCACCATGCCCGCAGCCCCTGTTTTGTGTCTCGTGGTGGTCCAGTTGGGTCCAGTAGCTGCTGCATTTCCCACCCAAGGCTTATACTCGAGTCAATAAGTTTTCCCAGTTTTTTGTGGTAAAATTAGGTGTCTCGGCTTATATTCGGGTTGGCTTATACTCAAGTATATACGGTATTTTTTTTCCTTTTTATAATGTGTTTTTTTTTGTATGTCTCTTTTTTTCCTTTCTACGAATTAATAAATTGAAGATTTTTAATATATGGTATTGATTATTGTTCCTAAAATCCCAAACTCAGAGGAAGCGTTTTACACTTATACATTTTCAAACAGATGAACTATAAGATGTTATATCATTTTTTTTCTGCATTATTATACTGATGTGAAAGCCATCGAACTAAACACTGCAAATGAAAAGATCGCCATCACACGATGTGTTCGTCTCGTGGAATGGCCTCAGAAATACATGACTTATCAGCAGGCTGGGTGACGGTCCCCCCCGCTGCTCGGGAAATGCCACGACATTATAACCTATTTAACAGACACCGCTGAAGCTGCTAAACAACCTGAGACCTGGAAAACAGCACTGCCGATAAATGTCACTGATTTCTCTTCCGCAGTCTCGCTAGCAGCGGAGTGCGGCTATTAGGATATGTTATTATAAAGGCACGGAGCCAGAGCTGGCCGCAGATATTCCCCAGATAACAGAACCTGACTCCAGGAAAAGTCAGAACACCGGCATTTCCACACTCAGTCAAGATAAAGCTTAACTCCACTTTTGTTGAGAAAAAAAAACAAACATTCCCCTCTGGGTGATCTCTGTACATTATAAGGATTTTAACACATTTTGTTGCAGATTCCTAACTTCTATTATCCTGAATAAATCATTGTTTGTTCCTCTGTGCTGAGTGGGTCTAATGGGAGTGGTTTCATAATTATCTATCAGCTGTGGCAGCTGCAGAGCACTAATGAGGAAAGCTGCTGGGTCTGCATCCCTTTAGACGTGTTCCTATCTCACCAAAAATGACATTTGTGTTGCAGGGGATGCCAGAAATCGGACTTGTATCTTAGTGCAGACTTCTGGGAAAATTGGTGAGCCAATCACACAAGCAGGAAATTATGTTTCTGGGGTGTGGTCAGTATACATTCTGTATACAGAACAGCTCCAGGTGGCCATATTGCATTGCAAAAAAAGGGGGGGAGACAAGAACTCTAAGACTGTCACAAGGGGATACGACTGTCACAAGGGGATACGACTGTCACAAGGGGATACGACTGTCACAAGGGGATACGACTGTCACAAGGGGACACACAGGTAGGTAGAAAGGCTTTATTGAAAAAAAGGCTTTATTGAAAAAAATTAAACAACACCAATGGTACAAGAAACCTTGTACAGCCATCTTGTATTGCATTTTCGGAAAATTACAACAGCTGCAGACTGAAAAGGAAAGGTGATTTTTAACCACTTCTGGACCGGAAGGATTTCCCCCCTTAATGACCAGGCCATATTTTGCAATTCGGCACTGCGTTACTTTAACGGACAATTGCGCGGTCGTGCAACGCTGTACCCAAATAAAATAATGTCCTTTTTTCCCCACAGATAGAGCTTTCTTTTGATGGTATTTGATCACCTCTGCAATTTTTATTTTTTGCGCTATAAACAAAAACAGCAACAATTCTGGGAAAAAAAAGAAAACAATATTTTTCACTTTCTGCTATATAACATTCCCAATAAAAAAAAAAAAAATGTAAAAATCTAATTTTTCATCCTTTTAGGCAAATTTGTAGTAAAAAAAAAGCCCAATAAGCGTATTTTGATTGGTTTGCGCAAGAGTTATCGCGTCTACAAACTAGGGAAAAGATTTTTCTTTTTTTTTATTAGTAATGGCAGCGTTCTGTGATTTTTAGCGGGACTGCGACATTGCGGCGAACAGATGAGACCCCTGACTGACATTTTTTACACTTTTAGGAGGACCAGTGACATTACTACAGTAATCAGTGCTAAAAATATGCACGGTTACTGTAATAAGGACATTGGCAGGGAAGGGGTTAACCCAGGAGCGATTAGAGGGTTAAATCTAGGCGTGTCGTCCAACATCCCCCCAGCATGTTCTCCTATGTCTCCCCAGCATGTTCTCCTATGACTCCCCAGCATGTTCTCCTACGACTCCCCGGCATGTTCTCCTATGTCTCCCCGGCATGTTCTCCTACGACTCCCCGGCATGTTCTCCTACGACTCCCCGGCATGTTCTCCTACGACTCCCCGGCATGTTCTCCTACGTCTCCCCGGCATGTTCTCCTACGTCTCCCCGGCAGGTTCTCCTACGTCTCCCCGGCAGGTTCTCCTACATCTCCCCGGCAGGTTCTCCTACATCTCCCCGGCATGTTCTCCAATGTCTCCCCGGCATGTTCTCCTACGTCTCCCCGGCATGTTCTCCTACGTCTCCCCGGCATGTTCTCCTACGTCTCCCCGGCATGTTCTCCTATGTCTCCCCGGCATGTTCTCATATGTTTCCCCCCGGCATGTTCTCCTACGTCTCCACAGCATGTTCTCATATGTTTCCCCCCGGCATGTTCTCCTACGTCTCCCCAGCATGTTCTCCTACGTCTCCATGCACACACAGGCCGTTATCAGCAGTTTTTGGCAGGGGCGTTTTCTGGCTTCTAAAAAAAAAAAAAATCTAGTGGGTTCTGAGTGGCGTTTTTCAGCTGTAAAAACGCTCTAACGTCTATAAACGCCAAAAAATGCCAAACAACGCTGCTACCTGGCGTTTTTTGATGTTTTTGATTCCATCGCTTTTTTTAAGCCTGGGTTGTGTTTGGAGGTGTTGTTGATGGAACATAGCCTGGGATCACACTGGTGCATGCGTAACACCGCATGCGATTTGCACCAAAAACGCACCGCATTCCTGTGCATATCACATGTGATGTCTGTGCGATGCGATTTGAGCCATATATTTTGTATTGCTCAAATTGCATCACATTTGCACCAAAAGTGTTTTTTCTCCACACCAAATCGCATTGCACGGTTGTGTGAAAACCCATGCGATGCGATTCTGGCAAGCGCACTGCATTTTGCAATCTGTTTCGGGGTATCGTTCATGGAACATGAGGCCCTGTTGACATTGTGCTGATTTGGCATGCGATTTGTCATGTCGAATCGCATGTCAAAACAGAGCCTATTGCCAGCAACGGCACCGGTTCACACTGAGAGCGGGTTTGAAATTAATCAGCTGAACGCGCACGATTTCAAACTCGCCTGTCAGTGCGACTTCAGGGGGGCGATTTGACAGACATTCTGTACGTGTTCATGCACAGAGATGTCTATTGAAATTACCCTGAATTTGCCAAAAGTAGTGCAGAAACTACTTTTGGGAATCGGTGCGGCGCTGCAAAGTCAGGGTTGCATCAATTCGGACAGTGACATTGCCGGTAATAGGCTCTGATTTGGCATGTCAAATCGCATGTCAAATCTGCCTGATGTGAATGGGGGCTTAATGTTCCATGAACGACACTCCAAAACAGATTGCAAAATGCAGTGAGCTTGACAGAATCACATCGCATGGGTGTTCACACCCATGCAATGCGATTTTGATGCGGGGAAAAGAAAAGGGCTCACATTTGCACCAAGATGTTATAGGACACTTTTTCCCCCGCACCTAAATCTTGGCAAGCAGTGCATTGTGGGAAAAACGGAATTTTTGTAAAATCTTACCTGTAAAATTCCTTTCTCTGAGTCCTCCGACAGTCGCCGCCTCTTCATATTCGTCACATATGGGGTATTAGACTTTGCTCCGAAGGAGTAGCTAGGCAACAGAATATGTTAACAATAAAGCTTTAACATATCCCACCCTCAAGGGGTGGTCCCCTCAGTCAATACCCTCCTACTTCCTGCAACCATATCTCAGTTTTAGTGGAATAGCAGTAGAGTATACATTCAAACCCCAAAAGAGGGGCGGGGGCGGCGACTGTCGGAGGACTCAGAGAAAGGAATTTTACAGGTAAGATTTTACAAAAATTCCGTTTTCTCTTACGTCCTCCGACAGTCGCCGCCTCTTCATATTCGTCACATATGAGGACGTCCCAAAGCAGTGCAAACATGAGGGGTGGGAAACGCATCCGCGCCGAAAGGCAACGCAGTCTCCACATCAAAGAAAAGGAACCTTACCAAAGGAAGGAAACCAGCTGGGCAACAGCAAAAATAAGTGCTCAACAGGAGCAACAACCCAGGAAAAGACAAAAAAACCAGGGGATACAAAAAAACTATCCCAACAGCCAGGAGTCCCCAACAAGGGACCCTATGGAACAGCCGCACTAAGAACCTTGCGGCCAAAGGAAGCATCCGCCGATGCCTGAACATCTACTTTGTAGAATTTTGTGAAAGTGTGTACGGTCGACCAAGTCGCCGCCTTACACACCTGGGCTACAGAAGCCCCATGACGGCAGGCCCAAGACGTACTCAGTGATCTAGTAGAGTGCGCCTTCACAGGCACAGGGGGAACCTTCCCCTGCAAGGCATAGGCCTGTTCAATGGTCTGCCTGATCCATTTGGCGATGGTAGAGGCCGAAGCCGCCATGCCCTTCCGAGGACCCTCTGGAAGAACAAACAAGGAGTCCGTCCTACGAAAAGACTCAGTCGATTTAAGGTAAACCCTTATTGCCCGAACAACATCCAGAGAGTGCAATCTCACCTCCTTCGGATGTTTAGGCTTCGTGCACAATGAAGGCAAAACAATATCCTCGTTAAGATGGAATTCCGAAACTCGTTTCGGTAGAAAAGAAGGATTAGGTCGCAAGACCACCTTATCCAAATGAACAACCAGGTACGGAGACTTGCAGGACAAAGCCGCCAGTTCCGACACTCTGCGAGCCGAAGTGATCGCCACCAAAAAGGCGACCTTTTTGGACAACATAGACAACGAGATCTCCCTGATCTGTTCAAAAGGAGCACGTTGTAACACAGATAGAACGAGATTCAAGTCCCAAGGAGGCAAAGGATCCCTCCTAGGAGGAACCAGATGCCGCACACCCTGAATAAAAGTGCCAACCAAGGAGTTGGAAGCCACGGGACGTTGAAACAGAACGGCCAGCGCAGACACCTGACCCTTTATCGTAGCCAGCGCCAAACGCTGATCGACACCCGTCTGAAGGAAAGACAGCACACGGGAAACCGAGTACGTGCGGGGTGAAAACCCCCTGGACTCACACCAGGCAAAATAGGCCTTCCAAGTACGGTAATAAACCTTCCCCGAGGAAGATTTCCTCGCGTTGATCAAAGTATGAACGACCTCTGGAGAGAGACCCTTCTCCTTCAGGACCTCGGTCTCAACAGCCAGGCCGTCAAAGCCAGCGACTGTAAAGCAGGATGGTAAATCGGTCCTTGAGACAGTAGATCGTCTCGAAGGGGCAGACGCCAAGGGGCGTCGACCGCCAGATTCACGAGGTCTGCGTACCAGGACCGGCGAGGCCAGTCCGGTGCCACAAGAATCACCGTGCTGCGTTCCGAGTGTAACCTGCGAAGGAACCTGGACAGCAACTGAATCGGTGGAAACGCGTACATCAGCCTGTACTGATGCCACGGGGCCACTAACGCGTCCGACGCGTCTGCCCGAGGGTCGCGCGTCCTTGCCACGAACCTCTTCACCTTGTAGTTGAGGCGAGACGCGAATAGGTCAACATCTGGAAGACCCCACTTCGCGCACAACATCTGGAAGACAGCCGGGTGGAGAGACCATTCCCCCTGATCCAGGGTCTGGCGACTCAGATAGTCCGCCTGCCAGTTCTCCACTCCCGGAATGTGAACCGCCGTTATCGCCGGGACATGAGTCTCGGCCCAAGACAGAATGGCGGCCACTTCTCGAGCCGCTCGGGCACTCCTGGTGCCCCCTTGGTGGTTGATGTAGGCCACCGCCGTGGCATTGTCCGTCTGCACCCGAACCGGGCAGCCCTGCAGCCGGCCCGTCCAGCGATGAAGACAGAGATTTATCGCACGCAATTCCAGAATGTTGATCGGGAGGGAAGACTCCCCCTCCGACCAGGTCCCCTGGGCGGACAGAACGCCCAGAACACCACCCCAGCCCGACAGGCTGGCATCCGTGGTGATTATCGTCCACGAGATCGGACGAAACGACTTGCCCCCGGACACCAACGGGGACTGGAGCCACCACAGAAGGTTTTCCCTGGTGCGATGACTCAACGAGATCTGAAGATCCAGAGATTGAGGTCGCCCGTCCCACTTGGACAGGATCTCCGCTTAGAGACCCCGCGTGTGAAACTGCGCGAAAGGAATCGCCTCGAAGGCCGAGACCATCAATCCCAGACATCTCATACACGTCCGCAGAGACGAGTGTGGAACGTCCCTGAGGGACCTGACTTCCTCCTGAAGAGTCCTGAGTTTGTCTTCCGGCAGGAAGACCTTCGCCTGCACCGAGTCCAGTATCATTCCCAGATAGGGGAGACGAACCGACGGACTCAGTGTCGACTTTGGAACATTTATCGTCCAACCAAACTCCTGCAGAGTTTGCATTGTGACAGACAGGTCCTTCTCCAGACCCTGTCTGGTCGCAGACCGAACCAGAATGTCGTCCAGATACCCCAGGATAGAAATGCCCTGGGCCCTCAATAATGCCAGAACCGGTGCAAGCACCTTGGTGAAGACCCGCGGAGCCGAGGCGAGCCCAAAGGGCAACGCCACAAACTGGTAGTGATCCTCCGCAATGGCAAATCGAAGGTATCTCTGATGACCCTCGAATATGGGGATGTGAAGGTACGCATCCTTCAAATCGATGGAGGCCATGAATTCCCCCGGAACCAGGGCAGCCACCACCGAGCGCAGGGATTCCATGCGGAACTTGCGAACCCGCACAGAGCGGTTCAGAGCTTTCAAGTCCAGAATCGGACGAACCTTGCCCTCCTTCCTGGGCACGGTGAACAGATTGGAATAAAACCCCCGAAATCTGTCCCGATGAGGCACCGGAACCACCACTCCCTGAGCCCTCAGGTCCCGCACCGCCAGGTGCACATCCCGCAGGCGCTCTGGAGACAGTTGTAGATTTGAGGGAAAAAATCTGCTCTCCGCCCGAGAGAGAAACTCGATCTTGTAACCAGATCGAACGATTTCCAGAACCCATCTGTCCCGCACACGGGCCAACCAGGGCTGAAGAAAACCGAGCAAGCGTCCCCCCACCCCAAAACTGGGTGAGGGCGCCCCTTCAGGCCGAACTGTTATGGGCCGCAGGTCCGGATTGCCCGGACTTCTGTTTCCCAGACCAGGGCTTCATCTGAGAGCCTTGGCCCTTGAACGGTTTGCCCTTGTAGTGCGGCCGAAAGGCACGAAAGGACCCCTGAGGGGGCCGAAAACTCGCATGCTTCTTCCCAGAAGCCCCCTTAGCCTTGGGGAAATGGGGCAAGAGAGTGCTCTTACCCCCGGTAATCCCCTTAATCAACACATCCAGGGACTCCCCAAAAAGGCGAGACCCATCATAAGGCAGATTGGCTAAGGTTTTACGTGAAGATTGGTCCACCGACCAACATTTCAACCAAACCAGGCGGCGAGACAACACCGCCACGCTGTGCACACGTGCAGCCAACGGAATCAGGTCCAAGTCCGCATCACACAGATACATGACACCCTGGTGGATTTGATCCACCATATCCAGGGTCGCCGCCGAGGCCGAATCGGCCACTAGGACGCGCCTAAGCATCTGCGTCCAACTTGCGATCGCCTGGGCCGCCATGAGAGAAGCAAACAGAGCCTTAAGCATAGAACCCGTAACAGAATAAGTATGACGGACAAGAGACTCCAGTCTCCTATCCGTGGCATCACGGAAAACAGGGGATCCCTCTGCAGGGATCGCAGTGGCTTTGTTCAAAACCGCAATTGCATGATCCACTGGTGGAGGCACACACCACCGTTCATCAGTGGCAGGCGAGAAAGGATAACGCAGCTTAAATTTACTTGGAACCGCAAAAGGCTTGCGCAGATCGCGCCATTGGTCCTTAACAGCGCGCTGAAAATCAGCATTGCAGGGAAAAACCTGCGGCGTCCTGCGTTTTCTCTGCGTCCCATACGCCGCCAAGGCAGCTGGGGGACACACCTCGTCCTGCAAACGCAGCGTCTGCTTAATGGAAGCAATCAACTCATCCATGATTGCAAGCTCTTCAGGCGAGCCAGGGGGAGAATTATCAACCCCCTCAACTTCAGCCTCCACCTCAGACCCCACTAGATCAAGAGAGGAGCGGGACCCCGATAGGGGGGTCCCTGCCAGAACAGCCCCATCACCTTCACCCTCAGAATCAGAGGACAGAGCAACTCTGGGCCGTTTAGTAGATTGAGCAGCCACTAGCATTTGCACCTGGGCAGCAAGGCCAGCCACAATAGTGGCTAAATCCCCCCCCTGGGGGGGAAACAGCGGTCCCCTGGCTTTCCACCAATACTGTGGGAAACTTGCCCTCCTGAGAATCCATTGCCCCTGTATGCCAGACAACCAAGGGTTAACTGCCCCCTTTCAGCAAGCGCGGCAAGCGCAGCCCACCGCACCACACTCAGGCACAATGAGACCCCCACAGGGAATATACAGACTGAATACAGGCAATGGAACACAGGAATAGAAGGATAAAACCTGAGGAGACTCCGCTGCTGCTGCTGCCTCGATCGGTGCTTCCAGGAAAGAGGAAGTGATGCTGCCAGGGCGCTCTATGTAAGCCTATGGAGGCTACAAGAAAATGGCCGCCGTGCATGTAAACCATGCGGCCGGAGCGGGCGCCGGTAAAATGGCGTCGTTTGGCGCCGAAATCGCCGCTCCACAGTGCATAAAAACACACACAATTTCATCCCATTATATGGATACATGTTAGATCGCCGCAGCAATCGCTGTATATGCCCCAACATGCCATTAAAAACATGCCCCACAGCACACAGCTCCTCACACAGCCCAGTCTGACACACTCAGTGTCATACAGCTCCCCCCCCCCCCTTGCAGCCCACAGCATGCAGCCGAGAGATAGGGAGACAAGCAGTGTGATTTAAAGGCAGGTTACACAGTCCCAGACTGAGACCCCCCCCAGACAGACAGGTCCCCACATAGATACACTTACCTCACATGGCGTGGGGAACCCGCACAGGCGAACAAGCCACTGCACATGAGGCAGGGAGAGTCGCAATTCAAGACGCACACAATGGCGGTTAAGAAACCGCACAGCGTCCGGTGAGGTAGCCACCTCACCAATCATCCCTGCACCGAACAGGGATGGGTCGTTCACTGTGCCAGGAGCGTTACCTGGCTGAACGCTCGATGGCAGACTGGGAAGCCACTGACCCACGACCTGCGACCAGGGGGATCAGCCCGAGACCCAGTCCGCATGATCCTCTTCGTCCGAAGAACTAACTAATGCTGACAAAAATAACAGCTAAGTAAAGGTAGAGAGAAAACTCAAACAAAATATTAAAAAGAAGACAGAGTCTGGGACAAAAAGTCCCAGCACAGAGAGAGCCAGCCACTCCTGACAAGCTAGACATTAAAACTGAGATATGGTTGCAGGAAGTAGGAGGGTATTGACTGAGGGGACCACCCCTTGAGGGTGGGATATGTTAAAGCTTTATTGTTAACATATTCTGTTGCCTAGCTACTCCTTCGGAGCAAAGTCTAATACCCCATATGTGACGAATATGAAGAGGCGGCGACTGTCGGAGGACGTAAGAGAAAGTGGGAGTTACTAAGATAGCAGAGAGGTGATTTTTAGCTAAAAAGGGCAAAAAAAAAAACCCGCTAAAAAACGCCAATGCAAAAAAGCTTAAAAACTCACTACAAAGCTACTGGCGTTTTTATAAGGTCCAGTGTGCATGAGGCCTAAAGGTGGAAAAAGTTCTGAAATTATTTAACTTTGTCTCATTTTTTACATCACAGAAAGCTGACATTGTAACAGGGGTGTGTAGACTTTTTATATCCACTGTATATCTTCACATGTTCTAATTTCTACTAGGGAACGACCGATTATCGGTTTGTCCGATTCACTTTTTTGAAAGTATCAGCCACAAACTTGACCGATATTTTCTTAAGGTAAGGCCTATTGGGCTGCCTCCGGAGGGGAAGGGGGGGATGGGGATTAGAGTGCCGCCTGATTACACAGAGCAGGGTTCTTCCGCTTGCCTGGCGCGGGCGCTGTCATACAAAGTCCCGCCTCCTACCTAGGAGAGACAGCACACTGGTGACGTCTATCATAGGAGCCGGTCCAGGAGGCGGGACTTCGTATGACAGTACGCAGAAGAACCCTGCTCTTTGTGTAATCAGGCGGCGCTCTAATCCCCATGCACTGGTCACTCTGCATTGGATGGTGGCACTGGTCACTCTGCATTGGATGGGGGCACTGGTCACTCTGCATTGGATGGGGGCACTGGTCACTCTGCATTGTCATAGCCTGCATTGGATGGGGGCACTGGTCACTCTGCATTGGATGGGGGTGCTGGTCACTCTGCATGGTCATAGCCTGCATTGGATGGGGGCACTGGTCACTCTGCATTGTCATAGCCTGCATTGGATGGGGGCACTGGTCACTCTGCATTGGATGGGGGCACTGGTCACTCTGCATTGGATGGGGGCACTGGTCACTCTGCATTGGATGGGGGCACTGGTCACTCTGCATTGTTTGGGGCACTGGTCACTCTGCATTGGATGGGGGCACTGGTCACTCTGCATTGGATGGGGGCACTGGTCACTCTGCATTGGATGGGGGCACTGGTCACTCTGCATTGGATGGGGGCACTGGTCACTCTGCATTGGATGGGGGCACTGGTCACTCTGCATTGGATGGGGGCACTGGTCACTCTGCAATGGACGGGGGCACTGGTCACTCTGCAATGGACGGGGGCACTGGTCACTCTGCAATGGACGGGGGCACTGGTCACTCTGCAATGGACGGGGGCACTGGTCACTCTGCAATGGACGGGGGCACTGGTCACTCTGCAATGGACGGGGGCACTGGTCACTCTGCAATGGATGTGTGACTGAATGTGCAGAATATTGGCCCATATCGGCTGATACCGATACTTTGAGACCAAAATATCGGTATCGGCCCTGGAAAAACCATATCGGTCTATCCCTAATTTCTACTACAAGCCGTTAAAGTCCCATTAGGGGGTTCTTTCCTTTTTGTGGGCTTCCTTAATTCAACACTGCAAAGCACAAGAACGTGCATACAGCACCGCACCACAACATAATGGACAGATGTGAAGGAGCTTTAATGTTCAGCTTTCCCTGCCGACGGTGGTGATTTACTAAGGAGTGATTTTCATTCTTAGTGAAACAAACCTCTCTTTATTTCAGTATTCAATCCAATACAGAGGAACTAAAAGGGGAATAGCGATGAAAGAAGTGAGTGTCTTGCTGATTATCCAGCCTCAGTAGGAGTCACTGATCTGGGCCTATCAAAAATTCTGACTTCACTGGCTGCATGCTTGTTCTAGATCAGTGAAGAAACAAGCTGACTTCAGACAGCACGTTGCAGCATCTTCTTCCTTGCGTTGTCTTGAGTCATTTGCATGAATCCCGATGCGTGTTGGGGTGGGCTGGTTATGGGTGAGCAGCAATTAGTGAGTATTATGAAGATTGTCGGTCAAAGGCTCACTGCGGTCGCCTGACCCTGCTGTGTTATACATCAATTAATAGTAAGTGTTGGTCACATGGCGCCACAGCCACTTTTCTGCTGCTGGCATCTATACAGCAGCAACAATTTCCACAGAGCACCTAACCCAATCACTTCTGCCCCCTCGTCATTGGAGATTATAGTCCCACCAAGAGAGACACACTCACTACGGATAGGCAGACACAAATGTCGGAAACATCTGTTGCCTTCAAATTAGTAACTTCAGCCACCCCAACCCTTGGCAGCACTTGCGGGGTCATTACTCCTTTCATCAATGACCGGGGGTCCTATGGGATGAAGTACACCTATAACTGCATGAGGCACATAAGTGACAGAACCTCCCATTTCAGGATACTAAGCACCATACAGTGTCGTAGCCACCAATCTACTCAGAATACTGTGAATTATAAGGTTTTAGAGCACTCAACCCCTCAGGATATTGGGCAATATAGGGTGTCAGAGTCCCTTTTTCCTCACAATACTGAACACCATAAGATGTCAGCTCTCCCCCCTCAGGATATTGGGTACCATAAGTTGTCAGAGCCTTCCCTCCCCCAGGATATTGGGTACCATAAGGTTTCAGAGCCCTCCCTCCTCTGGATATTGGGTACCATAAGGTATCAGAACCCTCCCTCCTCTGGATATTGGGTATCATAAGGTATTAGAACCTTCCCTCCCTAGGATATTGGGTACCATTAGGTTTCAGAGCCCTTCCTCCTCTGGATATTGGGTACCATAAGGTATCAGAGCCCTCCCTCCTCTGGATATTGGGTACCATAAGGTATCAGAGCCCTTCCTCCTCTGGATATTGGGTACCATAAGGTATCAGAGCCCTCCCTCCTCTGGATATTGGGTACCATAAGGTATCAGAGCCCTTCCTCCTCTGGATATTGGGTACCATAAGGTATTAGAGCCCTCCCTCCTCAGGATATTGGGTACCATAAAGGTATCAGAGCCCTCCCTCCTCTGGATATTGGGTACCATAAGGTATCAGAGCCCTCCCTCCTCTGGATATTGGGTACCATAAGGTATCAGAGCCCTCCCTCCTCTGGATATTGGGTACCATAAGGTATCAGAGCCCTCCCTCCTCTGGATATTGGGTACCATTAGGTTTCAAATCCACCTACCTACTCAGAATATTGGGCACTATATGGTGTCAAAGCAACCTCCCCACAAAGATACTGAGCACCATAAGATAACAGATGCTCAGTATCCTGAGGTAAGGTAGTTGAGCCTCACACTTATTAGGCATCATAAGAGCGAGGCTCAACTACCTTACCTCAGGATACCGAGCATCATAAGGTGTCAAAACCCTCCCTAATCAGGATATTGGACACCAATAGGTATCAGAATCCTCTCTAAACAGGATACTGGGCACTATAAGGTATTAGAAACCTTCCTAATGAGGATATTGGGCACCATAAGGTATCAGAACCCTCCCTAATGAGGATATTGGGCACCATAAGGTATCAGAACCCTCCCTAATGAGGATATTGGGCACCATAAGGTGTCAGAGCCCTCACTAATCAGAATATTGGACACCATAAGGTATCAAAACCCTCTCTAAACAGGATACTGGGCACCATAAGGTATCGGAAACCTTTCTAATCAGGATATTGGGCACCATAAGGTATCAGAACCCGATCTAATCAGGATATTGGGCACCATAAGGTGTCAGAACCCTCTCTAATCAAGATAATGGGCACCATAAGGTGTCAAAATCCTCTCCAATCAGGATACTGGGCACCATAAGGTATCAGAACCCACTCTAATTAAAATACTGGGCACCATAAGGTATCCAAACCCCCTCTAATCAGGTTACTGGGCATCATACAGTGTCAGAACCCTCTCTAATAAGGATACTGGGACCCATAAGGTATCAGAACCCTCTCTAATTAGGATACTGAGCACCATAAGGTGTCATAGTGACCAGTATCCTTATTAGAGAGGGTTCTGACACCTTATGGTGCCAAAGTATCTTAATTAGAGAGGGTTCCGATACCTTATGGTGCCCAGTATCCTTATTAGAGAGGGTTCTAAGGTATCAAAACCCTCTCTAATCAGGATATTGGACAACAAAAGAATGTCATCACCCTCCCTCCTCAAAATAATGGGTACAGTATGGTGTCAGAGCTGCCCTCACGTCAGGATATTGGGTACCGTAAGGTATCAGATTCAGAACCCTCTCTAATTAAGATACTGGGCATCATAAAGTGTCAGAAACCTCTCTAATGAGGATACTGGTCACTGTAAGGTATCAAAACCCTCTCTAATCAGGATATTGGACAACAAAAGAATGTCATCACCCTCCATCCTCAAAATTATTGGTACAATATGGTGTCAGATCTGCCCTCCTAGTCAGGATATTGGGCACCATAAGGTGTTTGAGCTGTCCCCAATAAAAAAAATAATAAGCTCCATAAAGTGTCAGAGTCCACTAAAATACTGGACACCATAATGTGTAAGAGACCTCCCAATATACTGAATAGTGGATACCATACAGTGTAAGAGCCTGCTACAAAATATTGGGCACCATAAGGTGTCATAGCCTTCCCTAATTATAATATTGGGAACCAAAATGTGTCCCTTCCCTCTGAGGATCCTAGGCACCATAAAGTGTTAAAGCCCTTCCTCCTCGGGATTTTGGGCACCACAAGGTGTCATAGCTGTCCACCTACTCAGAATATTAGGCATTAGATGGTATCAGAGTATCCACCCCTCAGGATATTGGGCACCACAAGCTGTCATAGCTGTCCATCTACTCAGAATATTAGGCATTAGATGGGTGTCAGAGTATCCACCCCTTAACATAGATATTGGGCATCAAAAGGTGTCATAGCAGTCCACCTACTCAGAATATTAGACATTAGATCAGGGTTTCTCAACCAAGGTTCCGTGGAACCCTAGAGTTCCTCCTGAGGTTGCTAGGGATTCCTTGAGCAATGGGCTATTTCTGCCTCTCAGATAAGTTTCCAATGACACCATTGTTCCTTTTAGCTATCTGTAAGGGGGGTAATTCTTCCCAATGATGAGAAGAGTAAGGAGCATTCTTCCCACTGATTGTCACACTAATGTTTCATGAGTTGTAGATCTTTAATTTTTAGCAGGGGTTCTCTGTGTTGAAAAGATTGACAAAGGCTGCACTAGATGATGATATCAGAGTACCCACCCCTCAGGATTTTGGGCACCATAGGCATGCACACAGGGTGTGCTGAGTGTGCCTGGGCACACCCTCATGACGCCCTGTGGTGCAGATTCCCCCTGCTGCCCCCCCCCCACACACACACACACACACCACATAGTTGCCTGCTTTCCTCCTCTCCTCTTGCCAGATACTGCAGGCACAAGAGGGAATGTTTTAGGATAGGGAGCAGGGGAAGAGGCCAGTAAACATGTAATTTACAGCCCCCTTCCTTTTCTGGATGAACACAGTAAGTGATCACTCACGGTGTTCATTCATAACTGAAGCATAGTAAACTGCATTTACTACGCTTCAGTTTGTGAATGAACAGGGCGCCGTTCAGCGAACGCAATAGGCTGTGCACACCTATGTTGGGCACTATAGAGTGTCAGATCCCTACTCAAATTATTGGACAGACATCATCGCAGAGGTAACTCCTCTGTTTCTCCCTCCCATTCTCTTTCTCCTCGCATTCTCCCTCCCCTTAGCTCACAGAGCAGGCTCACTGACTGCAAGCCCGATTTCAACCCATAGCAGTCCAGTATAATGACAGATTTTAGGTAATTTTAGGTAATTACAGCAGGAGTTGATAAGTGACCTCCAAGGTGTTTTATATACGTGGTTGGAGTTTGTTCCTAAATGATAATAAATAAAACATTTGTTAAATATGTGAGCTGTTAATCCGTACAAGCTGTCCTCTGGAGAGCAGAGCGGGTCTCGAGGAACCAGACAGATGCTCCAGATTAAATTACTTTCAGATCTGCACAGAGGCTTGAAAGTTTCAAATGAAATCAGGGCATGAGTTGTTCTGTTCATAAATAAGTCAGACCTGCCCTTTCGTGACAGATGTTAATTAAAGTTTTCTCCAGAAAAGAGCGGGTCTGGGAATATGTTTGAAAACACAGCACAGGGCGCAGATAGACGCACATTTACATCTCTGTGCTATGTTATTTTTAGCCGAGAACCGCCAACGCCATGAAAGCTAGATTCAATCTACAACCTCGAAGGCCCACACTTAGGAGGCTTAAGGTTGAACTTCGGACAAAAAAAAATGTTATTTTGGACATTTGCACTGTAAAAATAAATGATCACTAATGAAGTGTGGGAGGGCGTGGCCTGGAGCTGCATCGCGTAGGGCAGGGGTGTCAAACTCAATTTCATCGCGGGCCGCATCAGTATTATGGTTGCCCTCAATGGGCTGGTTATATCTGTAAGTTTAGATGTCCAGAGCACCCCACCCACCCTTACATGAAATGTCAAGAGCCCCCCCACAATCATAAGTCAAGAGTCACCCACCCTTCCTTACATCACAATTCAGCCCCTTACCTGGTGCTACTGCTAGGAAGAAGATGCCGGTGGATCTGGAAAGAAGAGAGTGCAAGGTCTGAAGGAGGAACAGAGGAGGGCTGGAGTCTGCTGAATGTTGGGACCAGGGGAGGGAAAGACAAGGTGCTGTTGTGGCTGCACAGAGAGGTGCAGGATCTGTAGGAGGAGTTCTGCCTTCCTCTCTGCTGCAGACTGCTGAGAAGGGGGTGGGCAAAGATGAGCCTTTCTACAGCAGCACAGAAGCACAGGATCTGGCAAAAGAGTTCTGCCCTCTGCTGCCAACTACTGAAACAAGGTGGGGGTAGAGACAAGGGGGGGGGTGGGGCAGCTGCAGGAGAGGTGCGAGGGCCACATAAAATGGCCCGGGGGGGGGGGGGCGCATTTGGCCCGCGGGCCTTGTGTTTGATACCTGTGACGTAGGGAGTGTAGAATGAGGGCTCCACTTGAGAAGAATCCCATTTACCAATTCTGGGGACTATCCTTTCACTACACCACTTCAGTTTTGCTCACCGTGGACACCCTTTTCCCCACCATTATGTCTCCACCGAAGAGAACATCTGGCGCTATTGCCAAATATCGCCATGAGAATCAAGACCCAGCCCGAGAAGATGAAGCCGCTCCAATCCTGGAAGATGAGCCAGACGATGGGGACACAGCTAAAGTGCTCAAGGCGAAATCCCTCTGCCAAACCACACTCCCCTTCAAAATTGAGGAGGTGAAGGTCGATATCTCCCTCATAAGACAGGACTGCATGAGAGGGTGTCAGAGACTGAGCGCCGCATCAGCCACATGGAAGATGAACTGCCTCCATTGCAGGTGACCACGGAACGACTGCAACATCAACTCAACTCTGTCCTGTAAAAGCAGGACGACATGGAAAACAAACTCCGACAATGCAATCTACGCTTTGTCAGCCTGCCTGAACAGGCTGAGGGATCTGACCCTCCAACCTTTTTGGAGAACCTGCTGGTCAAAACTTTTGGAAGGGAGACCTTCTCCTCAACGTTTGTGGTGGAGCACCCGCATGGTCTAGCTCCAAGGCCCCCACCAAGTGGCGCACCTCCACTTACCTTTATTGCCAAATTCATCAACTACCGAGTTCGGGACGCAATCCGAAGACTCATCTGCGAAAAAAGCACTAATGAAGTGTGTGCCATGTGTGGCTGCTGCTGCGTTTGGGAACATCCTTACTTTCATTCAGGACAAACATCTGGTGATAAAATGTATACTTCTGGTGGAAATATGCAGATGATAGGAGGTCACTTGCTCTGCACTACCTTCATTTAGATATGTCTTGCATTTTTTAACATACAATGTGTACAACATGGGTGTCCAACCTTTTGGCTTCTCTGGGCCACATTGAGTGTAGAGAAATTTTCTCTGTCCGCATATAAAATATATACTATAGTTAAGGTATACAAGTAAGAAAACGCCGCTGCGCCCTTCCCGTGCCACTGCACCGGATGTGATTTGAAGTGGTGATGGTGGTAGGAGTCAGAAACACTGCACATGCTTGGATATTTACAATTATGTGCTGGGAACTAGTTGCACCTCTAGCACATATGACTTAGGCAGCCAGAAAAATGTCATGTCCTTATTCATACATGTATGAACAAGGACATGAAATATTATGACAAAACACAACTAGGTATTAAAAAACATATTGCAACAATTTACACACACTAATGCACAGACCTTTTCTACTTATTTTGCAGACTGATGGCGGTTACTGCTGGTAGTTAATGCTGACGGTTACTGCTGGTGAGTAGTGCTGGCGGTCACTGCTGGTGAGTAGTGCTGGCGAGTAGTGCTGGCGGTCACTGCTGGTGAGTAGTGCTGGCGAGTAGTGCTGGCGGTCACTGCTGGCGAGTAGTGCTGGCGGTCACTGCTGGCAGGTAGTGCTGGCGGGTACTGCTGGCAGGTAGTGCTGGCGGGTACTGCTGGTGGGTAATGCTGGCGGGTACTGCTAGTGGTTAGTGTTGATGGGTAATGCTGTCGGTTACTGCTGGCAGGTAGTGTTGGTGGGTACTGCTGGCAGTTACTGCTGGTGAGTAATGCTGGAGGTATCTGCTGGCGATTACTGCTGGTGGGTAATGCTGGCAGGTAGTGTTGGTGGGTACTGCTGGCGGGTAGCGTTGATGGGTAATGCTGGTGGTTACTGCTGGCTGATACTGCTGGTTAGTACTTCTGGCTGTTACTGCTGCCGGGTATTGCTGGCTGTTACTGCTGCCGGGTACTGTTGGTGGGTTCCCGACCCACCATTCCTGAGAATGAACAGGAGCTGCGCTGGAGGAAGCAGAGCCAATGTTTCCTGTATAGCGCCAGCTCCTGGCACAGGCGGAGGCGGCGTGCATTTGGTATCACTCCGCCTGTGACAGGAGCCGGAGCTATACAGGAAACATTGGCTCTGCCTCTCTAGTGCCCGGCTCGGTTATTTACAGTGATGCTCGGGGATGGCGGGTCGGGAACCCGCAATCTGGGTTTACCAACCTGCCATCTCAGAGCAGGAGGGAGAGTCTCTAATATTTTCTCGGGGGGGGGGGGGAGCAATTGCCCCCCCCCCCCTGCATCTGCCCCTGGGCGGGAGACTGTATGGAGTTCTGCGGCCGGTGGGCCACATTGCCTGCGGTTCCAGGCCGCATGCGGCCCGCGGGCTGGACATGCCTGCCTTAGATCTCTCACTGCAACTATAAAGTCAGGAGAACACAAAACAGGTTTTTAGGTTTAAGCACAGGAGCTGCACTGCTATATTTCAGGAGGAATTTAAAGCAAATTGCAGATTATTCAGGATACTGCTTGGCTACGTTTAATATTACTAGAGATACAGTAGTTCCCTATAACACAGCAAATCTTAGCTTTTTGAGTTTAGGTCCCCATTTGCATTACTTACATTCACATTTTTATATTTTATATTTTAACACATGGCTCCATAATAAATGAGCAGCCCTAATTCAATAAGAGCAAAGCACCTGATATTTTTCTTAACGTGTTGATGCAATGGAAAAAAACACTTACAGGGTATAAATTATAGAATAAATTGCTCTGCCACAAGGCAGAAACTAAATGATAGACCCTGAGCACTAAATATTAAATGAGAATTTGTCAGAGCCCACACAGTAACTCTTCCGAAGGCTGGAATTACAAGCGAAGGAGGAGAAGCTAGTCTGGTAAAAGGAATGAGCTCGTGACAGAAGAAAAATAAATGGAGATAGCATGAATCATGCCAGCAGGTATGAGGCTGTAATGCTGAACGGTGCAGTGGTTTGCTCTGGGCTTCAAATAAATACATCACTGATGGTCAATCAAAGGACAGACCATTACTGTATCACACAAAAACACTCCCTAGGCTCAAATACATTCTTTAAATATCCCAGTTATTAATTTAATGGCATTTGATGATGTATAACACGCATCAAGATTCTACATCACATGCTTAAACACAGCAGGGACCCACCTTCCAATTTAAACCTAATGGCAACCTTCCCATAGAATCTTTTCTGTGCCTAATACACACTGGAGATATCAAATGGAGGACGAAGGCTTGGTACATTGTTGGCAGGGGGCCCACAACATACAAGAACATTCTAGCATGAATGGGCACACACCCTGTAGAGCAGGTTCTTTAGGGGGGTTGCCGGGGGTTCCTTGTGCCGTGGCTCATTGACATCCCATCTGATGGTGTCTACATCAGTGGTCTCCAAACTGCGGCCCGAGGGCTAGATGCGGCCCTTTGTTTGCCTGTATCTGGCCCTTGGAGGCACTCTTCCTCACACTAATACAAGACACTATTCCTCCCACTGTTACCAACAATGGGGCACTATTCCTCCCACTGATACCAACAATGGGGCACTATTCCTCCCACTGACACCAACGATGGGGCACTATTCCTCCCACTGACACCAACGATGGGGCACCATTCCTCCCACTGACACCAATGATGGGGCACTATTCCTCCCACTGTTACCAATGATAGGACACTATTCCTCCCACTGACACCAACAATGGGGCACTATTCCTCCCACTAATGACAATGATGGGGCACTATCACCCCCAATGATACCAATGATGGAGCACTATTCCTCCCACTGATACCAATGATGGGGCACTATTCCTCCCACTGATACCAATGATGGGTCACTATTTCTCCCACTGATACCAATGATGGGTCACTATTTCTCCCAATGATACCAATGATGGAGCACTATTCCTCCCACTAATAATGGGGCACTATTCCTCCCACTGATACCAATGATGGGTCACTATTCCTCCCAATGATATCAATGATGGAGCACTATTCCTCCAATAATATTGGGGCACTATTCCTCCCAATGATATCAATGATGGGACACTATTCCTCCCATAGTTTGTAGACACTATAACTTTCACACAAACCAATTAATATAGTTATTGAGATTTTGTTTTTTTTACCAGACATGTAGCAGAATACATTTTGGCCAAAAATGTAAGAAATTTCGATTTTGGCCCCTTTCACACCGGTTTTCCGATCCAATCCGCCTGTCAGTTTTTCAGGTGGACCGGACTGGATGCTCCATGCAGCCCTATGGAGCGGCGGATGTCAGCAGAGATGCCGCTGACACCCACTGCTATCTGATCCTGTCCCTGAAATCCGGGACGGATGGAAACCCTATTTTCCATCCGTCTGGAGGATCGGATCAGATGGCATCGGATGAATACGGACAGGCGGTCCGTTCTCATCCAAGCTCCCCATAGAGCACAGCAGGGATCTGACAGCTCCATCTCTGCACACAGAGAGGAGACGGAGCTGTCATCCATCTGCTCAGCAGGGATCGGCGGATCGATCCCCGCTCAGCTGAACGGACTCCGTCGGGCGCACCGCCCATGCGAAAGGAGCCTAACTTTCACACAAACCAATTAACATAGTTATTGAGATTTTTTTTTTTTTTTTTTTTTTTTTTTTTTTTAACCAAAGACATGTAGCAGAATACATCTGGCCTAAATTTATGAAGAAATAGATTTGTTTTAATTTTGTATTGGATATGTTTTATAGCAGAAAGCTGAACATAATTTTTTTTTTTCAAAATGTATGAAGAAATTCGATTTTTTGATTGGATATGTTTTATAACAAAGAGGAATATATATTTTAGAAACTTTCAGTATTTTCATTCATATAATAAAAAAAATAAAAAACAATTTTCTGTGTTAAAGAAATTACATAAATTTCATTTGAGTACAATGTTGCATGACACCGCAATTACCAATCAAAGTAGCACAGTGCTGAATAGCAAAACATGGCCTGGTCATGAAGGAGGTGAAACCTTTTGGAGTTCAAGTAGTTAAATCATAACAGGTAGAAAAGCACTCAAGTACTAAAGTAGAATTCAGAAGTAATGAACAATAAAAAGCTGCCAATGTAGAGCACACACATACAAAGACATATATATATATATATATATATATATATATATACACAGTATATACAACACTTGGGACTGGCAGCACATGTAGCAATATGTCCATTAGTAAACCATAAAGCATAAAATTGTGAAGTGAAGGATGCAGGTCATATTGCAGCATGTGAAAATGTACTCTGCTCCTCAACGGCAATGCAGAGCTTTTCCACATCAGCAGGTCAGGTTTTCCAAATTAGTAATAAGAGTGAACGTTTCATTCCATATTGATCATTTCTGATGGCTTAGGTTACAAACTGTGCCATCTTTTTTTTGATCCAACATTAGTTATATGGGTACCAAAAGAAAATCATCCAGCCTGTTTGCCCAGGCACTGGATTCTCTTCTGCGCAATTCGGAACCTCAGGATTTCCTAGGAGGCGGTGAGAAGGCTATATGAAAAAACGCAAACTGGAGGGATGGTGGGGATAACAAATAGTGGAACGTTTTGTTTTAGTTAAAGGTTCATTCGTTTCATAGTAAAGGTTTTTTTTTTTTTTTAATTGTTTTAGTTTGTTTGTGTGATGAGTGGCATTCTTTAGGCTGGGCGGACACGGCAGCACTTCGGAAATGTGCTTGTAGGCAGGTGCAGTCTACTTTTTGCAGGTAATACAGGGCGCTCCTGATGACGTCATTGTGACGAAACACGTAGGGTGGACCCACGAGCTTCTTTGCATCACTTCTGGCTATGGCTGTGGAACGCACTGGACTCAGACTTCCTGCTTTTTACGACCAACGCTGAACTGTTTGTAAATTGGCGTAAGTGCGTTTTTTTTTTATACCTAATAAAGTACTTTTAAACTGATACACTATGGGCTGTCGCTATTTTATCGTTGCATGATAACAAGCATACAGAAGGGGAACTAAAAGTGTTACGTGAGTGTGGATCCTGAGTCGCTGATCCGGCTGGAGCCACCTTCCTGACAGGCCTGAGAACGCCGTTTAGGGGACTGAGCTCTGGTGAGTGGGGGACCATCGGGGGAGCACGACTTGTGGAAATTATCATGGATCACTTTGAAGAGCACCCGTCACTTTATGAGTTGAAGTTTTTATATAGACCAGAACTGTTTATACATAACCTTTGGGATTTTATGCAGCACTTAAGTGGGGTACACACTATAAGAAAATCGGGCGAACGATTGTCCGATTTTCCTCGTTGTTTCACAGCAACTCGGAACCGATGAAAGAATTTTCGTATGAACATTCGTACGAAAATTCCCATACGACAAAGGCTTTTTTGTTGTTTATTGTTTCCGATTATGTGCAGTCTCTCTTTTCTAATTTTTCTTGTATTAAAATCGTACAAAAAACGGTACACATTAAACAAAAATCGTTCGTTTTTTCCCGTACGAGAAAAAATTTGGAGTTTTGTCCCTTCGACAATTTTTGTACAAAAATTCTGAATCGTCTGTAGAAAGTTCTGTACACACAATACTAAAATTCTTTGGACGAAAGATGTTCGTCCGTACACACAATACTAAAATTCTTTGGACGAAAGATGTTCACCCGATTTACTATATAGTGTGTACGAGCCTTTAGTGGAGTAGCACCACTGTCACAGATAATTTGGAGCACTTTATTGAGCACATTGTCACTTTACGATCGGGATATTTGTTATGAATTAATATTGTACTTTGGCACAAGTTTTTTTAGCACTACTGTTTATTTTACCAATGCACCATTTATATTTATACAGTCACTTTTTTATTATTACAGTATACATATATATATATTTTTTTTATATACATTGTTTATATTTGGTTTTTAACACAATTTTAGCACCAGTGAGATGTGGAATAATATACTATTAGAAAATTAGACCACCCAACATATACGCATCCAGTGATCAACTACATATTTCTTTCTGTAAATGGTATTCAGCAGCGCCATACCCATTAATTATTTTTACATTTCCGCACTTCCCTTTTAGGGAAAGTAATTGGGTGGGCAGCAGCACCATTTTTAAATACCTATTTATTTGTACACTTTGCACGGGATCATATCTATTCTCTTGCAGTCTATTTTATGCAGGTAATACAGGGTGCCATGAAGTGGCCCTGCAGCTTACACATGTGTGCTAACTAAAACCGTTTTAAACACATACTGTTAGACAGGTTAATTCGGTTGGTAAGCAAACTGGTTGGTGAATTGAGCTGGGAATTTTTCTGGTTTTGACTTTCAGTCTACTTTCTCCACTGCAGGTGGTGCTCTTCTGCAGCGGTACTGCAAGTTGAGAGGAACTCTATGGTTTTTTGGGTCTTTGAGGAAGCACCCAATTGGATGCTGCCGCCTCATGTGACTCCGGCAGCCATCTTGGATCAGGCAGAGCATATTTAAGGCCCTGGCTCCCAAGTTTGGCATGTGTTTTGCCAGTGAGCAGAGTAGGGAAAGGTATCCCGTCTGTCAGGACAGTACTAGTGTTAGGCAAAGTTTCCTGACGGGGAGGGAAAGTGTAGGGTCACATCTTCTCTGGCCCCTTTCCCGAATGGACACTAGACAGCCGAGCCACATTCTGTCCCCTCTCAACAGACGCTGTGAGTCCAGCTGGAATCTGCTTCTTTCACATTGCTGGAAACTGAGTGCACCCGGCTGGGTAACATTCCCATTGGGTTTGTTGTGAACTGTTACTGCCTTACTTCAATACAGTCTTCTATTGCAGCCGCCTGTGTGAATTATTGCCTCCGCACCACGCTGTACCACCCCTACACACTAAAACGCACATTGGTGCCATTCATAAAGCTGAACCGTGGTTTTCCCAGCACTGTTGTACAGACTCTTTTCTTGTACTGAAATGGCTTACTCTGATTTCACTGCACACTGTGAGCTTCATTGTGCATTAGAAGCTGCAGCAAGTCAGATAGAGCCTGCCTTATTTCCTGGCTGGAGATCATGCAGTATCATCTAGCTCTTTCCCATTCAGCCTGACTGTCACTGCCCTGCCCCTTTCATTAACTGGATTCACGGTCTCTCAAACATGGAGGTTCAGCATCATATGTGGGTGTTACCTAGGGAGGAACTCCTCTTAAGAGCCAACCATGGTACATCAGGGGTGAAAGCTCTTGAGAGGAGTACTGAGCCAAGTTGTTCAATCAACCTGGATACATTCAGCCTGCCCATACATAGTTCGAATCTCGGTCGGTTCCTGCTAAACCGGCCAATATTCAAACCACCTATGGCCGGCCTAAGTGTCATTTCTGCCTGCTGCTTCGTTCCTTTGCTATTAGCATGAGTCACTTCTGACAAGTTTTCCTGACACCAAGATTAAAAAGGTGACAGGGGAGGGACCTCCAGCTGAATGACAGCCTCAGCTCTGTTCCTGTGTGCTGTGTGAAGGGGGTGTGTCCTTTCCCTCCAATCAGCTCTCAGAGCTCTCCTCACTGAGCTCTGCAGAGTGTAACATCAGCTCTCCGTCCCCTTTTATTCTGACAGCTCAGACCAGCTTTCTAAATTTAGCACTTTGAACGGATGTAGAGAAGAGAACACTGAAGAGAAACAGGTACAACTTACGTAGGTGGATATGTTCCATCTCTGTGTATCACCTGAGGATAGTCCCTTCACCGGGTTTATGTAACGGTTTACAACCACTTTAAAGCACTAAACTTACCTCCACTCTAGCAGGCCAGGTCCCTTGGCAACCATGTCATCTTTTCTTGGGCATCTCTGGTACCCGTACCTCCTTGGGTTTTAGTGGGTATACCAGAATGATGCCTGCACCTACAGGCATCATCCTGGTACCATTATTTTCAGCCGGCGATTCTGTAGAAGGCAGAAGTAATCTGGGTGGCTAATTAGCCTCTTGATCACTTCTGGGAGTTGCGGAAGGGGGTCCCAACCCCCTCCCGCCGCCACCTCTCCCAGGCTTTCCGGTCCCATTGCAGAGGCCAAGAGCGATGTGGCCGGCAGGGATGACTGCCTGGGACAGAGATAGAGGAATTAACGTCGTTCCCCTCTCTCTGTAACCCTGGATACCAGAAGCGATGAGTATTCGTCACTTTCAGTTCTGCCCCTTTATTTACCTGGCCACCAGCGGCCAGAGAAGCAGCCAATCGGCCTGATTTTATTCCGATCGGCTGCATGAGGGGCTAGAGGAGAGATTTGGGGTCTAATAGAGCCCAAATCTCTCCATAAAGAGGACCTGTCACGACGGATGTTGTTCATGCCTTGTCATAGCAATAAAGTTTGTACAAAAAAAAAAAACAAATGTAAAAAAAAAAAAATTGTAAAGGGCCCCCATCCCACCGTGCTTACGTGCAAATGCAAAAGCATACGTTACTCCCACACGCAAATGTAAACGGTGATCGCACCACACATGTGAGGTATTGTCACAAACGTCAGAGCGAGAGGAATAATTCTAGCACCAGACCTCCTGTGCCACTCTAAACTGGTAACCAGTAAAGGAGTTTAAAGTGTCGCCTATAGAGAATTCAATTTTAGGCACCGCAGTTTGCCGCCATTCCACGGGCAGGCGCAATTTTAAAGCGTGACATGTTGGGTATCTATTTACTTGACGTAACATTATCTTTCACATTATAAAAACAAATTGGGCTAACGTTACTGTTTTTTTTTTTTTATTCATAAATGTAGTTTTTTTGCAAAAAAATTGTGTTTGAAAACCGCTTCGCAAATACCGTGTGATATAAAAAAATTGCAACACACACCTGTTTATTCTATAGGATCTCTGATAAAAATATATATATATATATATATATATATTTGAGGGTTCTAAGTAATTTTCTAGCAAGATTTTTACATGTAGGAGCGAAGAGTCGTCAGAAAAGGCTTGGGAAGGAGGTGGTTAATACAGTGCATTTTTTAGCACTGATCACTGTATTGGTGTCACTGGTCCCCAAAAAGTGTCAGCTAATGTAAGATTTGTCTGCCACAAGTCAGTCCTGTTAAAAAAAAAAAAAAAAATCGCTGATTGCTGCCATTACTAAATAAATAAATAAAAAAATATATAAAAATTCCTTAAATCTATCCCATAGTTTGTAGACGTGATAACTTTTGCACAAACCAAACCAATCAATATACACTTATTGTGTTTTTTATTTTTGCCAAAAATATATAGCAGAATACTAAATTGATGATTAGATTTTTTTACATTTTTTTATTGAACATGATTTTTGTAGCATAAAGTAAAAAAAATGGATTTTTGTAAAATCTTACCGTAAAATCCTTTTCTCTTAGCTCATTGACAGACGTAGTCCTCTGTGATTCAACACCCTCGGGTTATGCTGCCCTCTACAGGAGTAGGACTAGACAGGAAAGAAAACGTTCTGGCCACACCCTAGGGGCAGTCCCAGAGGGTATATCCTCTCACTTCCTGCTCTAGCAAATCAGTTATGTCACAAAGCAGTATTTAGAGAATTTAACCCAACCCAACTCAAAAACAGAGGGGCGGGTACTACGTCTATCAAGGAGCTAAGAGAAAAGGATTTTACGGTAAGATTTTACAAAAATCCATTTTTCTCTGTCGCTCATTGACAGACGTAGTCCTCGGTGATTCAACACCCTCAGGACGTCCCAAAGCAGTACCACAAATGAGGGGTGGGAAAATGGAAATCAAATCCAATCTAGAAGGCCCAACCGGTGCCAACTAGAAGTTTACAATGCTCATCCTCAGTGATGAGACTCAACAGAAATTTTTCAACAGAAAAAAACCCTCGAGGTAGACCACCGGTCTCCTCAAATTGCGGCCTGCAAAACCTTGCGGCCAAATGAGGCATCCGCCGATGCCATCACATCAATTTTATAAAATTTTGTAAAGGTATGTACCGACGACCAGGTGGCCGCCTTACATACCTGGACCACTGACGCCTGATGGCGATAGGCCCAGGAAGTACTGAGCGCTCGAGTGAAGTGCGCCCTAACAGGGAACGGAGGATTCCGACCCTTAATAGAATAAGCCTGTACCACCGTCTGACTGATCCATCTAGATATGGTCGCGGCAGACACAGGCAATCCCCTTCAAGGGCTATCCGTGATCACAAAAAGTGAGTCCGTTTTACGAAAACACTTTAGGAAGGAAGGATGGATTCGGAAGAAGAACCACCTTATCCCTATGAGCCACCAGATCTGGGGAACGACAGGATAATGCGGCCAGTTCTGACACCCTGCGTACAGAAGTAATGGCCACCAAGAAGGCCACCTTCTGGGATAATGTGAGCAAGGGAATCTCCCTAATATCCTCAAAGAGAAGTTTCTGAAGAACCGACCACACTAAATTAAGATCCCAGGCGGTAAGGGTGCGCGCACTGACGGAGCCAGATGTCGCACTCCCTGGATGAAATTCCGCACCAAGGAATGATTAGCCAAAGGTTTCTTGAAAGAAGATTGCTAACGCCGAAAACCTGACCCTTGATTGTGCTCAAGGATAGTTTCTGCTCAACCGCTTGTTGCAGACAGACCAAAATTCGGGTCACCGAATAGGTATGTGGGGGAAATCCAAGAGATTCACACCACGCAATATAAGACTTCCATGTGCTGGAAGTCGCTTTCCTTGCTTTAACTGGAAGTAGGAATAACTGAAGCTGACACTCCCTTGTCCTTCAGTACCTGGGTCTCAATGGCCAGGCCATTAAGCCAGCGACTGTAAAGCAAGATGGAAGATCGGTCCCTGAGACCGCAAATCCTCCCTGAGAGGAAGTCTCCAAGGAGCGTCCGCGACTAGCCTCTCCAAGTCGGCGTACCAGGCTCGACGAGGTCAGTCCGGAATTTCCAGAATAACTGGAATTCCCTCCACCTCTATCCTGCGAAGAAGTTCCCGCAGCAACTTGAGAGGATGGAAGGCATGCCGTAGCTGATACTGCCCCCACAGGGCGATCAGTGTTTCTGCTGCGTCCGCTAGAGGATCGCGGTGCGAGCTACAAACCTCCGCACCTTCCTGTTGAGCCAAGGTGCCAACAGATCCACATCCGGGATGTCCCAATGAAGGGACAGCTAGTGAAAAACCTCTGGATGAAGAGGCCATATGCGATTGGATACGAATCGGGCTGCTCTAGAGCTGCTTGATCCAGTAAATCAGACAAAATCTGATCGCTCTCAGTTCCGATACCCTTATTGGTAATCTGGATACTATCGGAAGAAATGACTTCCCCTGGTTGAGCATCGGAGACTTCCTGGTCTGCTCGCTCAACCGGATCCGATTGTCCAGGGAATTGGAATACTGATTCCATTAAAAAAGAATCTCCTTCAGGAGAATTCGGGTATGAGACTGGGTATACGGTACTGCCTCTAAGAAGGCCACCATCAGTCCCAGCCAATTGACGGACAGCAACATCCGAATCGTTGACTGAACCTTCTGGAGTTTCTTTCCCAGGATGTATCCAACATTAGGCCCAGATAGTTCAGTCTCCTGGTGGGAACCAGGGATGATCTTTGGGAAGCGAAGAAAAACGCTGATGTCCTGCGATGATGGGGATATAAAGATAGGCCTCCTAAATGTCTATGGACGCCAGGAAATCCCCCCTGATGCAGGGAGGCCACCACTGTACGGATGGACTCTAAATTTTTCCCAAGTCCAGATTTGGACGCACCTTGCCCTCTTTCCTGGGCATAGTGAACAGGTTCGAATAGAACCCCTGAAACCATTCAATGTTAGAAGGGAAGAATCGCACCGGTGAAAGTGATCGAAACTCGATCCTGTGTCCTCCAGAAACCGGTGAAGACATCCCCCCCACCCCAGAGATGGGTAGGGGCGCATCAGGCTGTATTCTTCAGGCTTGGCTGAGCCGGACTTTTTGTTTAGCCGACCAGCGCCCTTTGAAACCCCTCTAAAGGGGCTTTGGAGGGTTTTGCCTTATCGCTCTTATGAGCAGAAAAGGAAGGTCCTCGTTAGTTACGAGGTCCTCTTTATCCTAACAGTCTGTGGGAAGACAGCAGGTGGTACCGTCTATCCTATAAAGAGGAATTCCTCAAAACGGATAGCACCTAGCCATGCGTTTGGAAATAACAGGGGTTCGTTTCAAAACGACCCCATTTGGGTAAAGGAAAATCCTTCGCCCTTTTGGTAGGCTAACAAGTACCAAAAAGGAATCTCAGTCTCAGCTACCTCTGCCGGTGTAACCTCAAGACTAAAGGTTTCCCGGACGGACACAACTAGTGCATCCACCACTCTTGTGCTATGGCGGAGGCAGAAACGTGCTCCTCACTGCTGAGGAGATATTACCTGAGACAACAGCCCCCTAAGAGGGACCTGCAACTGCATTGACCAGCTCCGAATCCGTATCTGAAGTATCTGATAAACAATAGGGGTAGGCGGGGGTCGCTTCTTGACCCCCGTCCCTGACAGGCCACCTCCACCCGGGATACCAAAGACTCCAAAACTGCCGATAATGCATTAAATACAAGTGGGGTACTGGAGGGTCCTGCGGCCACCTTGAGGGGATCAGGTGGGGATACCTATGCGGCAGGGTCAATGATTATACAAGACACTTGCCAGCGACAAAAAATGACAAGTAAAAAAAAAACTTTTTTTTTTTTTTTGTGTCCCCCAGTCGCAACAGCGCCCCTCAGTGTTACCTGCCTTTTTGGACCCCACAGAGAGAGAGAGAGAGAGACCCCAAGGCTCATCCCTGATGCAGAGAAGTTTTCATCAGCTTGCTCAGTGCTGTCCTGTTACAGACAGGAAGTCTTTGGCCCTATTTCCTGGGTAAAGGAGGCGGCTCCGCCCCTTAACACGCCTACCGGCGCCTCCCCCTGGCTCCACCTCAAACATGGCCGCCCCCATGCTGGAGACACGAGGCTACACCAAAATGGCGGCCTCGTGCAATCTACCAGACAATGGCAGCGGCCTGCACAGAATAGCGGCATGTCTGCAGAAGGATCTCGGCCTCACAACCCTTCACCCTCATGGTGGTCAGCGTGGTCGGCGGTACCGGACCCTGGTGGGCCGTATGCAGTCCGTGGCCGTCGGGAGGCATCTGCTTAGCTGGAGGAATGATCTGGAATGCAGTATACATGTATAGACATCGCCCTGTGGCTTCTGACAGGTAGGATACCTTATACTATCACAGTAAAGTTCTAGTACTGCCACTGACTACAATCATTTTCACATTTTTACAATTAGATTGTCAGCTCCCAAACCAAGCCTCCTGGCTTCTTGTACACAAAAATCACACTCAATTAGGGGGATCTGTGACATGTTATAGGATAGAGGGGAACCCATCCTTACCATTACAGAGAGGGGCCCGCGTTCACCTCAAGACCCGTCAGGGGGAAAGGGGGAACATACTACTCACCATACCGGAACCAGGCGGGCGCCAACTCCTGACAGTACCCCTCTCCACTGAGGTAGGAGGGCTGTCGACCAATACGGACGCCGTGACTCATGGTCTTTGGCATTTCAGCGAGACGTTTAACTCGCGGGATCAGTCCCCGTCCAGTGAGACTATGTCGCGGCCGACCCAGCGCGGAGCTATGGCCTGCACGCGCTCGTAGGCTGAACTGGGGTGACCACTGGATCTCAACATCCAGCCCGTCGCCCAGTTCAGCTTTCTTGCTTGAAGATCTCACAGGAACACTGGAGAAAAAAAGCTGTCTAAAAAATCTTTTCTAAGAAAAAAATCCTGCCAGGACCGAAGATCCCAGCAAGGTATCTAGGTCCTTACTCCTAACTAGACAGAAAAAAACTGATTTGCTAGAGCAGGAAGTGAGAGGATATACCCTCTGGGACTGCCCCTAGGGTGTGGCCAGAACGTTTTCTTTCCTGTCTAGTCCTACTCCTGTAGAGGGCAGCATAACCCGAGGGTGTTGAATCACTGAGGACTACGTCTGTCAATGAGCGACAGAGAAATATATATATTTTTTTTCCCCAAAATTGTTGGTCTTTTTAAGCTTAAATTTTTTGGTTTATAGCGCAAAAAATAAAAAACCACAGAGGTAATCAAATACCACCCAAAAAAAAAAAAAAAACTATTTGCGGGAAAGAAAGGACATCAATTTTATTTGGGTACAGCATCGCACGACCGCACAATTGTCAGTTAAACACAGTGCTGTATCTCAAAAAATGACCTGGTCATTAAGGGGGTAAAACCTTCGAGGGCTGAAGTGGTTAAACTAAGTCCAAACCTTAAGCCTTAACCAGAAGCGAACTATTGGGACAATGTGAACTGTACTATCATACTGCAAGCACAGCTTTTATTTTTTGGTGCTGATCTACCAAATCCCCAAACGTTATGCACAAAAAAAAAAAAAATGATCTGAGTTTGCATTGCATGCTATGGGCTTGGTGCAGATGAAACCTCTGTACAGCCGTTATCTGCAGTTCACACACCACGCTGAGTCATGGCGCAGAGGTAGAGAGCGCGCCACCGCTGCTCTATCACGACTGCAGTCATTAAAACCAACGCCAAACTCCGCTTTGACTGGAACATTAAACACTCAGCAGAGGAGGGGGGTATTAACTTGTTCCCTGACTGCTCACCTCATCCAGCTTGAAGGATTCTAATATGTCAGATGCAGAATAGGAATTATGTGTGGGGAAAATTATCCTCTCCGAGCTTTGCAGCGTCAGCTCAGACATTTTTAAGGCTGAACGCCAGTCATTTAAACATATTCCTTAACCACTTAAGCCCCGGAAGATTTTACCCCCATTCCGACCAGGGGGTATTTTGCGATTCGGCACTGCGTGATTTTAACGGACAATTGCGCGGTCGTGCGACGCTGTACCTAAACGAATTTGGCGTCCTTTTTTTTCCCACAAACAGAGCTTTCTTTTGGTGGTATTTGATCACCTGTGCGATTTTTTGATCACGCGCTATAAACAAAAAAAGAGCGTCAATTTTGCAAAAATAGCAATATTTTTCATATTTTTTTATATGAAATTCCCCCAAAAAAATGTAAAAATCAAAATTTTTTAACATTTTCGGCCAATTTGTTTTATGCTACCTATGTTTGGTAAAAAAAAAAAAAAAAAAAAAAAAAAAAAAAAAAAAAAAAAAAAAAAAAATCGCAAAAAGCGTATTTTGATTGGTTTGCGCAAAAGTTATCGCGTTTACTAACAAAGGGAAAGATTTTTGTCATTTTTGGTGTTTTTTTTTTTAACGCGTAATGGCGGCGATCTGCGATTTTTTTTGCGGTACTGCGACATTGCGGCGGACAGATCGGACCCTTGACTGACATTTTTGACACTTTTGGGGTTACCAGTGACATTTCTACAGTAATCAGTGCTATACATATGCACTGTTACTGTAAAAATACACTGGTAGTGAAGGGGTTAACTTTATTTGGGAGGGAGGGGCTGTGTGTGTCCTAGGGGCGTGCTTTCTACTGTGATTGGCTGTGGCTTGAGCTGTAAGGACACTGATCAACGGATCTACATAGTAGATCCATGTGATCAGTGTCTTTACAGCGAGGAGAATGACAGGTGGCTTGTTTACACAAGCTGCCTGACATTCTCCCTCTCCCCCGCTGATCGCCGAGTGGCCGGCGGACATCGGGTCCGCTGGTCACACGCGCGGGGGGGGGGTCCGTGACCACGCGGGAGCGCGCCTCCGGCGGTGCGCGCTCGCTCCCTAGACCCTCACAAGCAAGCAACGTAGCCCTACGTTAGTTTGCCTGTGAGGGGCTGACCGCCGACGTAGATAGTCGTGCGGCGGTCGGCAAGTGGTTAACCACTTCTGGACCGGAAGGATTTTCCCCCAGGCCATTTTCTGCGATTCAGCACTGCGTTACTTTAACGGACAATTGCGCAGTTGTGCGACGCTGTACCCAAATAAAATGAATGTCTTTTTTCCCACAAATAGAGCTTTCTTTTGGTGGTATTTGATCACCTGTGCGATTATTTTTTGCGCTATAAACAAAAAAAAAAAAGAGCGACAATTCTGAAAAAAAAAAAAAAAATTCACATTCTGCTATATAACAGGCGCTGTCCCTCGTAAGTTCCGTCATCTTCCTCCTTCCCCCGCCGCCGAGCCAATTAGAATGCGCATGCACAGTAGGGAACCGGCTGTGAAGCTGAAAGGCTTCATTGCCGGTTTCCCATAGAATGGTGGCGGCAGCACCTGACAGCCAATTCGAAATCGGCTGGAATGTTGACATCATAGACTCCCAGGACAGGTAAGGGTCTATTTATCAAAAGTCAGCAGCTACAGTATTTGTAGCTGCTGACTTTTCATTTTTTTTTTTTTTTAACAGCTGGAACACTGCTTTAATCAGCAGAAAAAATTTAGACTCTGTGCTGGGGAGGATAGATAGCCAGGCACAGTGTAAGGGGTGGAGGGGGGGATGGTTTGGGAGTAGGAGGGGCGCAACAGAAATCTGGGGGATGCAGCCCACCCCAGCAGGGCCAGGACAAGGGGTGGGCAGGAGGGACGGCTGCCCTGGGCGCAGTGTTTTTTTGCAAGGATAAGGGGCATCCTGGTCCTAATCCCAAGGGAAGGGGGGGGAGCAGTTTGGCATCTTTGCCCTGGGCGCTGGACCACCTAGTCCTGGCACAGCACCCCCTATATCTGGCCATGCAGCACTTACTTGGCTGGCGCTAGCTAATAGGAGTCCCTGCATGTGCCACGGCATCACCGGCATTCCTCCAGACCAGCCTTTTTTCAACCAATGTGCCCAGGCACCCTGAGGTGCCTTGAGGTTTCTTTAGTGGTGCCTTGGCAAAATGCCTAAAAATTGCCCAAAAACTGTATACAAGCCGGTGTGTGGATAAAGGCTGCTTTTCAGTTAGTCTAAGTCACAGATTTTCACTGTGCACCATTACAACCTTCTAATTGCCGGCGTCCTAACGGCCAATAACATCATCAGTGGATAAGGAGGATGTCAGCTGCCTGCATATCATCCTTGTTTGACCCTCACCCGCCCTTCATCAGCGTTGGGGGGGTCACAGCGTTGAATGATGGAGTAAAACTAAATATGTAAAAAGTGTGGCGTGTATTTGTATTCAGCCCCCCTTTACTCTGATACCCCTAACTGAAATCTATTGGAACCAAGTTCCTTTAGAAATCACCTAATTATTAAATAGAGTCCACCTGTGTGTAATTTAATCTCAGTATAAATACAGCTGTTCTGTGAAGCCCTCAGAGGTTTGTTAGAGATACTTAGTGAACAAACATATGCAGGCCAAGGAACACACCAGACAGTTCGTGAACAAGCACGTAGCAGTCGTGTGAAATGCGTCTACTGTCCTACCCTGCTGTACCTTGTACCACTTATGTGAATAAAGGAACTTTTCTTCATTGGATTCTGTGGTGGTGTGCGACCATTTTCTTTCAGGCTTCTCCTGGTGGCGAGCCGAGGTTCAGCACCCACCTTGAATCGAGGACTTTGACTAGCCTGAGCGGTGTTATCTCTCTTCATTTAACACACCAGACAGGTCAGGGATAAAGTTGTGGAGAACTATAAAGCAGGGTTAGGTTATAAAAAAATATCCCAAGCTTTGAACATCTCACAGAGCACTGTTCAATCCATCATCCGAAAATGGAAAGAGTATGGCACAACTGCAAACCTACCAAGACATGGCCGTCCACCTAAACTGACCGGCCGGGCAAGGAGAGCATTCATCAGAGAAGAAGCCAAGAGAACCATGGTAACTCTGGAGGAGCTGCAGAGATCCACACCTCAGGTGGGAGAATCTGTCCACAGGACAACTATGAGTCCTGCACTCCACAAATCTGCCCTTTATGGAAGAGTGGCAAGAAGAAAGCCATTGGTGAAAGAAAGCCATTAGAAGTCCCATTTGCATTTTGCGCGAAGCCATGTGGGGGGAAACAGCAAACATGTGGAAGAAGGTGCATGTTTATCCCAAAAGCAAAACGCTATGTGTGGCAGAAAACTAGCCCTGCACATCACCCTGATGCACCGTGAATCATGGTGGTGGCAGCATCATGCTGTGGGGATGCTTTTCTTCAGCAGAGACAGGGAAGGTGGTCAGAGTTGATGGGAAGATGGATGGAGCCAACTACAGGGCAATCTTAGAAGAAAACCTGTTAAGAGTCTGTAAAAGACTTGAGACTGGGGAAGAAGTTCACATTCCGGCAGGACAACGACCCTAAAGATACAGCCAGAGCTATAATGGACTGGTTTAGATCAAAGCATATTCATGTGTTAGAATGGCCCAGTCAAAGTCCAGACCTAAATCCAATTGAGAATCTGTAGCAAGAGTTGAAAATTAGGGTTAGGGTTCAATATTGAGTTGGCCCACCCCTTGCAGCTATAACAGCTTCAACTCTTCTGGGAAGGCTGTCCACAAGGTTTAGGAATGTGTCTATGGGAATGTTTGACCATTCTTCCAGAAGCACATTTGTGAGGTCAGGCACTGATGTGGATGAGAAGGCCTGGCTAGCAGTCTCCGCTCTAATTCATCCCAAAGTTGTTCTTTGGGGTTGAGGTCAGGACTCTGTGCAGGCCAGTCAAGTTCCTCCATCCCAAACTCGCTCATCCATGTCTTTATGGACTTTGCTTTGTGCACTGGTCCAAATCATTTAGTGGAGGGGGGGGGTTATGGTGTGGGGTTGTTTTTCATAGGTTGGGCTTGGCTCCTTAGTTCCAGTGAAGGGAACTCTTAAGCCGTCAGCATACCAAGACATTTTGGATAACTTCATGCTCCCAACTTTGTGGGAACAGTTTGGGGGTGACCCCTTCCTGTTCCAACATGACTGCGCACCAGTGCACAACAAGACATGGATGAGCGAGTTTGGGGTGGAGGAACTTGACTGGCCTGACCTCAACCCAATAGAATACCTTTGGGATGAATCAGAGCAGGGACTGTGAGCCAGGCCTTCTCTCCCACATCAGTGCATGACCTCACAAAATGCGCTTCTGGAAGAATGGTCAAACATTCCCATAGACACACTCCTAAACCTTGTGGACGGCCTTCCCAGAAGAGTTGAAGCTGTTATAGCTGCAAAGGGTGGACCAACTCAATATTGAACCCTACGGACTAATGCCTCGTACACACACATTGATTATTGGCCGGGAATTTTCGGCCAACGACCGATCGGCCGATTTTCGGCTTGTTAGTATGATGCTTTCGACAAACGACTCAGACTTTTCGGCCGAAAAAAATCTGATGTGCAGGCTATAAAATTTTTGTTGGCCGTCAACACAACGGCCGATTTTCCGTCAGTCAGTACAGATTTCGGCAGAAAAAAATCTGATGAGCAAGACTGGGCATGTTCAGAGAAGAAAAAACACACGGAAAGTAAACCAGCACATGACATCACTTCTGAAGTAGATTTTTTTTGGCCGAGAAAATTCGTGTGCAGTCTAGGCACATTCCAACCAACAAGACACCACTCTGGCCGATAATCGTTGCGTGTGTACGAGGCATAAAACTGGGATGCCATTAAAGTTCATGCAGTGGCGTAGCGTGGGTTGTCAGCACCCGGGGCAAGGCAAGTAATTTGCGCCCCCTAACCCGCGGGATTTTAGCACTCGAGTCTCTTCCACTAGGTCAGTTAAATAAACCCTTACCCCCTAAGCACATGTATTGTGTGTCATGAAAATACTGATGTAATTAAAGTAAAATGGATCTAAATACAAGTTTGAATGACCAGCGTGCCCCCTTTCAATGCAGAGTGACCAGCGTGCCCCCTTTCAATGAAGAATGACCAGCGTGCCCCCTTTCAATGCAGAATGACCAGAGTGCCCCCTTTCAATGCAGAGAGACCAGCGTGCCCCCTTTCAATGCAGAGTGACCAGCGTGCCCCCTTTCAATGCAGAGTGACCAGTGTGCCCCCTTTCAATGCAGAATGACCAGCGTGCCCCCTTTCAATGCAGAATGACCAGCATGCCCCCTTTCAATGCAGAATGACCAGCCTGCCCCCTTTCAATGCAGAGAGACCAGCGTGCCCCCTTTCAATGCAGAATGACCAGTGTGCCCCCTTTCAATGCAGAATGACCAGCGTGCCCCCTTTCAATGCAGAATGACCAGCGTGCCCCTTTTCAATGCAGAATGACCAGCGTGCCCCCATTCAATGCAGAGAGACCAGCGTGCCCCCATTCAATGCATAGAGACCAGCGTGCTCCCTTTCAATACAGAGTGACCAGCGTGCCCCCTTTCAATGAAGAATGACCAGCGTGCCCCCTTTCAATGCAGAATGAACAGCGTGCCTCCTTTCAATGCAGAATGACCAGTGTGCCCCCTTTCAATGCAGAGTGACCAGTGTGCCCCCTTTCAATGCAGAGTGACCAGTGTGCCCCCTTTCAATGCAGAATGACTAGCGTGCCCCCTTTCAATGCATAATGACCAGCGTGCCCCCTTTCAATGCAGAGTGACCAGCGTGCCCTCTTTCAATGCAGAGTGACCAGCGTGCCTCCTTTCAATGCAGAGAGACCAGTGTGCCCCCTTTCAATGCAGAATTACCAGCGTGCCCCCTTTCAATGCAGAATGACCAGCGTGCCCCCTTTCAATGCAGAGTGACCAGCATGCCCCCTTTGAATGCAGAATGACCAGTGTGCCCCCTTTCAATGCAGAAAGACCAGCGTGCCCCCTTTCAATGCAGAGAGACCAGCGTGCCCCCTTTCAATGCAGAGAGACTTACCTGCAGCGGCCGCTTCTCCTCAGTTCCCCGTGTCTCCTCGAGTCCTCCCGCCTCCTCCTCGGCTAATAGCATGCGTTCGCCTTTCGGCCAATCAGGAAGCGGGTCTCGGACCCACTTCCTGATTGGCCAGGAGGAGGATCCGTGTGACAATAGCGAATTTTCATTTGCTATTGTCACACAATGGGTGGGCTCAGGGCGAACTGCTCTGCACCCCGGGTACACCCTTTTTGAAGCCTATTAGAGCCTCTGGCTCTAATCAGGTAATTAAAAAAAAAAAAAACCCACTCTGTGACAGCGCCAGGCTGCTGACTCACTCGCTGCTAAACTGACTGAGCAGTGAGGAGAGGCAGCATAGGCGGGACTTGGCTTGCAACGCCACCCCACCCTAGACCAATGGACAGGTGAGGCACAGTCCAGCCCCGCCCCGACCCACCAATTTCAGCCATAGTGCGGCCTCGCTGGACATCTCCCAGCCTAAAGATGGAGGCAGCCGCAGACAGTGTGTGAACTGTGTATGTCAGAGACAGACAGAGTGACACTGTGGATGCGCCCCCCCAGATGTTGCACCCGGTGCGGCTGGCCCCCCCTGCACCCCCCACGCTACGCCACTGAGTTCATGTGCTTGTAAAGGCAGGCGTCCCAATACTTTTGGTAATATAGTGCAAGTACGTTGTCAGGGGATTGCAGACACAAGAAGATGCAGAGCCTTTGAATAATGGTGACCCCCTCCAGTGTATAAACATTTTGCTGCATTAAATAGCTGACCTGTCTGTATATTACATCTCTGTATGAAGAGTATACACAGCATGCGGTATGTGACAGACATTTTGGGAACTTTGCACATCAGACCCAGCATGATACTCCCATTACTTCCCAGCCTCAGCTCGTCAACGCGTTTTCAATCCAGCGCAGAGATAAACTCCGATCTATAGCTCCATTATCATGAGACTGCAGCTCCCGGCTTCCTGAAAGCGAACATTCTCCTGCAGAAAGAAAACCTCTCATTTTTCTGCCCGCGGCCTCGAGCGACAATAACACACGTATCACGAGCCTGTAAGCGCAGGAAAACCAACCATAACAATGCATTAACCTCTATTCACCTGGCAATATTCCACAATATTAACAAATCTACCCGCTAAGGCCGTGTAATCCAGGGAAGTCTCTCCGGCAGGTACTTACCATAATGCGGAACCATGGGCCTCCTGGGGCTGAGTGTTCTACTTCAGCTAAGGACATGTTGGAGAACCAGGCAAAACGGGATCAGTTTTATAATAGTAAAGACTTTGTTTGCCCCTTTATTTAGCTTTAGTAATGGTAAATCTTGCTTTTGTGCTGGAGAATAAGGGGATTGAAATCTAGCTGTTGATGTAATTTCAGCTGGTTGACTATAAAAACTGTCTCCCAGCTTCTAAGTGTGCATAGCACTTCTCCTGGTTGAAGTAAATGTCCAGACATACCTTTTTTCCATTGATAAATATTCCCTTCATGTGATGTCATGGGTCCTCTTCCTCTGTCCTCAGTAATTGGTGGGCCCTGAATTCCATAGTGCTCTACTGCTGGATGCGGGTCCTCTCCTCCTTTTTTGTCAGCAGTGGGTGGGTTCCCAATTCTGTAGCTCTCTGCAGCTGGATGACATACACCTCAGGGGCGGGTCCTCTCCTCCTCTGACCTCAGCAGTGAGTGTGTCCTGAATTCTGTAGCTCTCTGCAGCTGGATGACATACACCTCAGGGGCGGGTCCTCTCCTCCTCTGACCTCAGCAGTGAGTTGGTCCTGAATTCTGTAACTCACTGCAGCTGGATGACATACACCTCAGGGGCGGGTCCTCTCCTCCTCGGACCTCAGCAGTGAGTGTGTCCTGAATTCTGTAGCTCTCTGCAGCTACATGTCATTCCCCAGGGGTGGGTCCTCTCCTCCTCTGACCTCAGCAGTGAGTGGGTGCTGAATTCTGTAGCTCTCTGCAGCTGGATGACATACACCTCAGGGGCGGGTCCTCTCCTCCTCCGACTTAAGCATTGAGTAGGTCCTGAATTCTGTAGCTCTCTGCAGCTGTATTTCATACCCCAAGGGTGGGTCCTCTCCTCTGTCCTCAGCAATGGGTGGGTCCTAAATTATGTAGCACTTTGCAGCTGGATGACATGTACCCCAGGGGCAGGTATTTTCCTCTTCTTTCCTCAGCAGTGAGTGGGTCCTGAATTCTGTAGATGTCTGCAGCTGGATGTCATACCCCAGGGGCGGGTCTTCTCCTCCTCTGACCTCAGCAGTGAGTAGGTCCTGAATTCTGTAGCTCTGTGCAGCTGGATGTCATACCCCAGGGGTGTGTCCTCTCCTTCTCGGTCCTCAGCAATAGGTGGGTCCAAAATTCTATAGCACTTTGAAGCTGAATGACAAATACCCCAGGGGCAGGTCCTCTCCTCGTCTGACCTCAACAGTGGGTGTGTCCTGAATTCTGTAGCTCTCTGCAGCTGGAAGTCATACCCCAGGGGCAGATCCTCTCCTCCTCTGACCTCAGAAGTTAGTGGGTCCTGAATTCTGTAGCTGGATGTTATACCCCAGGGGCAGGTCCTCTCCACCTCTGACCTCAGCAGTGAGTGGGTCCTGAATTCTGTAGCTCTGCAGCTGGAAATCATACCCCAGGGACAGGTCCTTTCTTCCTCTGACCTCAGCAGTTAGTGGGTCCCGATTTCTCTTGCTCTCTGCAGCTGGATGTCACACCTCAGGGGCGGGTGCTCTCCTTCTCTGTCCTCAGCAATGGGTGGGTCCTAAATTCTGTAGCAGTTTGCAGCTGGATGAAATAATCCACAGGAGTGGGCCTTTTCTTCCTCTGTAGTGGTTGAGCCCTGAATTATGTGGCTCTTTGCAGATGGATGACATGCCCCAGGGGGTGGGTCCTCACCTCCTCTACAGAGGTCGAGTCCTGAAATGTGTGGCCCCCTGCAGCTGCATGTCATACCCCCAGGAAGTGGGTCCTCTCCTCCTCTATAAAGAGGGGGTTCCTGAATTCTGTACCCCTTTTCAGATGAATGACATGCCCCAGTAGGAGGGTCCTCTCATCCTCTGTCCTTGGCAGTGGGCGGGTCCTAAATTCTGTTTCTCTCTGCAGCTGGATGTCATACTCCCAGGGGGCAGTTGGGCAGTTCCTCTCCCCTTCTGTAATGGGTGAGACCTGAACTCTGCAGCTCTCTGCAGCTGGATGTGTTACCCCCAAGGGGCCGGAATCTCTCCTCCACCCCTTTTTCAACATATGGATCAGCTTATTCTTGGACATGCCCCATTCAAACCGCATATCAGAATAGCCGGGAGAGCTTTGCTGAAGGATGATTTAAATGAACCAGCTTAGCATTAGAGCCGCACACGGGTCAGAGAATCAGAACCCGCGGTATGTTGTATCTGAGCGTGGATTAAAACTCTGGTGTTGCTGCATAATCTCACAAATCAAAGCAAATCACTCCAAATGAAGCTTCTTACTGTCTAATCCAGGAGAAGCCGCTATCTTGTAATGACAGCGATAATCTCGGGTTATAGAAACCTGCCCTTTCTAAATATGCTTTTCTTTCTGTAAGGGGGAAAAGAAAATGGACCAATCATACAGCAGTTTTATTTTCTGTGATAGAACGTGATAGGTTATTTATCTGAATGATTATGGTGGCCAATGAAAACACTTGATTTTTAGGCCCAGTGTGCATGAGCCCCTAACAGATTACCATGCATTCATAAGATTATTTACATTGAAGTGGATGTAAACCCTCACATATACACAGTGAAGGGACAATCCTCAAATGATACACAGAGATTAAATAAATGCTCCTACATAAGTTGTACCTATTTATCTACAGTCTTCTCTTCTCTACAGCCGTTCCAAGTCCTGAATTTTAAGACGTGTCTGAGAGTTCAGAAAAATAGGGGCAGAAAACTGAAATTACACTCTGCAGAGCTCAGTGAGAAAAACTCAGAGATGATTGGAGGGAAGAGACACACCCCCCCTCAACACAGCACACAGGAACAGACCTGGGGCTATCAATCTGCTGGAGATCCCTCCCTTGTCACCATTTTTCTCTCGGTGTCAGGAAAACTTGTCAGAAGTGATTCATGCTGATAGCAGAGGAACAAAGCAGCAGGCAGAAATTACACTTAGTGCTCTGGGTTGAGACAAGTACACACTATAGAGCAGGGGTCTCCAAACTTTCTAAACAAGGGGCCAGTTTACTGTCCTTCAGGCTTAAGGGGGGCCGGACTGTGGCCAGCAGGAGTAGAAAAGGTCCAGATATCAGTGGGGAAATACAATGCCCCATCTTTGGTGTCCGTGGGAGAAATTGTGTCCCATCATTGGTGTTATTGGGCCCCATTGCTAGTGTCATTGGGAGAAATTGGGCAACATTGTTGGTGTCTCTGGGAGGAATTGTGTCCCATCATTGGTTTCATTGTTTTTTATTGGCAGAAATTGGGCCACATTGTTGGTGTCATTGGGAGAAATTGTGTCCCATCATTGGTGTCATTGGACCCCATCGTTGGTGTCATTGGGGGAAATTGGGCCACATTGTTGGTGTCATAGGGAGGAATTGTGTCCCATCATTGGTGTCATTGGGCCACATTGTTGGTGTCATTGGGAGAAATTGTGTCCCATCATTGGTGTCACTGGACCCCATCGTTGGTGTCATTGGGGGAAATTGGGCCACATTGTTGGAGTCATTGGGAAGAATTGTGTCCCATCATTGGTGTAATTGACCCACATGGTTGGTGTCATTGGGAGGAATTGTGTCCCATCATTGGTGTCACTGACCCACATTGTTAGTGTCATTGGGAAGAATTGTGTCCCATCATTGGTGTCATTGGGCCACATTGTTGGTGTCATTGGGAGAAATTGTGTCTCGTCATTGGGCCACATTTTTGGTGTCATTAGGAGGAATTGTGTCCCATCGTTGGTGTCATTGGGAGTAATTGTGTCCCATCATTGGTGTCATTGGGCCATATTTTTGGTGTCATTAGGAGGAATTGTGTCCCATCGTTAGTGTCATTGGGAGTAATTGTGTCCCATCATTGGTGTCATTGGGCCATATTTTTGGTGTCATTGGGAGAAATTGTGCCCCTTCACTAGTGTCCGTGAGGGGAATTATGCCCAATAGTTGCTATCAGTGGATGAAATAGTGCCCAAAGAGCCAGATAAAAGCAACTAAAGGGTCGCATTTGGCCCACCAACCACTGTTTGGAGAGCACTGCTATAGAGGGATACACTTTGTTCATATTTTACAACCACTTTAACCCCTTCACGCCGACCGCACGCAAATATGCAGCCCCCACTGGACTGGGCTTTCTTCCGTGGGATGCATATTTGCATATCTCCCTTTGTGTTGGGAGCACGCCGAGAGCCCCGAGCCCCGGTCTAACGATCAGGACCCGGAACGTCTGATTCCGGGTCACCTGATCACTCTGATTGCCTCTGATTGGCTATCACAGTAATTAGTCACTGTGAAGTCCACTTCCATGACTTCTGTCTCTGTGAATGGACGAGACAGCTACTTTGTCTTTCTCTGTCCTTGCAGAGATTAAAAAAAAAAAAGTGTAGAAAAAAAAAAAAAAAAAAACCGTAGAAAAAAAAAAAAAAAAAAAACCGTAGAAAAAAAAAAAAAAAAAAAACCTAGATCAAGGTTTGATCTAGGTCAGCTCTAGGGTTAGTGTTTGGGTCAAGGTCATGGTCAAAGGTCAAGGTCAGGGTCAGTATTTTTTGAACAGGATTTTTTTTTAAAATTAGTTTCAATGTCAGTGTGTTTTAGGCAGGATTAAGAAAAAAGCGAAATGCGCACGATTGTTTCTAGGCTGCACTACGGGTACAAACAACTAACATACACATATGTGGTATCACTACGATGGTCAGGAGCAGCAAAATGTTATTTTGGGTTTTTCTTTAGTGGTAGGTTATGGTAGTATCAGAAAATACAGTTACATTTTTTAAAAATTCGTTTTTTTTCCCCCCTTAAAAAAAAAAAAAAATGCGGTATAATCCACCCAGACGCACAAATAGTTGTGATGATATGTACAGGTTTACTAACACGTCAAAGTTGCAAAATTGGGCTTAGGCTTTAAAGTTTGTGTTACCCTAAAAAAAAAAAAGTGTTCCCCAAAAAGTGTTTTTAGAACACAGGCACAGGAACATTGTTCCATTACAGAGGGGATTATATAATTTTGTAGAACAACCACTTTAAGATTTGGTTTTACCCTTGGACGTGAAGGAGTTAAGCTGATATTTTCTCATCTAAAAATCATTTAAATTTTTGCAGTTTCCATTAAACGGCCATTATTCGGGGGTTGGATTTATATTTTTTTCAGGGGTGTAACTACAGAGGTTGCAGGGGTCGATATTGCAACCGGGCCCCATGCTCCAGGGGGCCTGTGCGGCTCCCCTGTACACCTGGATAGGAGGGGGGGGCAGAATGTAGAGAAATCACTGTCCTCCTTTTTCTTCCTGTAGCTGCAGGAGGAAAATGGAGGAGATTGGTTCCTCTGTATGCTGCCCCCGCCACTCCTCCTATCCAGTTCACTTGTGTTCTGCTGTCTCTGGGCCCCTGTGTGCTCCCCTGGTCCCCCACACTGTGCTCCCTCCCCTCTCCTGCTGGCTGCTGCAGGGGATGTGTCACAATAGAGAACCAGGAGGGGGGTCGGTAAATATGTAATTTACCAGCTCCTTCCTTTTCTGAATGGACAGAGTCATAGTCAGTGATATTGTAAAAAAATAAAATAAAATGCTAAAAAATAATACAATTAAAATACCGGTACTAAAAAATAAAAACTACTGACACCAGTGGGTGAACTTCCAGGATCGCAAAGGTCACACTTGCGACTGGGCCCTGGCATTCCACCACCGTGGGGAGGCCCCAAGATGGCAGGAAGGGGGCCCACTGCAGAACTTGTGAAAGGGTCCCGCTGTGGGACCGTAATAAAGGGCCCTGCAATGAGAGAAAAGAGCCCCAGGATCAGTGGGAAGAGCCCCAGCCAGGGGTCCGGGGAGCCCTTTGCGGTTTCTTGCACCGAGGCCCTGAAGGTACTAGTTACACCTCTGGACAGAGAGGTGCATATTTCCTAATGCATGAGACCGCTATCTTAAGCCAGTCATACATGGATCGATATTTGGCTGGTTCAGCAGGGACCAGCTGAAATTGGATAAGTGTATGGGCAGGCTGGTTGTACAGAAGTCAAGTTGATCAACGTCTGTACAATCAGCCTGTCGGGTTTTTCCCTGATCAATTAGTGCTGCCAAGTAAAGCCTGCAGTGCTGATCAGTATTCTAAAGGAGGGGAAGTATCCCTGCCATCAGAACACAATAGCTCATTGGAAATCATTCCCCCATCCACATAAATTGAGTATGTGAATGGGTGAATGAAGTCATTTTTTTTAACTCGCTGGTTAAAACAAAAAAAATAAAAATGAATGTATGCCTTAGCATGTCTGATGCTTGGCAGCTGACATAGGATTGATATGTACTTTTTCCAAGGGCCGGTTCACACCATGCCAGCACATGAATCATACAGAAATGCACTGTAAGATCCTGTGCGATTCAGAATGCATGCAAAATGTACTCCATTTGCGATCTGCAAATTTTTTTTTAGCAGAGAGTAAAATAAAATATTGTTCTTTTAACCAAAACTTTCAGTCTTTTTTTGTTTATAGTGCAAAAAAAAATGAAAAAACCGAGTGGTGATCAAATACCACAAAAAGAGAGCTCTGAGACTCGGTTTACACTGAGGCGACACGACTCACTACTTCGGGGGCGACTTGTGCATTCCCATGCACCACGACTTCGGAGCGACTTGCAGGGACTTCACATAATGGAAGTCTATGCAAGTCGTACCGAGGTCGCCCCAAAGTAGTACAGGACCCTTTTTCTAAGTCGGAGCGATTTGTGTCGCTCCTATTAGAACGGGTCCTGTAGCGGTCAACGGACCGCGAGGGAGCGCGACTTGTCAGGCTGACAAGTCGCGCTAGTGTGGACCGGCTCTAATTGTGTGGAAAAAAAATGATATATATTTAATTTGGGTACAGCAATGCATGGCTGCGCAATTACCAGTTAAAGTAGCGCAGTGTTAAATAGCAAAAAATGCCCTGGTCATCAATGGGGTAAAATGTTCCAAGTGGTTAAGGTCAAGTGGTTAATAAATCCTGTGTTTTTATTTAAATTGACTGCATTTGGGTTCCTCTTCCAATACATGTGTTGGTGAGCTCAAGTTGGTGTTGCCGGATACTACAGGCTGTCAAGGCTTTGGTTAGGCCAGGCTTTCTTAGAGCTCTTTTAATTTAGAGACCTTCTCCTTTGCATATATTATATATATATATATATATATTATATATATATACACACATATACATATACATATACACATACACACACACACACACAAGTTTGGCAATTATCGTGCTCCTTTATCTACACATAATAGGCATAGCAGGTATGCAAGTGACTGAAAAACCAGTGTTGGGGTGGTGAAAGCCCCTCGTAATGGGCACAGCAGGTGTACAGACCCAGGAACTCCACACAGGGATGGTGAGAACCCCGCATAATGGGCACAGCAGGTGTACAGACCTGGGAACTCCACACAGGGATGGTGAGAACACCTCATAATGGGCACAGCAGGTGTACAGACCTGGGAACTCCACACAGGGATGGTGAGAACCCCTCATAATGGGCACAGCAGGTGTACAGACCTGGAAGCTCCACACAGGGATGGTGAGAACCCCTCATAATGGGCACAGCAAGTGTACAGACTTGAAAACTCCACACAGGGATGGTAGGAACCCCTCATTATGAACACAGCAGGTGTACAGACCTGGAAACTTAGCATAGGGATGGTGAGAACCCCTCATAATGGGCACAGCAGGTGTACAGACCTGGAAGCTCCACACAGGGATGGTGGGAACCCCTCATAATGGGCACAGCAGGTGTACAGACCAGGAAGCTCCATACAGGGATGGTGGGAACCCCTCATAATAGGCACAGCAGGTGTACAGACCCAGGAACTCAGCACAGGGATGGTGGGAACCCCTCATAATGGGCACAGCAGGTGTACAGACCTGGAAGCTCCACACAGGGATGGTGGGAACCCCTCATAATGGGCACAGCAGGTGTACAGACCTGAAAGCTCCACACAGGGATGGTGGGAACCCCTCATAATGGGCACAGCAGGTGTACAGACCAGGAAGCTCCATACAGGGATGGTGGGAACCCCTCATAATGGGCACAGGTGTACAAATGCGGAAACTCAGAAATCCTATGAATAAATTAATAAACCATCGGGGGGGAGGGGGGTGACCTCTTCTGTACACATACTAAACACTATCAGTTTTACATGGACCGACCCAAAAGAGAGTAGCAATAATAGTCTAGACATAGAAACAGAATTATCACAATGTATCATGGTTCTCAAATGTTATTCTGTAACAGTTCAGTCCATTAGATTTCTGCAGTGTCTTCTGATCCCATACAGCCTTCTCTAGTGTAGATCACCGGGTGATTCCCATGGACAGTCATGTTGCTGTTTACCAGCTTAGTGTGAAATAAGCAGTTGGAAATGTTGAATGAGCTGCCCATCTGATGCCCATCTGACATTGCCCACATATAGATCAACACGGAGCCCAGACCACCGCAGAACAATGCATAGGCAGATGGTGACAGGCATAACTTGTGACACCTCTGGAAGATTAGTGTACATTCATTCCACATGATCTTCTTCTGAGTGTTCTGGAAGATAACTACCGAGCATGTGTAGAGGGTTTCTACTTATCTCCTAAAACCACATCCTGTGCCATTGACCGCTAAATACTGGAACACCCCCCTGGCCTGCTAAATAGGCTTTTGCATCACTGATAGATAATTCCTTTATTCTGGCGTACACAATGTCTAACAGCATGTTTCTTTAGGCCACATTCACACTTGTGCGACCTAAAAGTCCACAATGTTGCCACGATTTTGACGCGACTGACGCCACTTGAAGCAATGCCTAGGTCTTTGGACCTCAAAACGCATTAAAATCGGCCAAAAGTAGTGTAGGGACTACTCTGAAGACTTGAAGTAATACAGATATGAACAGTACTCATTGGAAATCATGGAGAACTTGTCACGTGACTTTGCAGTCCCAAATCACAGGAAAAGTTGCACAAGTGTGAAAGGGGCCTTAGAAAGCAGCCACAGCTTGAGTAAAAAGCCTGTTCCCTACCAGCACACTGCAGAGAAGGACCCATTGCTCTCCAATTTAAAAGCAGTGGTCTCTCTGCAGAGATCTGACACGCCCCCTGCTTAGTCAGAGCCAATCATCAGGGGGTGTGTGGTTTGCAGAGAGACCACTGCTTTTAAATTGGAGAGCAAGGGGTCCTTGCTGCAGTGCAAGGGGTCCACTGCAGTGTGCTGGTAGGGAACAGGCTTTTTACTCAAGCTGTGGCTCTTCCTCCACATAGAGAATAAGGGTCCTTCTCTGCAGCTGGCAGGGGAAAGGCTTTTCTACTCGGACTGTGGCTGCTTTCACAAGGAAACAAATTGTAAGATTTTGCATTTCTTTTGCTTTGATGCACCTGGAATGTGTTGAGCTGATTTAAGACCCTATTCACACTACCGCGACTTAGACATGACAAGTCGCGGTCCTCACGCTCCCATAGTGTAGTACGCTCCTATAGTGTAGTACAGGAGCCGTTCTAATAGGAGCGACTTAGGAAAAAGGGTCCTGTACTACTTCGGGGCAACCTGGAGGCGACTTGCATAGACTTCCATTATGTGAAGTCCGTGCAAGTCGCGCCAAAGTCGCGGTGCACAGGACTTCACAGGTCGCCCCCCAAGTCGTGCACAACTCGTGCTGCGGTAGTGTGAATGGAGTGTTAAAGTGTAACTTCACTTTTGTTAAAAAAAAAAAAAAAAAAAACATTCCCCTCTGGGTGACCTCTGTACATTACAAGGTCTTAAACCACTTCAGCTCCGGAAGGTTTTACCCCCCTTAATGACCAGGTCATTTTTGGCGATTCGGCACTGCGTTAATTTAACGTCAAATTGCGCGGTAGTGCGACGCTGTACCCTAATACAGTGGATGTCCTTTTTTTTTCCCCACAAACAGAGCTTTCTTTTGGTGGTATTTGATCACCTCTGCGGTTTTAAAATTTTGCGCTATAAACAAAAAAAGAGCAACAATTTTGAAAAAAGTAATTTTTTGCTTTCTGCTATAAAATATTCCCAATAAAAAAAAATTTAAAATCTATTTTTTTTTTTATCAGTTTAAGGCCAATTTGTATTCTGTTACATATTTTTGGTAAAAAAAAAAAAAAAAATTCTAAAAAGCGTATTTTGATTGGTTTGCGCAAAAGTTATAGCGTTTACAAACTACGGGATAGATTTTTGGAATTTTTATTTAATTTGTTTTTATTAGTAATGGCGGCGATCAGCGATTTTTAGCAGGACTGCAACATTGCGGCGGACAGATCGGACCTCTAAATGACATTTTTTACACTTTTGGGGGGGACCAGTGACATTACTACAGTAATCAGTGCTAAAAATATGCACTGTTACTGTATAAATGACACTGGCAGGGAAGTGGTTAACACTGGGGTTAATGTGTGCCTAACTGTGATTACTGACTGTGTGCCTGTCACAGAACCCTTTCCCCACAGAGAGATCGGGGTTGTAGCTTAGCAGAAACTTCTGCTCTCTCCCTGTCTGTCTGACAGAAGAATCGCCTGCTTTGTTTACATAAGCAGGCAGGTCTTCTCTCGGTTTCTCAGACGGTCGCGGGAGGGCAGTGGCAATCGCCGCCGCTCCTCCCGCAGCCCACCTCCCGCTGTGTCTAATCACAGCGGAAGTGCACCTCCAGCGGCGCGCACATCTCATGCAGGAAATCACGTAGTACTATGTGATTTTGCGCAGCCGAGCCACCCTGCCGCAGTAATACTACGGCGGGCGGTTGGCAAGAGGTTAAGATTCCTAGCTTTTGTTATTCTGAAGAAATCATTGTTTGTTCCTCTGTACCGAGTGGGTCTAATGGGAGTGGTTTCATAATTATCTATCAGCTGTGGCAGCTGCAGAGCTCTAATGAGGAAAGCTGCTGGGCCTGCATCCCTTCAGACGTGTTCCTATTGGGATTATCTCACCAAAAATGACATTTGTGTTGCAGGGGATGCCAGAAATCTGACTTGTATCTTCGTGCAGACTTCTGGGGAAAATTGGTGAGCCAATCACACAAGCAGGAAATTATGTTTCTAGGGGTGTGGTCAGTATACATTCTGTATACAGAACAGCTCCAGGCGGCCATATTGCATTTTCAGAAAATTACAGCAGCTGCAGATTGAAAAGGAAAGGTCATTTTTAATAACATTCAATTGCAATAAGATTTCTGTCACAATTGTATACGCTTATTACGCTATATTGTTTTTTCTTTATTTGCTATTTTTTTCCTACGAAAGTGGAGTTACCCTTTAACCACTTAAGCCCCGGAAGATTTTACCCCCATTCCGACCAGGGGGTATTTTGCGATTCGGCACTGCGTGACTTTAACGGACAATTGCGCGGTTGTGCGACGCTGTACCTAAACAAATTTGACATCCTTTTTTTCCCCACAAACAGAGCTTTCTTTTGGTGGTATTTGATCACCTGTGCGATTTTTTGATCATGCGCAAAAAAAAGGAGAGTCAATTTTGCAAAAATAACAATATTTTTCACATGAAATTCCCCAAAAAAAATGTAAAAATCAAAATTTTTTTAACATTTTCGGCCAATTTGTTTTATGCTACATATGTTTGGGAAAAAAAAAAAAAAAAGCGCATTTTGATTGGTTTGCGCAAAAGTTATCGCGTTTACTAACAAAGGGAAAGATTTTTGTAATTTTTGTTGTTTTTTTTTTTTAACGCATAATGGCGGCGATCTGCGATTTTTTTTGCGGGACTGCGACATTGGGGTGGACAGATCGGACCCTTGACTGACATTTTTGGGGTTACCAGTGTCATTACTACAGTAATCAGTGCTATACATATGCACTGTTACTGTAAAATGGCACTGGTAGTGAAGGGGTTAACTTTATTTGAGAGGGAGGGGTTGTGTGTGTCCCTAGGGGCGTGATTCTAACTGTGATTGGCTGTGGCTTGAGCTGTAGGAACAGTGATCAACGGTCCTACATAGTAGAACCGTATGATCACTGTTCCTACACAGGGGAGAATGACAGGCAGCTTGTTTACACTAGCCGCCTGCCTTTCTCCCGCTGTCACGGACGATCGTGAGTGAGCGGCGGACATCAGGTCCGCCGCTCACACGCGTGGGGGGGGGGGGGTCCGTGACCACGCGCTCGCTCCCCAGAGCCTCACAGGCTAGTGACGTACCGGTAAGTCACTTTGCCTGTGAGGGGCTGACCGCCGCAGTATATGTGCTTGCGGCGGTCGGCAAGTGGTTAAACAGTAAGTTCAATGGGTTGAAAATGACCGCTCTACACACACACAAATACCTTCAATTGCAGTAATCTGATCACCTACAACAGGCATCACTAAATGGCGGACCGCGGTCCGGATCCGGACCCAGTTAATGTCTCATCTGGACCCCTGCGGTCCCACAGTTTAGAGTCGTTCTGCCCACAGCCATCACCACTGCCAGTCTCACAGAGCCAACAGCTGGAGGCAGGACAGCTATAGACAGAGGGCGGGGGCTATCCAAGTTAACAAGCAGGTGATTGGTTGCGAGGATACAGGGCGGTCATTGCACAAACATGCGATTCGGACCTCTACTGGAAGAATATTTTACTGACTGGACCTTTGTAAATTTTAATTCAATACCCCTGACCTACAACGTCAAATATTCACTGGAACAAGTAAAGAAAATAATTTTACATACTAAGCCTGAAAACAATTCGAAATCTGCAGTTTAGAGGATGATTTTCATCTTGAATTCAGTCCAACAAAATTGGTCAGATGATAGAGATTTACATCTGATGACAATTTCTCATCTAGTAATCGGATTAATACATTATCTAGCAGTGTAATGCTGGCCATTATTAAGAAGTAAAATAAACATTTCCCCCCCCCCATCTTTTGCTTCCACTCCTGCTAGGTCCTTACCACTCTTGGGATGGACTTGGAAAACTCACTGTTGATTCTCATCGCTGTAAATACCATTAGGGCCTTACTTGTCCCCCTCAGATCTACAGTGACTGCACTTCCAAGTGCACCGTGGATTTGCTTTTAATAAAAAAAAAAAAAAAAAAAAAAAAACCATAGTCACTATACCCCGTGAGTAGAGATGGGCCGAACGCCCTCTCCCCTTCGGTTCGCACCAAAACTCCCAAACATAAGTTCGGACCTGAGCTGTGAACTCTATTAAAGTCTATGTGACCCAAACTTGAAAAATCAAAAGTGCCCATTTTGAAGACTTTTATGCAAGTTATTGACCACAAAAAAAAAAAAAAAAGTATAGGGGTCTGGGTACTGCCCTGGGGGGACATGTATCAATGAAAACATTCTCATAAAAAATGATGTTTTTTACAGGAGCAGTGGTTTAACCACTTAAGCCCCGGAAGATTTTACCCCCGTTCCTGACCAGGGCCTATTTTGCGATTCGGCACTGCGTGACTTTAACGGACAATTGCACGGTCGCGCGCCGCTCTACCCAAACTAATTTGACGTCATTTTTTTCCCACAAACAGAGCTTTCTTTTGGTGGTATTTGATCACCTGTGCAATTTTTTGATCATGCGCTATAAACAAAAAAATAGCGACAGTTTTGCAAAAATAACAATATTTTTCACATTTTTTTTATATGAAATTCCCCCCAAAAAAATGTAAAAATCAAAATTTTTTAACATTTTAGGCCAATTTGTTTTCTGCTACATAGGTTTGGTAAAAAAAATGTTTGCAAAAAGCGTATTTTGATTGGTTTGCGCAAAATTTATTGCGTTTAATAACAAAAAGGGAAAGATTTTTGTCATTTTAATTGTTTTTTTTTTTTTAACGAGTAATGGCACCGATGTGCGATTTTTTTTTTTGCGGGACTGCAACATTGCGGCGGACAGATCGGACCCTTGACTGACATTTTTGACACTTTTGGGGGTACCAGTGACATTACTACAGTAATCAGTGTTATACATATGCACGGTTACTGTAAAAATTACACTGGCAGGGAAGGGGTTAACTTTATTGGAGAGTGAGGGGTTAAGTGTGTCCCTAGGGGCGTGCTTCTAACTGTGATTGGATGTGGCTTATGATGTAACAGCAGAGATCAACGGCCCTACATAGCAGGATCGTATGATCTCTGCTGTTACACAGGGGAGAATGACAGGTGGCTTTGTTTACATCAGCCGCCTGCCTTTCTCCCGGTGTAACAGACGATTGCGAGTGACCGGCGGACATCGGGTCCGCTGGTCACTCGCACGTGGGGGGGTCCGTGAGCGAGCGGGAGCGTTCCAGGCAAGCGACGTAGTACTGCGTCACTTTGCCTGCGAGGGGCTGACCGCCGCAGTAAATAGGCGGTCGGCAAGTGGTTAATGATGCTTAAAGTGAAACAATAAAAAATGAATTCCTTTAAATATAGTGCATCAGGCTCGGTTCACACTAGGGCGACCTGTGAGGCGACCTGGTCGCCTCACAGGTTGCCTCCCATAGGGAAGCTGCGGACCCGTTCTAATAGGAGCGACACAAGTCGCTCCGACCTAGAAAAAGGGTCCGGAGCTTCTTTGGGGCGACCAGGAGGCGACCGCCATAGACTTCAATGTTATGAAGTCCGTGGCGGCCGCTCCGAGGTCACGGCGCGCTGCTCGCACCGCGACCTCGGAGGTCGCCACCCGAAGTAGCGTCGCGGTAATGTGAACCGGCGCTAAGGGGGGGGGGGGCCTTTTCTAGGCATGTCCTGTTGTAACACTCTGTTCCTGTTACTCTGGTTCCCAGAGATGGCCCTTTCAACGCACATTGCTCAGGCATGGTCCTCTGTTGTCACCATAAGAAAACCCACCATGAGAAATGCAGCCATCGTTGGGTGCAGGCAGACATGAAGTGGCTGCAGAGAGGCTGCATGCAATCAGCAGCGCTGAGATGCTACAAAAAAAAAAAAAAAAAACTAAAAAAGACAAAAAAAAAAAAAGGTAAATGCGGTATTTTATTTAAAAACGACAATTGCTTATGATACCCACTACACAGAACAAAGTAAATGGCATTTAATTAGGGTTAATGTGTACTTCAATTCTGAAATAACGTTGTGACAATGAGCACTGTGCATACAAAGACAAAACGGCTCGGCTTTATGGTGTGAATAAAATCTTTCCCTGTTCCTCATAAAAGTTTCTATTGTTGATCACCATTTAATCCTCAGAATAGATTGCTCTCTGTCCTGCAGTAATAGATTTTACAGGGCAGGGACAGTTAATTAACGCTCTCCATCTACCATTTAATTAATTCATAAAGCTTGAGTCAGGAGACAGATCAGCCACCTCTAATGAACACGCAGCCTCAGCCGTGTCCTTGTATCCCGGCTATAAGAGGGAACCAAATACCGAAAAAAAATGGCCTGGAGGGGGTAACAGTGTCCTGGTCTACAAAGTCCTCTGCTCAATTGTAGAGCGGCCCATCCCGTATTTACCAGCTCATGGCTGGACAATTCCCAGTCTCTAGGTCACCATCATAATCAAATAAGTCCAGGGACTGGGTCATTAAAGATGAGGTGTAGAGGTATAAAAAAGGGGGTCCAAACAATCACCTTCCCCGGAGCTTCTGTCTGTAGCACAAACGCTAAAGCCCCATACACACGATAAGAAATTCGGCCGGGAAATTTAGTCCGACGACCGATCTGCCGATTTTCGGCTTGTTAGCATGGTGCTTTCAACAGCCGACTCCGACTTTTCGGCTGACAAAATCCTGGTGTGCAGGCATTAAAATTTTTGTCCACCGTCAAAACACGTCCGATTTTCGTCTCATTAGTACAGATTTCGATGGGGAAAAATCTTATGAGCAAGACTGGGCATGCTCAGAGATGAAAGAACACAAAGAAAGCAATCCAACACATGACATCACTTCTGAAGTAGAATTTTGTCGTGCGGGAAAATTCATGTGCAGTCTAGAGCACATTCCAACCAACAAAACACCACTCTAGACAAAAGACGGACGACCGGTCGGCGGAAATTCGTTGCGTGTGTACTATGCTTTAGTCTCCATTTTCACCAACTGTGGTTATAATTGACAGACTAGCGCAAATAGCTGCAGCAGCTGAGCCCTTACAATGCAATGACCAGGCTGTATTCACAGCCAATGATTATCTAGAGCAGCCTTTTTCAACCAGGGTGGCTAGGCACCATGGGGTGCCTTCAGGTTTCTTCAGGGGTGCCTTGGCAAAATGCCTAAAAATTGCATACAAGCCAGCGCGTGGATGAAGGCTGCCTTTTAGTTACATTCAGTCACAGGTTTTCATTATGCACCATTACAACCTTCTAGCTGTCGGCATCCTAACAACCAATGGCATTATCAGTTGAAGAGGAGGTCGTCAGTCTCCTGCATAGCATGCTTGTGTGACCCTCCCCTGTGCCTTTCCATCAGCGTTCGGGGGTCACATTAGCTGAGTGATGGAGAAAAACTGAGGGAGAAGAGAAACATTAGAATACTAGTCGGTACCAGTTTGCAAAAGTGTATTTGCTTTGGAAGAAAAAAACTAACCTCCAACGTTGTGTGTCCTGATTGGACTTGTGGATGTTGCTGCATTATGTAAAACTATTAGAATAGATTTTACATTTTAGAATGGGGTGCACCAACATTTTTTAAAGGGTGCCTTAACTGGAAAAAAAAGGTTGAGAAACACTGATCTATAGTCATTATGGTTGGACATATACAACGCTGGGGAAGCTTACAATAACCATAGTAGTCGGCATTGCTACAGTGATAGCGGCGATCTTCCAGGTCATGTGCTGAATGGTTGCCTGACCACTAGGGGTTGCTCGCTCAGCACTACCTGACCACATGTGAGGTATCACCGCGAAGATCAGATCATGGACAGTAATTCTAGCACTAGACCCCCTCTATACACCTGAGGTGGTAACCGGTAAAGGCTTTTAAAGTGTCACCTATGGATAGTAAAATGGACGTTGTTTGTCACGTTGCACAGGCGTGGCATGTTCGGTATTTACAAACCCAATTCCAAAAAAGTTGGGTCACTGTACAAATTGTGAAAAAAAAAAACCAGAACGCAATGATGTGGAAGTCTCAAATTTCAATATTTTATTCAGAATACAACATAGGTGACATATCAAATGTTTAAACTGAGAAAATGTATCATTTAAAGGGAAAAATAAATTGATTTTAAATTTCATGGCATCAACACATCTCAAAAAAGTTGGGACAAGGCCATGTTTACCACTGTGTGGCATCCCCTCTTCTTTTTATAACAGTCTGCAAACGTCTGGGGACTGAGGAGACAAGTTGCTGAAGTTTAGGAATAGGAATTTTGTCCCATTCTTGTCTAATACAGGTTTTAAGTTGCTCAACTGTCTTAGGTCTTCTTAATGATGCACCAAATGTTTTCTATGGGTGAAAGATCTGGACTGCAGGCTGGCCATTTCAGTACCCGGATCCTTCTTCTACGCAGCCATGATGTTGTAATTGATGCAGTATGTGGTCTGGCATTGTCATGTTGGAAAATGCAAGGTCTTCCCTGAAAGAGACGACGTCTGGATGGGAGCATATGTTGTTCTAGAAATTGGATATACCTTTCAGCATTGATGAAGCCTTTCCAGATGTGTAAGCTGCCCATGCCACACGCACTCATGCAACCCCATAACATCAGAGACACAGGCTTCTGAACTGAGCGCTGATAACAACTTGGGTTGTCCTTGTCCTCTTTAGTCCGGATGATATGGTGTCCCAGTTTTCCACAAAGAATTTCAAATTTTGATTAGTCTGACCACACAACAGTTTTCCACTTTGCCACAGACCATTTTAAATGAGCCTTGGCCCAGAGAAAACACCTGCGCTTCTGGATCATGTTTAGATACGGCTTCTTTTTTGGCCAATAAAGTTTAAGGCCGGCAACGGAAAATGGCACGGTGGATTGTGTTCACCGACAATGTTTTCTGGAAGTATTCCTGAGCCCATGTTGCGATTTCCAGTACAGTAGCATTCCTGTATGTGATGCAGTGCTGTCTAAGGGCCCAAAGATCACGGCATCCAGTATGGTTTTCCACGCCTTGACCCTTACGCACAGAGATTGTTGCAGATTCTCTGAATCTTTGGATGATATTATTTACTGCAGATGATGAGAACTTCAAACTCTTTGCAATTTTTCTCTGAGAAACTCCTTTCTGATATTGCTCCACTATTTTTCGCTTGCAGCATTGGGGGAATTGGTGATCCTCTGCCCATCTTGACTTCTGAGGGTCACTGCCACTCTGAGAGGCTCTTTTTATACCCAATCATGTTGCCAATTGACCTAATAAGTTGCAAATTGGTCCTCCAGCTGTTCCTTATATGTACATTTAACTTTTCCGGCCTCTTATTGCTATCTGTCCCAACATTTTTGGAATGTGTAGCTCTCGTGAAATCCAAAATGAGCCAATGTTTGGCATGACATTTCAAAATGTCTCACTTTCAACATTTGATATGTTATCTATATTATATTGTGAATAAAATATAAGTTTGAGATTTGTAAATTAGTCCATTCCTTTTTTACTCACAATTTGTACAGTGTCCCAACTTTTTTGGAATCGGGTTTGTATTTACTCGGCGTAACATCTTCTTTTATATGCAGCAGGAATACAGTGATAGCGGCGATCTTCCAGGTCCTGTGCTGAATGCTTGCCTGACCACTAGGGGTTTCTCACTCAGCACAACCTGACCACATGTGAGGTATCACCACGAATATCAGATCATGGACAGTAATTGTAGCACTAGACCTCCTCTATACATCTAAAGGTGGTAATCTGTAAAGGCTTTTAACTTGTCGCCTATGGATAGTAAAATGGACGTCGTTTGTCACGTTGCATAGGCGTAGTATGTTAGGTATCTATTTACTCTGCGTAACATCTTTTATATCCGGCTGGACAGAAATACAGTGATTGTCGTGATCTTTCGGGGTCCTGCGCAGAATGGTTGCCTGACCACTAGGGGTTGATAACCCAGCACTGCAATCATTAACATAACGCCTTGGTTTTTTTAGAGCTGTCCACGATTTCCACGTAGGGCTTATTTAGATGGGCGCTTACACCCGTCCTACATGCTGGACCACAGTTTTCCGCATCTAGATCCATCCTGGAACTATGTGAAGGCAACCTATAGAAGTGGATGCAGATGCAACGGCTACACGGACACAGCAGCATTTAAAAATGTAACATGTGTGCAGGAGCAGGGCCGGGGATCTGAATACAGACAGTGTGTGTTTGGATCTGTGCACGTGCAATTTTGTCTGCATCTGTTTCTGAGCAGCTGCTGCATCTGCATCCACGTCTATAGGCAGATGCAGAAGCAGAGAGCAGCAGCACAGCATGCAGGATGTCTGAATAAGCCGTTACATTGGGCCAAGCAGCATCAATATAAATATGAAATACAAATATTTCCTGGAGTTCAGCTTTAACCTAGGCTCACAGTAGTGCTGCTGCATGACAATTTTCAATGCGTTTTTTTTTTTTTCTTGTAGGAGGAGAAAATCTTGTACATACCCTTTTTACCTGTTCCCGTTGACATTTATGAGAGCAAAATGCTGCACCAAAAGAAGCTCATGCACATTTAAAAAAAAATTGCACTGCACCGAATAATGGGATTTCCACTGGCGTGCATTGCAATGCACTAGTGTGAACTGAGCGCTAACCCTTATTTTACCATACGACGGTGGCGGTGGGCGGGGGGTTACACACACTCCCAGCAGCTGCAGCCACCATGAGTGTGTGTAAATCTGACAAGCTGACTCTGATGTCAGATGGAAAGTACTGGGCGGCAGTGCAGCGACCTGATTGCTTTCACAAATCCCTGTGAGTGCCCCTTCCCAACACAACCCAGCCATGCTTCCAAGGTGGACTCGAGACCGGCATACCAGGTGCCTCCGGGTACAGAGGAGGGGAATCTGCTGATCTCTTCCTGCCAATGACCCAGAAGCAACATGTAAAATGCCACTTCCAGGTCCGGGTGTCACTTTCAACAGCCAGGGAAAAAGTTAATGGAGTGTCATCTGCACTCTTACTAGCTTTAGATCAGGTCAAACATCAAGGGTCTTTGAACCCTTTTGGTGCCAGGTCCGTACATCGTACAGATCTGACAGAGAAGGATTTCACGCACAATCCAGTGGTTGCAGCCATCGGTATTGTGTGTAAAACTGACAGGCAGACTTCTGCCTGTCAGGTGAAAGCACTCGGACGGCTGTGCTACCACCCAATCGCACACACCGTCCGCACATATGCTATGTATTCCAGGCTCCGCTTGCCTATCTGCAGGCCTGGGGCCGACATGGAGGGTGCCGGTGGGAGGAGGGGAGGGAGAAGAGCAGACACATATCCGCTCCCTTCCTCATCTTGCTTTGACCCGTAAAAGAGACATCTATGACGTCACTTCCTGGTCACCTGTAACATTCCCCGGCTAGCATAGCCGGTGTTCTGTTGAAAACTCCAACTTGCCAAAATCTCCAACCACGTCACTTCCAGTGACTCTCCAGCAGCAATAATTGGAGATTTCAAGGAGTTGGTGTTTTCACAAAACAGTGGCAGTGTATACACCACGGCACACGACCAATTGGCTGTTTTGACAGAACACCGGTAAGGTGGAAAAAAGTTGTCGCCGCCTTGGAGGTGGCCATGTTGTTGGTTAGTAGCCGACGGGCTAACAATGTCCACTCATTATATCGTGTACCGTAGTGTATAACCTGCACCTGTCCTGTGACAACACCAACTCATCGAAATCTCCAATTATTACTGCTGGAGAGTCACTGGCAGTGACGTGGTTGAAGATTTTGGCGAATTTTCAGCAGAACACCGGGAAGCAATGCATTTCCCTGTGATGTGCATCGCAAAACATTCAGTGGAGCACAGAGGACCCTGCATGTCTCATTAAAGAGAACCGGTCACCTAAAAATCATCACATAGTGGCCATTTTGTCCCCTATGGCCCCTTTCACAGGGGCGGTACGCCTGACGGACTTTGTTTTGCTCAGCGGGGATAGATCCGCCGATCCACGCTGAGCAGGCGGAGGACAGCTCCGTCTCAGCTTACTGTCAGAGCCCCGCTCTCCTCTATGGGAGATCGGATGACAACGGACCGCCTGTCCATTTTCATCCGATCCCATCCTCCAGACAGATGGAAAAACTGAATTTTTGTAAAATCTTACCTGTAAAATTCCTTTCTCTGAGTCCTCCGACAGTCGCCGCCTCTTCATATTGGTCACATATGGGGTATTAGACTTTGCTCCGAAGGAGTAGCTAGGCAACAGAATATGTTAACAATAAAGCTTTTAACATATCCCACCCTCAAGGGGTGGTCCCCTCAGTCAATACCCTCCTACTTCCTGCAACCATATCTCAGTTTTAGTGGAATAGCAGTAGAGTATACAACCAAACCCCAAAAGAGGGGCGGGGGCGGCGACTGTCGGAGGACTCAGAGAAAGGAATTTTACAGGTAAGATTTTACAAAAATTCCGTTTTCTCTTACGTCCTCCGACAGTCGCCGCCTCTTCATATTCGTCACATATGGGGACGTCCCAAAGCAGTGCAAACATGAGGGGTGGGAAACGCATCCGCGCCGAAAAGGCAACGCAGTCTCCGCATCAAAGAAAGGAACCTTACCAAAGGAAGGAAACCAGCTGGGCAACAGCAAAAAACAAGTGCTCAACAGGAGCAACAACCCAGGAAAAGACAAAAAACCAGGGGATACAAAACTTATCCCAACAGCCAGGAGTCCCCAACAAGGGACCCTAGGGAACAGCCGCACTAAGAACCTTGCGGCCAAAGGAAGCATCCGCCGATGCCTGAACATCTACTTTGTAGAATTTTGTGAAAGTGTGCACGGTCGACCAAGTCGCCGCCTTACACACCTGGGCTACAGAAGCCCCATGACGACAGGCCCCAGAACGTACTCAAAGATCTAGTAGAGTGCGCCTTCACAGGTACAGGAGGAACCTTTCCCTGCAAAGCATAGGCCTGTTCAATGGTCTGCCTGATCCATTTGGCGATGGTAGAGGCCGAAGCCGCCATGCCCTTCCGAGGACCCTCTGGAAGAACAAACAAGGAGTCCGTCTTTCGAAAAGACTCAGTCGATTTAAGGTAAACCCTTAGTGCCCGAACAACATCCAGAGAATGCAATCTCACCTCCTTTGGATGTTTAGGCTTCGCGCACAGCGAAGGCAAGACAATATCCTCATTAAGATGGAATTCCGAAACTCGTTTCGGAAGAAAAGAAGGATTAGGTCGCAAGACCACCTTATCCAAATGAATAACCAGGTACGGAGACTTGCAGGACAAAGCCGCCAGCTCCGACACTCTGCGAGCCGAAGTGATCGCCACCAAAAAGGCGACCTTTTTGGACAACATAGACAACGAGATCTCCCTGATCTGTTCAAAAGGAGCACGTTGTAACACAGATAGAACGAGATTCAAGTCCCAAGGGGGCAGAGGATCCCTCCTAGGGGGAACCAGATGCCGCACACCCTGAACAAAAGTGCCAACCAAGGAGTTGGAAGCCACGGGACGTTGAAACAGAACGGCCAGCGCAGACACCTGACCCTTTATCGTAGCCAGCGCCAAACGCTGATCAACACCCGTCTGAAGGAAAGACAGCACACGGGAAACCGAGTACGTGCGGGGTGAAAACCCCCTGGACTCACACCAGGCAAAATAGGCCTTCCAAGTACGGTAATAAACCTTCCCTGAGGAAGACTTCCTCGCGTTGATCAAAGTGTGAACGACCTCTGGAGAGAGACCCTTCTCCTTCAGGACCTCGGTCTCAACAGCCAGGCCGTCAAAGCCAGCGACTGTAAAGCAGGATGGTAAATCGGTCCTTGAGACAGTAGATCGTCTCGAAGAGGCAGACGCCACGGGGCGTCGACCGCCAGATTCACGAGGTCTGCGTACCAGGACCGGCGAGGCCAGTCTGGTGCCACAAGAATCACCGTGCTGCGTTCCGAGTGTAACCTGCGAAGGAACCTGGACAGCAACTGAATCGGTGGAAACGCGTACATCAGCCTGTACTGATGCCACGGGGCCACTAACGCGTCCGACGCGTCTGCCCGAGGGTCGCGCGTCCTTCTCACCTTGTTGTTGAGACGAGACGCGAACAAGTCCACATCTGGAAGACCCCACTTCGCGCACAACATCTGGAAGACAGCCGGGTGGAGAGACCATTCCCCCTGATCCAGGGTCTGGCGACTCAGATAGTCCGCCTGCCAGTTCTCCACCCCCGGAATGTGAACCGCCGTTATCGCCGGGACATGAGTCTCGGCCCAAGACAGAATGTCGGCCACTTCTCGAGCCGCTCGGGCACTCCTGGTGCCCCCTTGGTGGTTGATGTAGGCCACCGCCGTGGCATTGTCCGTCTGCACCCGAACCGGGCAGCCCTGCAGCCGGTCCGTCCAGCGATGAAGACAGAGACTTATCGCACGCAAATCCAGAATGTTGATCGGAAGGGAAGACTCCCCCTCCGACCAAGTCCCCTGGGCGGACAGAACGCCCAGAACTCCACCCCAGCCCGACAGGCTGGCGTCCGTGGTGATCACCGTCCACGAGACAGGACGAAACGACTTGCCCCCGGACACCAACGGGGACTGGAGCCACCACAGAAGGTTTCCTCTGGTGCGATGACTCAACGAGATTTGAAGATCCAGAGATTGAGGTCGCCCGTCCCACCTGGACAGGATCTCCGCCTGGAGACCCCGCGTGTGAAACTGGGCGAAGGGAATCGCCTCGAAGGCCGAGACCATCAATCCCAGACATCTCATGCACGTCCGCAGAGACGAGTGCGGAACGTCCCTGAGGGACCTGACTTCCTCCTGGAGAGTCCTGAGTTTGTCTTCCGGCAGGAGGACCTTCGCCTGCACAGAGTCCAGAATCATTCCCAGGTAGGGAAGACGAACCGACGGACTCAGTGTCGACTTTGGAAAATTTATCGTCCAACCAAACTCCTGCAGAGTTTGCATCGTGACAGACAGGTCCTTCTCCAGACCCTGGCTGGTCGCAGACCGAACCAGAATGTCGTCCAGATACCCCAGGACAGAAATGCCCTGGGCCCTCAATAATGCCAGAACCGGTGCAAGCACCTTGGTGAAGACCCACGGAGCCGAGGCGAGACCAAAAGGCAACGCCACGAACTGGTAGTGATCCTCCGCAATGGCAAATCGAAGGTACCTCTGGTGACCCTCGAAAATGGGGATGTGAAGATACGCATCCTTCAAATCGATGGAGGCCATGAATTCCCCCGGAACCAGGGCAGCCACCACCGACCGCAGGGATTCCATGCGGAACTTGCGAACCCGCACAGAGCGGTTCAGAGCCTTCAAGTCCAGAATTGGACGAACCTTGCCCTCCTTCCTGGGCATGGTGAACAGATTGGAATAAAACCCCCGAAATCTGTCCCGATGAGGCACCGGAACCACCACTCCCTGAGCCCTCAGGTCCCGCACCGCCAGGTGCAGGTCCCGCAAACGCTCTGGAGACAGTTGAAGATTTGAGGGAAAAAATCTGCTCTCCGGCCGAGAGAGAAACTCGATCTTGTAACCAGATCGAACGATTTCCTGAACCCATCTGTCCCGCACACGGGCCAACCAGGGCTGAAGAAAACCGAGCAAGCGTCCCCCCACCCCAAAACTGGGTGAGGGCGCCCCTTCAGGCCGAACTGTTATGGGCTGCAGATCCGGATTGGCCGGACTTCTGTTTACCAGACCAGGGCTTCTTCTGAGAGCCTTGACCTTTGAACGGCTTGCCCTTGTAGTGCGGCCGAAAGGCACGAAAGGACCCCTGAGGGGGCCGAAAATTAGCATGCTTCTTCCCAGAAGCTCCCTTAGCCTTGGGGAAATGGGGCAAGAGAGTGCTCTTACCCCCGGTGATCCCCTTAATCAACACATCCAGGGACTCCCCAAAAAGGCGAGACCCATCATAAGGTAGATTGGCTAAGGTCTTACGTGAAGACTGGTCCACCGACCAACATTTTAACCAAACCAGGCGGCGAGACAACACCGCCACGCTGTGCACACGTGCAGCCAACGGAACCAGGTCCAGGTCCGCATCACACAGATACATGACACCCTGGTGGATTTGATCCACCATATCCAGGGTCGCCGGCGAGGCCGAGTCGGCCACTAGGACGCGCCTAAGCATCTGCGTCCAACTTGCGATCGCCTGGGCCGCCATGAGAGAAGCAAACAGAGCCTTAAGCATAGAACCCATAACAGAATAAGTATGACGGGCAAGAGACTCCAGTCTCCTATCCGTGGCATCACGGAACACAGGGGAATCCTCTGCAGGAATCGCAGTGGCTTTGTTCAAAACCGCAATTGCGTGATCCACTGGGGGAGGCACACACCACCTTTCATTAGTGGAAGGCGAAAAAGGATAACGCAGCTTGAATCTACTTGGTACCGCAAAAGGTTTGCGCAGATTGCGCCATTGTTCCTTAACAGCGCGCTGAAAATCATCATTGCAGGGAAAAACCTGCGGCGTCCTGCGTTTTCTCTGCATCCCATAAGCCGCCAAGGCGGCGGGGGGACACACTTCATCCTGCAAACGCAGCGTTTGCTTTATGGAAGCAATCAACTCATCCATGATTGCAAGCTCTTCAGGCGAGCCAGGGGGAGAATTATCAACCCCCTCAACTTCAGCCTCCACCTCGGACCCCACTAGATCAAGAGAGGAGCGGGACCCCGATAAGGAGGCCCCCGTCATAACAGCCCCATCACCTTCACCCTCAGAATCAGAGGAAAGAGCAACTCTGGGCCTTTTAGTAGATTGAGCAGCCACCAGCATCTGCACCTGAGCAGCAAGGCCAGCCACAATAGTGGCTAAATCCCCCCCGGGGGGGAAACAGCGGTCCCCTGGCTTTCCACCAAGGCTGTAGGAAATTTGCCCTCCTGAGAATCCATTGCCCCTGTAATGCCAGACAACAAAGGGTTAACTGCCCCTTTTAAGCAAGCGCAGCAAGCGCAGCCCACCGCACCACACTCAAGCACAATAAGACCCCCACAGGGAATATGCAAACTGAACACAGGCAATGGATAGCAAGAACAGAAGGATAAAACCTGAGGAGACCCTCGCCGCTGCTGCTGCCTCGATCGGTGTTCCTGGAAAGAGGAAGTGATGCTGCCAGGGCGCTCTATGTAAGCCTATGGAGGCTACAAGAAAATGGCCGCCATGCATGTAAAACATGCGGCCGGAGCGAGTGTAGGCAAAATGGCGCCGAAACCGCCGCTCCACAGTGCAGTAAAACACACATTACATTCCAGTATCAGAATACATGTCAGATCGCCGCAGCGATCGCTGTATATGCCCAAACATGCCAAAAAAACATGCCCCACAGCACACAGCTTCACACACTGACCAGGCTGACACACACAGTGTCACACAGCTCCCCCCCCCCCCCCCTTGCAGCCCACAGCATGCAGCCGAGAGATAGGGAGACCAGCAGTGTGAATAGAGGCAGGTTACACAGTCCCAGACTGACACCCCCCCAGACAGACAGGTCCCCACATAAATACACTTACCTCACATGGCGTGGGGGACCCGCACAGGCGAACAAGCCGCTGCACATGAGGCAGGGAGAGTCGCATTCAAGACGCACAAAATGGGGGTTAAGCGTCCAGTGAGGTAGCCACCTCACCAATCATCCCTGCACCGAACAGGGATGGGTCGTTCACTGTGCCAGGAGCGTTACCTGGCTGAACGCTCGATGGCAGACTGGGAAGCCACTGACCCACGACCTGCGACCAGGGGGATCAGCCCGAGACCCAGTCCGCATGATCCTCTTCATCAGAAGAACTAACTAACGCTGACAAAAATAACAGCTAAGTAAAGGTAGAGAGAAAACTCAAACGAAATTTTAAAAAGAAGAAAGAGTCTGGGGCAGAAAGCCCCAGCACAGAGAGAGCCAGCCACTCCTGACAAGCTAGACATTAAAACTGAGATATGGTTGCAGGAAGTAGGAGGGTATTGACTGAGGGGACCACCCCTTGAGGGTGGGATATGTTAAAAGCTTTATTGTTAACATATTCTGTTGCCTAGCTACTCCTTCGGAGCAAAGTCTAATACCCCATATGTGACGAATATGAAGAGGCGGCGACTGTCGGAGGACGTAAGAGAAATAGGGTTTTTACCTGTCTGGATTTCACAAACAGGATTGGATCGCATAAGAGCGGCGGGTGTCGGTGGAGATGTCTCCGCCGACATCCGCTGCTCCATAGGGGCATCCGATCCGAAAGGGGCCTTAGTGATGAAAAAAAAGTGAAGTAAAAAAAAAAATATGTTTGACATAAAAAACTGGAACTACCACTATTTTATTTTCTAGGGTGTCTGCTTTCAGAAAATGTATTATGTTTGGGGGGTTTATGTAATGATTTTTTAAACTTGTGTGCAAAAAACGCTCTGGCAGCGAAAAGGTTAAAGCTTTAGGTCTCATTAAATATCACCACACAGGGGACTTTTTGTTCTCAATGTGATAAAAAAATTAAGTTAGGTTGTAAAATAAAAAATTAGGTTTAGTGATAAAAGTGAAGAAAAAAAATTAAAAAGTGTAAGGCTCCAGTCACACCTGAGCATATCGTTTTCAGGTGTATTTTTCTGGCTTTTTTCAGGCATTTTTTGCAGGTGTTTGGAGGCAAGCATTGATATCTAACTAAAAACGCTTGTAATCAGCCAAAAAAAAAAAAGAAGCTCATGTACTTTTTGAGCTTCAGGTGTCTTGCTTCAGGCGAGAAAACGCTCATATGTGAACGGGGGACATAGAAATGAATAGGATTTTGCTTGTTGGGCGTTTTGAGACTTCAGAGATGAGCGTTTTACGAGCTGAAAAAGGCTCAGGTGTGAACAGGGCCTTAAAATAACACTCAAGCATCACCCAAAAAATTTTTTAGCCCCCCCCCCCACTACTACATACAGGCAGGTACGAATGTAAATACACTTGTCGAGGTGCCTGTGCACAAAAACATTGATCGCGATATACATGGTGCACGCTGGAGTGAAAGCAATAATTCTAGACCCATTATTCATAGTTAAAGAGGTTGTAAACCCCAAAAAAAAAAAAAAAAAAACCCTGTAAGACAAAGGCATAATGAGCTAGTATGCATCGCATACTAGCTCATTATGTAATACTTACCTTAGAACGAAGCCCCCACAGTGCTGCCCGGTCAGCGACAGAACGGCCAACATGTTCAGCAGTCCTGCTTCCTGGTTTGCGTCCTCCGGCTATCTGATTGGCCAGAGGCGCAATGACATCACTCCCGTGCCGGGAGTTCACGGCACAGGTGGCCGTTCCTTCAGAGCACATGCGCCGATGACGTCATCGGCTGCATTAAAAGTAAAATATCTCCTAAACGGTGCAAGTTTAAGAGATATTTACAGAACCTACAGGTAAGCCTTATTATAGACCTTGTTAAAGGCTTACCTATAGGTACAAGCTAGAAAAGACGGTTTACGACCTCTAACTCTAAGCTGATGACCTGTAGGAGCTTTTAAAGCATCTCCTAAGGAAATATAAGGTAGCGAAGTCTGTCACTGATTCACAGGCGTGCGCAATTTTAAATCTTGACGTGTTGATTATTTATTTACTCGTCTTTTCATTCTTTTTTTATAATTCACCAAAAAAAAAAAAAGGGGCACTATGTAGCGTTTGTAAGCCCTAAAATTAACTTTAATGCATTTTTTAATGACATTTTCATAAATTCCATAAACTGTTGCACTAACGTTGTGTGACGACATAAAAGATTTAAACTACTGTTATTTTATTCTCTATCTGGGCTTTCTGAGAGAGATTTTCCTTAACTTCTGTCCCTGGGACTTTGCAGTGGGTCAGACCATGGGTGTCTGCAGAACTTTTTTTTAAGGGGGGGGGGGCATCATTTTAAGGTCACTCATGCTCAGCCCCTTTAGAGCAGGCCAGTGTACCCCATAGATCCCCCTTTAGAGCAGGCCAGGTCAGTGTCCCCCATAGATCCCCTTTAGAGCAGGGTCCCCATAGATCCCCCCTTTAGAGCAGGCCAGGCCGGGTCCCCCATTGATCCACCTTTAGAGCAGGCCAGGGTCCCCATAGATCCCTCTAGTCTTACCTTTTCACCTATATCCCCCGCCCTACCAGGTTTTCCTGCACCACCAGGTACTCCAGGCTCTCCCTGCAAGGAATATATATATATACTTAGCCAATATGACCCCCTTTAGAGCAGGCCAGGGTCCCCCATTGATTCCCCTTTAGAGCAGGTCAGGGTCCCCATAGATCCCTCTCTAGTCTTACCTTTTCACCTATATTCCCCGCCCTACCAGGTACTCCAGGCTCTCCCTGCAAAGAATAATTATATATATATATATATATATATATATATATATATATATATATATATATATATATATACATATACATATATATATAGATACACACACACACACACACACACACACACATATATATACTTAGCCAATATGACCCCCTTTAGAGCAGGCAGGGTCCCCATAGATCCCCCTTTAGAGCAGGCCAGGCCAGGGTCCCCATAGATCCCCCTTTAGAGCAGGCCAGTCTCCATAGATCCCCTTCAGAGCAGGGTCCCCATAGATTCCCCTTTTAGAGCAGGCCAGGAAATTTCCAGGGGGGGGGGGGGGCACTTGCCCCCCCTTGCGGATGCCCATGGGTCAGACAATACTCTATATTCAGATTTTTTTTTAATGGGAGACCATATTGTACTTAAATGGCATGTGAGGGAAAACCCCAGTGACTGATTTCAGAGCGTGCTCATCTGCAACCTGCTTCTCATAATGATATCAGTGGATGAGACGCCTCCCGGGACCTGAGCCCACAGGGATCACTTATGCAAAAGAATAACTCCATGTTTAGGTCTCGATCTGCTTTGCTTTCATTCGAGGGGTTAATTACCAGCATAGAGAATGACATTAGAGGGCCGTAGCAGCCTTGTAGATAAACATACAGTAGTCTGATCTGAATTTGATGGAGTGCTGTTGATGTCTTACTAAAATGACACATTTGTTACAGCGAGTGCAGCATCCATTATACCTGCCTCTGTCTTATCCCGTCTATATTATGAAGCTGGATAAATCCCTGCAGTACATACATAATTCACACCCTGCCAGAATGCCATTAATCACTGATACGGGAGCCCGCTGTGAGCCTGGCTCTCTAAACCCAGATTGGCCCGCGTACACTGGGCACAATTAGAGGGATTTGGCTTGCATTAGCTGATGAGGGATAATCAGCAGAGTAGAATTTGGGGCGGCAGCCAAGCAAGGAAGAGCCGGAGGTGAGAAAATTCTACCAGATGAAATGTCAGAGGACACCAAGCTAAAAGAGAACTCCGGGCGTATATCCATAGATGGATGGAGAGACAGACAGAGATGGAGAGATAAATACTGGATAGATAGATAGACAGATAGCCTTGCGAAAGTATTCGGCCCCCTTGAACTTTGCGACCTTTTGCCACATTTCAGGCTTCAAACAAAGATATAAAACTGTATTTTTTTGTGAAGAATCAACAAGTGGGACACAATCATGAAGTGGAACGCAATTTATTGGATGTTTCAAACTTTTTTAACAAATGAAAAAACTGAAAAATTGGGCGTGCAAAATTATTCAGCCCCTTTACTTTCAGTGCAGCAAACTCTCTCCAGAAATTCAGTGAGGATCTCTGAATGATCCAATGTTGACCTAAATGACTAATGATGATAAATAGAATCCACCTGTGTGTAATCAAGTCTCCGTATAAATGCACCTGTACTGTGATAGTCTCAGAGGTCCGTTTAAAGTGCAGAGAGCATCATGAAGAACAAGGAACACACCAGGCAGGCCTGAGATACTGTTGTGGAGAAGTTTAAAGCCGGATTTCGATACAAAAAGATTTCCCAAGCTTTAAACATCCCAAGGAGCACTGTGCAAGCGATAATATTGAAATGGAAGGAGTATCAGACCACTGCAAATCTACGAAGACCTGGCCGTCCCTCTAAACTTTCAGCTCATACAAGGAGAAGACTGATCAGAGATGCAGCCAAGAGGCCCATGATCACTCTGGATGAACTGCAGAGATCTACAGCTGAGGTGGGAGACTCTGTCCATAGGACAACAATCAGTCGTATACTGCACAAATCTGGCCTTTATGGAAGAGTGGCAAGAAGAAAGCCACTTCTTAAAGATATCCATAAAAAGTGTTGTTTAAAGTTTGCCACAAGCCACCTGGGAGACACACCAAACATGTGGAAGAAGGTGCTCTGGTCAGATGAAACCAAAATCAAACTTTTTTGGCAACAATGCAAAACGTTATGTTTGGCGTAAAAGCAACACAGCTCATCACTCTGAACACACCATCCCCACTGTCAAACATGGTGGTGGCAGCATCATGGTTTGGGCCTGCTTTTCTTCAGCAGGGACAGGGAAGATGGTTAAAATTGATGGGAAGATGGATGGAGCCAAATACAGGACCATTCTGGAAGAAAACCTGATGGAGTCTGCAAAAGACCTGAGACTGGGACGGAGATTTGTCTTCCAACAAGACAATGATCCAAAACATAAAGCAAAATCTACAATGGAATGGTTGACAAATAAACATATCCAGGTGTTAGAATGGCCAAGGCAAAGTCCAGACCTGAATCCAATCGAGAATCTGTGGAAAGAACTGAAAACTGCTGTTCACAAACGCTCTCCATCCAACCTCACTGAGCTCGAGCTGTTTTGCAAGGAGGAATGGGCAAAAATTTTAGTCTCTAGATGTACAAAACTGATAGAGACATACCCCAAGTGACTTACAGCTGTAATCGCAGCAAAAGGTGGCGCTACAAAGTATTAACTTAAGGGGGCTGAATAATTTTGCACGCCAAATTTTTCAGTTTTTTATTTGTTAACAAAGTTTGAAGTATCCAATAAATGTAGTTCCACTTCATGATTGTGTCTCACTTGTGGTTGATTCTTCACAAAAAATTACAGTTTTATATCTTTATGTTTGAAGCCTGAAATGTGGCAAAAGGTCGCAAAGTTCAAGGGGGCAGAATACTTTCGCAAGGCACTGTGTATATATTTATATATATATATATATATATATATATATATATATATATATATATATATATATATATATATATATATATATATATATATATATATATACACACACATATACACACACACACACACACACACACACATACATACATACATCACAATAATATATATATATATATATATATATATATATATATACACATACATACATACACATATGTACACGCACACACACACATAATACAGACCTTGCCTATATGCTGTATATACAAGCTACGCTCCATGACAAGGTGTTCGGCTCCTCCCTTCTGCCAAGTGCCCCCAGAGTAAGTAGCTTGCTATGGGCGCACCCAAGCAGGCTCGATCCCAAATCGCTTCTCTGTGCGTCTATTCACACACCGATCCGCAGCTCGACCCGCCCCTTCGCTCTCCTCATTGGCTTTCCGGCTGCAATTGACAGCAACGGGGGCCAATGGCTCCCACTGCTGTCTCAGCCAATGAGGAGGGAGAGTCCCTGGAGAGCCGAAGCTCTCATGCACATCGCTGGATCGCTGTGGGGCTCAGGTATTAGGAGGTGTCTGAGGGGGCTGCTGCACACAGAAGGTTTTTATTTAACCTTGTGCATAGAATGCACTAAGGGCTCATTTGCATCAAAGTGCACATGCTGGTGAGTGCAGAACACACATAGAACTGGCATTCGATTTCTGACTTGCACTGCAGTTTATTTGTAATGCATGTTGCAGTGTGTGTTCTTATACACTTTTTTCCCCACACATGCACTGCAGCAGATTGCAATGCATTATAGATAGTCAGAATGCTCTGCACACGTGCAACAAGTCCTCCTTTTTTCAGCTAACACTGCTGCATTGGTGTGAACTGGGCCCATATTCTTGCAGTGGGACTACGTTGGGCAATGAGCCTCACAACAAACGCTTTGGGTTTTCTTTGGACAGTAAGATGCCGTCAGTCTAACCAATTGCCTTCACACTGACATCTGCCAGGAGGTGGCTTCCTGGCGGTGTGTCGCTGCGAGACTATTAACTAGTAAAATCAATTCCTTCCGAGCTGTGAATTATTAATCCATCCACAGCGCTGATTATAGACAGATTGACCATCCCACACACCGTACAACGAGCACAGCCTGAGCAGGAGCTGACATACTCCCTCTTACAATACTGCCGGAAATCATTATTTTCCTTACCTTGGGAAGTGTTTTATGGTTGGTCGCCTGTCAATAAAAATGCCATTCAGGACAAACCGGGTACTGCAAAATGAAGACGGTCTATTGCTCTTTATCCAATTATATAAAATGTAGCCTATGCATGTATAAAGGTCACTTCTCCATGAATGGATTTTGGGTGGACGCAGAATAAGCCTACTAGTTTATATCCTGAATTATAGCAGCTTTAAAATGATACTAAACCCTCCCCTTTGTGAGCGTCTCCCTGGCCTCCCCAGCGTCTCCCTGGCCTCCCCAGCGCCTCCCTGGCCTTCCCAGCGCCTCCCTGGCCTTCCCAGCGCCTCCCTGGCCTTGCGAGCGTCTCCCTAGCCTTGCGAGCGTCTCCCTAGCCTTCTGAGCTTCTCCCTAGCCTTCTGAGCATCTCCCTAGTCTTCTTAGCATCTCCCTAGCCTTGCAAGCGTCTCCCTAGCCTTGCAAGCGTCTCCCTAGCCTTGCAAGAGTCTCCCTAGCCTTGCAAGCGTCTCCCTAGCCTTCTGAGCCTCTCCCTAGCCTTGCGAGTGTCTCCCTAGCCTTCTGAGCCTCTCCCTAGCCTTCTGAGCCTCTCCCTAGCCTTCTGAGCGTCTCCCTAGCCTTGCGAGTGTCTCCCTAGCCTTGCGAGTGTCTCCCTAGCCTTGCGAGTGTCTCCCTAGCCTTGCGAGTGTCTCCCTAGCCTTGCGAGTGTCTCCCTAGCCTTGCGAGTGTCTCCCTAGCCTTGCGAGTGTCTCCCTAGCCTTCTGGGCGTCGTCTTTATCCTTCTGAGCATCTTCTTGTCTCCGTGTGTCCTATTAGTTCACCAATAGGTGCTGCAATGGAAAAAAAGGCCATGCTGCATTTGAACGCAGCCCATTATTTTGCACTGCACCACGTTGTAACAGGTGGCAGTACATAGAAATGAATGGAATGTCATTTTGTAACATTTCAAGAATAATTAACTTCCTGTTTCCTCGAAGTCACAGGTATCAAACACAAGGCCCGTGGGCTGAATGCGGCCCCCCAGGCTATGTCATGTGGCCCTCGCACCTCTCCTGCAGCAGCAGCCCCCCCCCCCCCCCGTCCCCCGTCTCAGTAGTCAGCAGCAGAGGGGACAGAAATCCTTTGCTAGATCCAGCGCTTCTCTGTGAAGCTGCAGAAAGGCTCGTCTGCTCACCCCCCTTCTCAGCAGTCTGAAGCACGGAGGAGGACAGAGCTCCTCCTACAGATCCTGCACCTCTCTGTGGAGCTGCACCACCACCTTGTCTCTGCTTCCCCTGGTTTTAAAATTCAGCAGATTCTCAAAGCTGACTCCAGCTCTCCTCTGGTCCTTCTCCAGACCCTGTACTTTCTCCCTCCCAGATCCAGCTGTATCTTCTTCCTGGCAGTAGCTCAAGGTTAGGGGGTGCATTGTGGAAGGAAGGGTGGGTGACTCTTGACTTATGATGGTGGGGGGCTCTTGACATCCCATATAAGGCTTTTAAGGGGGCGTGGGGTGCTCTGGAGATCTAATCTTACAGATATAACTGGCCCTTTGAGGGCAACCATAATGCCAATGTGGCCAGTGATGAAATTGAGTTTGACACCCCTGATCTAAGCACTGCTCACCACTGCCATAGACCACAGAGAATCCTTCCTAGATAGGGATGAGCTTGGGTTCAGTCTGGAAATTAGCTGTCATTGCTGGGCCAGTGAGCTGTAGGTGGAAGATTCCTCACCCCTCAGGGGCGGGAAGGCTTGTGACATCACTGACCTAATATCCACTTGAGCCCTCATTCACATAGGAGCGACTTGTCAAATCGCATGACAAGCAAAAAAATAGTTGGGTGTGTATGGGGGTTTCTATTAAAAGTACGTATGTGTCAGTGGAGGGTATCATCCATAATTCAAATGTATCTAAAAAATATAAACAATAGGACTTTATATGTTCATATAAAGATACAGGAGTATTTTAAAACTGCCAATTTTATTTCCAAAATAAAACAAATATAAAATCACATATTCCGTTTGGCTGTTTGCAAATACCAGCAGTCACTATCTACCGCCAAAGTGCACAGCTGTCAATCAGAGATAAGGTTGACATGTTTCGAGGGGGTTCCTGCTTCCTCAGGACCTCCTAGCTCTTGAACAGATGTAATTGGTCAAAAGGAAAAATCGTCTAAGAATAGAGAATACATATATTATATGCGACATCTTTAACAGTTTGGATAAAGTTCACAATCCTTATATAAATACATTATAGACGACACCGAACGTAGCGGTTGCTTTCTTCTTTGCTACCTTTGGTGTCCGCTAATATGTATTTATATAAGGATTGTGAACTTTATCCAAACTGCTGAAGATGTCGCATATATGTATTCTCTATTCTTAGACAATTTTTTTCTTTTGACCATTTACATCTGTTCAAGAGATAGGAGGTCCTGAGAAAGCCCCCACGAAACACGTTGTCCTTATCTCTGATTAACAACTTTGCACACAGACAGTAGACGTTAACTGCTGGTATTAATATGCAAACAGCCACACGAAATGTAAACATTTTATATATGTTTTATTGTTAGAAATAAAATTTGTACTTTTATAATATTCCTGTATCTTTATGTTCACTGGAGAGGTCTATAAAGTCCTACTGTTTATATTTTTGAGATACAAAACACATGACAAGTCGCACCTTATTGTCAGCAATCACGCTGTTCAAATCAGTTCCTGCACTACTTTTGGCAATTTCAGGTGTGATTTGCATTAACATCTGTGCATGAAGCCGCACAGATGTCTTTAAAGTCACCCTCGAAGTCACACTGAAATGCGGCTTTGAAATTGAGCAATTTCAGGTGAAGTCGCGCAATTTCAAAGCCAAAGTAAACCAGGCCTACTCAGACACTTTTTGTTTACATGTAAAAATCTGCATTCTTTTGCTAGAAAGATACTTAGAAACCCCAAACATACATACATACATATATATATATATATATATATATATATATATATATATATATATATATATATATATATATATATATATATATATATATATATATATATATATATATACACACATACACACACACACAAACACATATTATATATATATATATATATATATATATATATACATATATATACACACACACACACACACACACACACACATATATATACACAAACACACACACACACACACATATTATATACATACATACATACATACATACTTTATATATATATATATATATATATATATATATATTATATATATACACACACATACTTTTTTTTTTTGTTTTTAGCAGAGGCCCTAGAGAATAAAATGATGGTTGTTGCAATTTTTTTCATGTCACACTGTATTTGAGCAGCGGTTTGTCAAATGCAATTTTTATGCAAAAAAAAAAAAAAAAAAAACAATATATATAACCCAATTTTTGGTAAAATGTAAAAGATGTTACTCCGAGTAAATGGATACCTAACTTGTCACACTTTGAAATTGCGCATGCTCATGGAATGGTGACAAATTAAAATACCCAAAAACCTCCATAGCTGATGCTTTACAGGTTATCTGTTTAGAGTAACAGAGGAGGTCTGTGATATGCAGATGAGCATTTGCGCGTCATTTACATACAGTACAGAACATGAGAAAAAGTTTTCATGCATTTACGTGAAAATGCGCGAACGCATTGGCTCAAAAAATACACGCAAACACATACAAAAAAAAAAAAAAAAACGTCCAGAAAAAGTAGATGCTCAAAACAGGAGTATGGTGTGCAAGAGGCCTAAAGTGTAAAACACAGCCGGAGGAGGCTGTTCACACACCACAGTACATCTGATAGCTGGCGCAGCTGACAGGCGGCAGTGCCCGTCAAATTCGGCCATTCAAATCAATAGGGCTGCGCCACAATGAATTGCGTACACTTAAAAGCAATTCACATCCACTGTCGATCACTTTTCAGAGCGTTGCCTAGTGTGGACCTAGACTAAGAGGCTTTCCAGAATGAAAGCATGTATCTAAGAAAAATGATGAGCCTAGGTCCAGGACTTGGGTTAGCACCAAACCTGGGCGTTAGCTGTTATTAAAGTGGAGTTCCATCCTAATTTTAAACTTTACTTCATGCATAGCTATATACCTTTCTAAATTCGATTTGGCTATTTTTTTTTTGGTTCCCTTACCTTATTTTTAATTAAAAATACTTGGTGGGACGGGAGACCCAGGCGAGCCGCGGAAGGCTGCGGGAGGGGGGGGGGGGACGTCCCCTCCCGCTCCTTGTAATGACTGCCTAGCGGCTTCTCAGCTGCATCAGTTGTCATTACAAGACAGCCGACCGTCGGCTATGGACACCGATACCGGGGTGATGCCTCTAGCTGCAGGCATCACCCCAGGACATGCACTTTCCCTAAATATTGGCAATATCTGTCACCTCAGGGGCCAATTCTGATATATCGGGGGAAATGCATATCGCCCCCAATATATCGGTGTTACCGATAATTGGTTGATCTCTAATAAGGCCACATAGCTACATCCACTTGCTGCCAAATCATGTACATGTGATTGACTTCAAGTGGTTTTATCAGGGTGTCAGCCATAACGCCGCTATTTCAACTGGCAGTTCCCTATGCTATGAAAGTGATCAGAGTGGTTGATTAGCCCCCCCCCCCCCCCCCCTTGGTGTTCCCTTGTGCCCGTATGTTGCTTTCCAGCGCACCAGGGAGCCCGGGATCCGATCTGGCAGTTGCGGCCAATAACGATAGAGGTGACCGTAGACTGGAGAGTCTCCGGTCACCTCTATGGTTCAGGAGACTGGAAGCGACGAGCATTTTCATCACTTCCAGTTAGGGCAAATGTAAACACCGCCATGAGATCAATTTTTTTTTTGATCTGATGCTTTTAAGGGTAGCAGAGATGTTCGCGCAATTTTTCGCAAATTGCGTGGAAACGTATTGTCATGTTCTTGTTTTGTGCATTATGTAAATGGCCATTTGCGCACATCTGTGTGCATTTTGCACGCACGAGGTATAAAATATTGCCCAAAAGTGCAGATTTTTCCATTTTGTTTTTACTGAAGAATGCACGGCGCTCATTTACGCGCCAGTGTGCACAGGCTCATTACAATTAATAGGCTGTATTTTAGCTCTGTAAAAAAAAAAAAGCTGTACTGAGCTTTAAGCTGCAGTGTGCAAGAGGCCAAAAAGAGGCCTTAGTAGGGAAGAAGTACTATATTTTTTGTTACTTTATTGTTTGAGTTTCTAAACTATTGTTTAACATCATGCATTATAAATTTACTGTACAAATAAACATTTATTCCATTTTGCATCCTAGACAAGATTAAAAAAAGGTGAACAATGCCCCGCAGTGCCTCTTCACAGCGCACGCCAACAGACACCCATTATACTGGGCACAACGCACACCTGCTGGTGTGAATGGGTCCTCATAAATAAGACAGATTGTTTCCATGGATGTAAAAAAAGACAATTCTGTATGACAAATCAACTTCCACATCAACTTCCCTCAACTGACAAAACCACAAAACAAACAATTAGCCAAGTTGTTGGTGCAACATCACAAGTGTGTGAAATCCTCATCCCCGGGATGTTTCCTTCCTCTGCCTCCAGCCAGTGCTGTGTGAGAATGACGCACCCGGCACCAAGATTTATTTCTGTACACCCCTTTCATCGTCTCCCACTTCCTCTAAGTCCTCCCATACTATATATATATATATATATATATATATATATATATATATATATATATATATATATATATATATATATATATATATATATATAGATAGAAAGATAGAGAGAGATACTGTATATATATATATATATATATATATATATATATATCTATATATCTATATATATATCTATATATATATATATATATATAGATATAGATAGACCAATAGACAGACAGACAGAACTGCATATAGACTGCAGAGAACCCTTCCTCAAAAACAATCCTTCAATTTGGAAAGACCCTTAAAAGGGAAATTACAGTGGCTTTTGATAAATGTTATTTTCTTTTTTATTTGGAATTTCCCTTTAAGATATTCTATAATTTACAGTACAAATATTTAATGTATTTAATTATAATATTTAATTTAAATATAATAATTCATATTAACAACATGAATAAATAATAACATTATTAAATATTAATATCCTAAATATTCACATTTATATTGATAATATAATATTACTATTTATTTAATGGTAATATTTATTTGAATAATATTTCATTTACAATATCCATTCATCCGTGAATGAGAACAATGGGAAAAAGTATATGTGATTAGAAGGTTAATTTAACCACCAGAAGGCTTGACCCCCTTAATGACCAGGCCATTTTTGGTGATTCTTCTTTACTTTAACTGATAATTGCGCAGTTGTGCGACGCTGAACCCAAATAAAATTGATGTCCTTTTTTCCCCACAAATAGAGCTTTCTTTTGGTGGTGTTTGATCACCACTGTGGTTTTTCTTTTTTGCGCAGTGTTCAAGAACAACGTTTTCTTAATACGAATGAAAAATTACAAATAAACAAGGCAATAGAAATGTCAGCAAAAAAAAAAAAAAATGTATATATATATATATATATATATATATATACATACACATACATATATACACACACACATACATATATACACACACACACACACACATATATATACTATATATACAGTGGGTACGGAAAGTATTCAGACCCCCTTAAATTTTTCACTCTTTGTTATATTGCAGCCATTTGCTAAAATCATTTAAGTTCATTCTTCTTCCTCATGAATGTACACATAGCACCCCATACTGACAGAAAAACACAGAATTGTTGACATTGTTGCAGATTTATTAAAAAAGAAAAACTGAAATATCACATGGTCCTAAGTATTCAGACCCTTTGCTGTGACACTCATATATTTAACTCAGGTGCTTTCCATTTCTTCTGATCATCCTTGAGATGGTTCTACACCTTCATTTGAGTCCAGCTGTGTTTGATTATACTGATTGGACTTGATTAGGAAAGCCACACACCTGTCTATATATAAGACCTTCCAGATCACAATGCATGTCAGAGCAAATGAGAATCATGAGGTCAAAGGAACTGCCTGAAGAGCTCAGAGACAGAATTGTGGCAAGGCACAGATCTGGCCAAGGTTACAAAAAGATTTCTGCTGCACTTAAGGTTCCTAAGAGCACAGTGGCCTCCATAATCCTCAAATGGAAGACGTTTGGGACGACCAGAACCCTTCCTAGAGCTGGCCGTCCGGCCAAACTGAGCTATCGGGGGAGAAGAGCCTTGGTGAGAGAGGTAAAGAAGAACCCAAAGATTACTGTGGCTGAGCTCCAGAGATGCAGTCAGGAGATGGGAGAAAGTTGTAGAAAGTCAACCATCACTGCAGCCCTCCACCAGTCGGGGCTTTATGGCAGAGTGGCCCGACGGAAGCCTCTCCTCAGTGTAAGACACATGAAAGCCCGCATGGAGTTTGCTAAAAAACACCTGAAGGACTCCAAGATGGTGAGAAATAAGATTCTCTGGTCTGATGAGACCAAAATAGAACTTTTTGGCCTTAATTCTAAGCGGTATGTGTGGAGAAAACCAGGCACTGCTCATCACCTGTCCAATACCGTCCCAACAGTGAAGCATGGTGGTGGCAGCATCATGCTGTGGGGGTGTTTTTCAGCTGCAGGGACAGGACGACTGGTTGCAATCGAGGGAAAGATGAATGTGGCCAAGTACAGGGATATCCTGGACAAAAACCTTCTCCAGAGTGCTCTGGACCTCAGACTGGGCCGAAGGTTTACCTTCCAACAAGACAATGACCCTAAGCACACAGCTAAAATAACGAAGGAGTGGCTTCACAACAACTCCGTGACTGTTCTTGAATGGCCCAGCCAGAGCCCTGACTTAAACCCAATTGAGCATCTCTGGAGAGACCTAAAAATGGCTGTCCACCAACGTTTACCATCCAACCTGACAGAACTGGAGAGGATCTGCAAGGAGGAATGGCAGAGGATCCCCAAATCCAGGTGTGAAAGACTTGTTGCATCTTTCCCAAAAAGACTCCTGGCTGTATTAGATCAAAAGGGGGCTTCTACTAAATACTGAGCAAAGGGTCTGAATACTTAGGACCATGTGATATTTCAGTTTTTCTTTTTTAATAAATCTGCAACAATGTCAACAATTCTGTGTTTTTCTGTCAGTATGGGGTGCTATGTGTACAATCATGAGGAAGAAGAATGAACTTAAATGATTTTAGCAAATGGCTGCAATATAACAAAGAGTGAAAAATGTAAGGGGGTCTGAATACCTTCCGTACCCACTGTATATATACACACACACACACACACACTAATATATATATACACATACACACATATATATATATATATATATATATATATATATATATATATATATATATATATATATATACACATACATACATACACACACATTTTATATATATATATATATGTGTGTGTGTGTGTGTGTGTGTGTGTGTGTGTGTGTGTGTGTATATATATATATATATATATATACACATACACACACAGACTCAGATAGATAGATATAAATATATATATATATATATATATATATATATATATATATATATGTATAGTGTATATATATTAGACATATGCCGGTTTTCGGTAATTCGATATATCGCGGTATTGCATAGCCACGGTATTGTTATTGTGGCATTTTTAAAATACCGAGTTTCTCTGTCAAGTCTGCCTGACTTGTGAATTGATACATTTCAGTGAGCTGGATGACTCATTCACTCACTCAGCTAACACCTTTCAGCATTAAGTCTCCTAACTATAAACAAAAATGATTACATTTGTATCTTTTCCTTCCCTCTGCCAGGGAGAAAGGAAGTTTAACCTCTTAAAGACTGGATCTTTTTCTGACACTTGCTGTTTGCAAGTTAAAATCAGTTTTTTTTTTGCTAGAAAAGTACTTAGAACCCCCAAACATTTTATATATTTTTTTAGCAGAGACCCTACAGAATAAAATGGCGATTGTTGTAATATTTTATGTCACACTGTATTTGCGCAGCAGTCTTTCAAACGCAATGATTAGACTTTAATGAATAAAAAAAAAAAAAAAAACGTAACAGTAAAGTTATCCCAATTTTTTTTTTTTTTGTTACACAGAGAATCGTGAGAGAATCGTGATCTTTATTCCAAGCTAAAAAATCGTGATTCTCATTTTGGCCAGAATCGTGCAGCTCTAATAAATATATATATATACACACACACACGCCTAGCAGCCCACATTACATTATTATATAGCCATCAAGCAGTGTCTGGCCTACCTGGTGATGACTGGTCCTGGCGCTCTGATCCGATGGCCTGGTCTTTAAAGGGGCAAATCCTTGCGATCCAGAAGTGGTTAAACCTGCAGGAGGACCGGTGTTTTTATCTATTAATGACTTTACTATTGCTTTAGGCCTGGTTCACATGTATGCGGGTTGGTGGTTCACATGTATGCGGGTTGGCGGTTCACATGTATGCGGGTTGGCGGCCCACATTTGCACAGGCATAGCAGCCCATTGATTTGAACGGGCTGCTATGCCCTCATTTTCCGCAGAAAAAAGGTGCATGCAGCATTTTTTTTAAATTCAGTGGCCTTGAAATCCATCCTGCTTTTGCACCATGCGACTAACCTGCAGTTCCTGCTCTGGCAAGCTTTCTGCATTTTTTGTATACGTGGGCACGGCATTTAAAAATAAACAGTTTGCGTGTGCAGCAACGGCAGGTAAGTCGCATGGTGCAAAAGAAGGATGGATTTCATGGCCACTGCATTTTTTTAAATTCTGCATGCACCTTTTTTCAGCTGAAAACGCAGGCATAGCAGCTCAAGCCCATTCACATCAATGGGCTGCTATGCCTGTGCAAATGTGGGCCCCCAACCCGCATACATGTGAACCAGGCCTAAAGCAATAGTAAAGTCATTAATAGATAAAAACACCGGTCCTCCTGCAGGTTTAACCAATTAATGACTTTACTATTGCTTTAGGCCTGGTTCACATGTATGCGGGTTGGGGGCCCACATTTGCACAGGCATAGCAGCCCATTGATGTGAATGGGCTTGAGCTGCTATGCCTGCGTTTTCAGCTGAAAAAAGGTGCATGCAGAATTTAAAAAAATGCAGTGGCCATGAAATCCATCCTTCTTTTGCACCATGCGACTTACCTGCCGTTGCTGCACACGCAAACTGTTTATTTTTAAATGCCGTGCCCACGTATACAAAAAATGCAGAAAGCTTGCCAGAGCAGGAACTGCAGGTTAGTCGCATGGTGCAAAAGCAGGATGGATTTCAAGGCCACTGAATTTTAAAAAAATGCTGCATGCACCTTTTTTCTGCGGAAAATGAGGGCATAGCAGCCCATTCAAATCAATGGGCTGCTATGCCTGTGCAAATGTGAACCACCAACCCGCATACATGTGAACCAGGCCTAAAGCAATAGTAAAGTAATTTATAAACAACACCTCCTTCAGGTTTAACCACTTCTTGACCACAAGGATTTGCCCTCTTAATGACCAGGCCATCGGATCGGAGCCGAGCGCCAGAACCAGTTATCACCAGTTAGGCCAGACACTGCTTGATGACCTATTTTAGGCCTGGTTCACAGAGTCTGTACTGACTGACTATATAATAATGTGCATAAGTGAACCAAAGCCCCTAAATTCAGCAATGAAATTGAAGTGAGGTGGAAATTTAATAATTTAAATTTAATAATAGAATACCGTGATAATACCGTATACCGTGGCAAAACCTTAATCAATTAATCGCAGCATGAAAATCTGATACCGTCACAAGCCTAATATATATATATAAATGTGTGTGTGTATATATCTATCTATCTATCTGAGTCCTTGTATATACTGAGAACTTTCCAGCCCTGCGTTCCATAATAGCAGAGGCCTATTACATTACACAGCACATAATTAATAAATAATCCCAGTGACCCTGGCTGGTCAATTATTTATCAGCAGCCTGGAACTCGGCAATGTTTGATTTTTACAATCACAGAGATCCTCCACAATGTAAACACAGCCGACTGTACTTCAGTCTCTGGCCTGGAGGAAAGAATGGAGCGCACTAACAGTATTATTACCAGAAACAAAACATTTTACCCACATCAAGTCTGGACACTTTTCACCCCCTTCCTGCCCAGGCCAAATTTCCAGCTTTCAGCGCTGTTGCACTTTGAAGGACACTAAGGAGTTAATTTACTAAAACTAGAGAGGAGGAAATTAGTCACAATTCTGCAGAGCAACCAATCAGCTTCTAACCTCAGCCTGTTTAACTACTTCCAGACTGCCCGCCACCAATTTACTGCTGCAGGCTGGCCCTCCTGCGCGAACCGACATAGGTCTACGTTGGTCGCGTGCCTGCAGCTAGGGGGAGAGTGCCTGCCGCCGGCGCCCCACTCTTCAGCGAGGACTCCGATGCACGGGGCTGGCGGCTCCGATTGCCGCCTGACACCTGCGATCGTTCCCCGCTGAGAGAGAAGGACGGGCAGATGTTGTAAACACAGCCGACCGTTCCGCTCTCTGAAATGATCGCAGAGCTCATGTGTTCCTTCTATATAGGATCACTTGTCTCTATGGTCATTTCACAAGCCAGGCCCCGCCCACAGTTAGAATCACTCACCTAGACTCAAATTTAACCCCTTGATCTCCACTAGATTTACCCCTTCCCTGCCAATGTCATTAGTACAGTAACAGTGCATATTTTTAGCACTAATTACTGTAGTAATGTCACTGCTCCCCCCCAAAACTGTCAAAAATGTCAGTTAGGGGTCCAATCTGTCCGCCACAATGTTGCATTCCTGCTAAAAATCACAGATCGCCGCCATTACTAGTTAAAAAATAAAAAAAATTACATAAATCTTTCCCTTAGTTAGTAAATGCCATAACTTTTGCACAAACCGATCAAAATACGCTTATTGTGATTTTTTTTTTTACCAAAAATATGTAGCAGAAAACAAATTGGCCTAAAATGATGAAAACATTTTGATTTTTAAATTTTTTTTTTTTTTTTTTAGAAATGTTATTTAGCAGAATGTAAAAAGTTTTAAACATGATTAAAACATTTTTAATTTGTTACATAAAACATGAATAAATCTTCCCATTGTGAGACAAAATCTCTCCTATGTGGTGAGAGAGATCTAAAGAAATACCCGTAATATAAACATAAAACATATATAAATAAATCAAAATAACAGAATTTCACGGGTATCTCGGAGAATCACTGGATCGCTACGCGTTTCGCTTGTAGCTTCTTCCAAAAGGGAAGAAGGAGAATATGGAGCAACTGGAGTCGTGAGATGGTAGAGCACTCAGGGGGAGAAAACGGGGTACACCTGTTCCAGCCAGAAGATCCACACCACAGATAGCGCTCTGGTGCTTCCAAAATCAGGGGTCTCTGTCACGAGCCAATAGCACTTGTGGGTAAAGATATGAATCCAGTCCTATATGGAGAGTGGTTGGTCTAATTATCTCTCTCCATTTTGTAAGTGCTGATCCTCCTATAGCCCTCCTCTAAAAAGAGGAATCCAAGTGATGTCCAACATCACAGGTGTATCCGGTTTTCAACCCCCCCCCCCCCCCCCAAGTGTTCTACCATCTCACGGCTCCAGTTGCTCCATATTATTCTTTCCTTTGGAAGCTGGTATTGACAGGATCCCCTAAAGAAGCTACAAGCGAAACGCGTAGCAATCCTCTGATTCTCTGAGATACCCGTGAAATTCTGTTATTTTTATTTATATATGTTTTATGTTTATATTACGGGTATTTCTTTAGATCTCTCTCACCACATAGGAGAGATTTTGTCTTACAATGGGAAGATTTATACATGTATTGATTTTATGTAAAAAAAATAAAAAATTGAATGATGTTTCAATAAAATGTTAAAACTTTTTACCTAATACTTGAGTTATTTTTCTCCACTGGGGTTATACGTGGCTACCTTTAACCACCTAAGCCCCGGAGGATTTGGCTGCTAAAAGACAAGGGTTTTTTTGCGATTTTTTACTGCGTGACTTTAACGGACAATTGCGCGGTCATGTGACGCTGTACCTAAACTAATTTGACGTCCTTTTTTCCCCACAAACAGAGCTTTCTTTTGGTGGTATTTGATCACCTGTACGATTTTTTGATCATGCGCTATAAACAAAAAAAGAGCGACAATTTTGCAAAAATAACAATATTTTTCACATTTTTTATATGAAATTCCCCCCCAAAAAAAAATGTAAAAATCAAAATTTTTTAACATTTTCGGCCAATTTGTTTTATGCTACATATGTTTGGTAAAAAAAAAAAAAATTGCAAAAAGCGTATTTTGATTGGTTTGCGCAAAATTTATCGCGTTTACTAACAAAGGGAAAGATTTTTGTCATTTTTGGTGTTTTTTTTTTTTTAACGAGTAATGGCGGCGATCTGCAATTTTTTTTGCGGTACTGCGACATTGCGGCGGACAGGTCGGACCCTTGACTGACATTTTTTACACTTTTGGGGTTACCAGTGACATTACTGCAGTAATCAGTGCTATACATATGCACTGTTACTGCAAAAATGACACTGGCAGGGAAGGGGTTAACTGTATTGGAGAGGGAGGGGTTAAGTGTGTCCTAGGGGCGTGATTCTAACTGTATAGGGACATGGCTATTGGTGTAAAAACAAAGATCAACGGTCCTACATAGTAGAACCGTCTGATCTTCATTTTTACACCAGGGAGAATGACGGGCGGCTTGTTTACATAAGCTGCTCCGCCTTTCTCCCTTCACCGGAGCGATCGTAGTGTGACCGGCGGACCCGATGTAGTGTGACCGGCGGACATCGGGTCCGCCGGTCACACGCACTGACTTGTCAGTGAACGAGCCGCGGCGGGTGCGCGCCCGCCCGCAATTGGCTCTCAAGTCAGTGACAGGCGAGTGACGTACCCATAAGTCACTCTGCCTGGCCGGGGGTGACCGCCGCAGTATATAGTCGTGCGGCGGTCGGCAACCGGTTAAAGTCCCGCTTTCTCTTCCTCGTTTTTATTACCAATTACACATGGGGATGTGGAGCCACAACTTATTGAGTCCTGTGTCACATAATTTTGCTCTCCGATTAAATAAAACCTGGAAGCTGATTGGTTTCTCTGTAGAATTGTGACTCATTTTGCACTCTCTAGCTTTAGTAAATAAGCCCCAAATTCATGCAACACTGTACCCACTGTACATTATTTACACTTTGAGACAGAGCTTTCTTTTGGTGGCATTTAATCCCTTCAACACTGGGCCAATTCTTACACTTCCTACATATATATGTAAAAATCTACATTTGTTTTGTTAGAAAATGACTTAGAAGCTCCAAACATTTTATATATACATATATATATATATATTTATATTTTTAGCAGAGACCCTAGAGAATAAAATGGTGATTGTTGAAATTTTTTTATGTCATACGGTTTTTGAGCAGTGTGTTTAACATTTTTATTTATTTATTTTTATTTTTTTTAGAAAAAATACACTTTATTGAAAATTAACTACCTCCTTCCCAAGCTTTATTCGAACACTTCACTCCTACATGTAAAAATATGCTTTTTTTTTTCTTGCTTGAAAATCACTTAGAACCCCCAAACTTATATATATATATATATATATATATATATATATTTATTTTTTTAAGCAGAGACCCTATAGAATAAAATGATGATTGTTGAAATTTTTTATGTCATCCGGTGTTTGAGCAGCGTTTAACGTTTTTATTTTTTATTTATTTATTTTTAGAAAAAATACACTTTATTGAAAATTAACTACCTCCTTCCCAAGCTTTATTCGAACACTTCGCTCCTACATGTAAAAATATGCTTTTTTTTTTTCTTGCTTGAAAATCACTTAGAACCCCCAAACTTATATATATATATTTATTTATTTTTTTAAGCAGAGACCCTATAGAATAAAATGGTGATTATTGAAATTTTTTATGTCATACGGTGTTTGAGCAGCGTTTTTTAAAGTTTTTATTTATTTTTAGAAAAAATACACTTTATTGAAACTTAACTACCTCCTTCCCAAGCCTTATTCTGACACTTCGCTCCTACATTTAAAAAATCAGCTTTTTTTTCTTGCTTGAAAATTACTTAGAACCACCAAACATTATATTATATATATTTTTTTTTATTTATTTATTTTTTTTACGCGATTTGCGTTTTTTTTTTTTTTTTGGCCAATTAGTTGTTGGGCAGATTCAAAAATACAAAACACAAACTGTGCCAAAATGATTTTCTGCAGCTTCTCTATTCAAGTCTATGGAACCAAAAAAGCTCAGTTTTGCATTTACAGAAGTCCTGACCCTGACCCTTTCCAAAAAAAACGCAGCGGCTGAAAAAAAAAAAAAAAGCACAGATGTGAGTGTGTCTCATATGAAACCCTGTAAAATGGACTGTTGTGCGTTTCTGGAAAAAGCACCAAAAAAAAGAAAAAATGCTTAGGTGTGAACCTGGCCTCAGGGTTGCTTTTCCCTTACTTGTCCTTTTGTAGAATAGATCCAGCTTCTGCTCCTTGGAGTAGCCTTCCCTGCTAAATGGACTTTACGGGACTATTTATTTTATAATCACAAACGTAACCACTTCTGGACCGGAAGATTTTCCCCCTTAATGACCAGGCCATATTTTGCAATTCGGCACTGCGTTACTTTAATGGACAATTGCGCAGTCCTGCGACGCTGTACCTACATTAAATTGATGTCCTTTTTTTCATACAAATAGAGCTTTCTTTTGGTGGTATTTGATCACCTCTGCGATTTTTATTTTTTTTACGCTATAAAACAAAAATTCTGAAAAAAAAGAAAAAAAAACTTTCTGCTATATTACATTTAAAAAAAAAAAAAAAAAAAAAAAAGGTAACATTTAAGGCCAATTCGTTCTCGGCTACATATTTTTGGTGAAAAAAAAAAAAAAAAAAGAAAAATCACAATAAGTGTATTTTGATTGGTTTGCGCAAAAGTTATGGCATCTACTAACTGCGGGAAAGATTTATGTCTTTTTTTTTTTTACTAGTAATGGCGGCGATCTGTGATTTTTAGCGGGACTGTGACATTGCAGCGGACAGATCGGACCCCTAACTGACATTTTTGACACTTTTGGAGGGACCAGTGACATTACTACTACTACTAAAAATATGCACTGTTACTGTAATAATGACACTGGCAAGGAAGGGGTTAACACTGTGGGTGATCATAGGGTTAAATGTGAGCCTAGGGGAGTGATTCTAACTGTGGGGGGGGGGGGGGGCGTGGCTTCTGAAATGACCATAGAGACCTGTGATCCTATATAGAAGGATCACAGGCGCACTGATCATTCCAGAGAGAACAGTCAGCTGTGTATTCAATAGCTGACCCTTCTTAGCGTGGAACAATCGCGGGTGTCAGGTGGCAATGCCCCGTGCATCGGAGTCCCCGCTGCTGAATGGGGCGGGAGCGCGCCGGCACTCGCCCCCTAGCTGCTGGTGCACGACCGACGTAGGTCTACGTTGGTTCGCGCAGGAGAGCCGCACTGCTGCAGTAAAAAGGCGGCGGGCGGTCAGGAACCCATTAAAGAGTTCCCCATCAGAGCCCCCCCTTACATGAGGGTCCCCATTAGAGTCCCCCCTTAGATCAGAGCCCACAATTACAAGAGCCCCCTGTAACTTTAGGTTGCATTCACATGTCAGCGTATGATCGCGGGCAGAACCGCCGCGGTTCCGCCCGCGATTCAGAGATTTATTGCAAATCGCGGGACGCCTAGCGTTACCCGTTGATTTGCAATAGCCCCCCAAACGCCGAGCGATGTTGCCGCGATTTACGCCCGCCGAATCGCGGCAACATCGCGCAAACAAAATCGCGGGACGCAATACGCTCCAAAGAAGCTCTTGTACTTTTTTGGAGCGTATTGCGTCCCGCAATTTTGTTTGCGCGATGTTGCCGCGATTCGGCGGGCGTAAATCGCAGCAACATCGCTCGGCGTTTGGGGGGCTATTGCAAATCAACGGGCAACGCTAGGCGTCCCGCGATTTGCAATAAATCTCCGAATCGCGGGCGGAACCGCGGCGGTTCTGCCCGCGATCATACGCTGACATGTGAATGCAGCCTTAGAGTCCCCCCTTACATGAGAGTTTCCATCATAGTCCCCTATTACATCAACGTCCCTTCTTTATCAGAGGTCTGAATAAAATCTTGCAGTGGGCCGTATTTGGAGACCCCTGGTCTACGGAAACTGATCATGTTCAGATCCAATAGAAGAAATAACACTGAGATAAATTGAAGATCGTTGCGGGAGAAGCAAAGCTGTTGTAACAGAATGAGGTGAATTCTGAATGAATTAAGAACCACTGACTTGTGTTTCCCATAATACCGGATTAAAGGACAAGGATGGTTCTTGTTTTTCCTTTAGTCATCAAACAACAGCAATGACACGATGGGGGATTTTCACAGGACATCTCCCGCAGAGAGACTGAATCCACCAAAATAAACACACTGCTCCCGGCACAATAGATCAGCTTTGTTGATCCTACATCAGTAGAGCTAACCTAAAGTGGGCAAAATAATGGATTTGATTCCCTGCAGATTTTGTAAATTTTCCCACTTACAAAGATTCGAAGGGTCTATAATTTTTACCATAGGGGCGTACCTACAGGGGTTGCATGGGTTGGAATTGCAACCGAGCCCCCTGTACACCTGGATAGGAGGGGCGGCAGGGGCAGCATGTAGAGAAATCACTGTCCTCCTTTTTTCCTCCTGCAGCTGCAGGAGGAAAATGGAGGAGATTGGTTCCTCTGTATGCTGCCCCCGCCACTCCTCCTATCCAGTTCACTTGTGTTCTGCTGTCTCTGGACCCCTGTGTGCTCCCCTGTCCCCCACTGTGCTCCCTCCCCTCTCCTGCAGGGGATGTGTCACGATAGAGAACCAGGAAGGGGGTCAGTAAATATGTAATTTACCAGCTCCTTCCTTCTCTGAATGGACAGAGTCATAGTCAGTGACATTGTAAAAAAATAAAATAAAATGATAAAAAATACAATTAAAATGCAAAAAAAAAGACTACTGACACCAGTGGGTGAACTTCCAGGATCGCAAAGGTCACACTCGCGACCGGGCCCTGGCATTCCACCACTGCGGGGAGGCCCCAAGATGGAAGGAAGGGGGCCCATTGCAGAACTTGTGAAAGGGTCCCGTTGCGTGGCCCTTTCACAAGAGAGTAGAGGGCCCCAGGATCAGTGGGAAGAGCCCCAGGCTTGAACGGAAGGGCCCCGGCCAGAGTCTGGGGGGGGCCCTTCATGGATTCTTGCACTGGAGCCCTGAAGGTTCTAGTTACGCCTCTGCATAGGTTTATTTTAAAAGATAGGGACAATAAATCAACCAAAATTCCAGGAAAAAAACAGGATACAAATGGTATAAAATGCATTGCATATCAGTGAGTAAATTAAGTATTTGATCCCCTACGGACCAAGAATAATTTTGGCTCCCACAGACTGGCTACAGTATGTGCTCATGTGGTACACAGATTAGTTCTGTCAATGTAAGACGACAACTCTATGTGTATAAAAGACACCTGTCCACAGAATCTTTCTTCCATTCAAACCTCACCATAATAGGCAAGACCAAAGAGCTATCAGAGGACGTCAGGGACCAGATTGTAGACCTGTACAAGGCTGGAATGGGCTATAAAACCATCAGTAAGAAGCTTGGTGAGAAGCTTGAGAGATTATTCACAAATGGAAGAAATACAAAATTCCCCTCGGTCTGGAGCTCCATGCAAGACTTTGCCTCATGGGGTAAGGATGATCATGAGAAAAGTGAGGGATCAGCCCAGAAATTCATAGGAGGAGCTTGTGAATGATCTCAAGGCAGTTGGGACCACAGTCACCAAACCATTGGTTACACAATACGCTGCCATAGATTGAAATCCTGCAGCGCCCGCAAGGTCCCCCTCCTCGAGAAGACACATGTACAGTCCGTCTGAAGTTTACCAATGAACATCTAAATGATTCAGAGAAGGATTGGGAGAAAGTGTTGTGGTCAGATGAGACCAAAATGTAGCTCTTTGGCATTAACTCGACTCGCCGTGTTTGAAGGAAGAAAAATGCTGAATACGACCCTAAGAACACCAACCCTACAAGCCAAGCACGGAGGTGGAAGAATGATGCTTTGGGGCTCTTTCTCTGCTAAAAGTACAGGCCGACTTTGCCGCATTGAGGGGGCCAATGGGCGGGGCCATGTATTGTAAAATCATGGATGAGAACCTTCTTCCCTCAGCCAGAACACTGAAGATGGGTCATGGATGGGTCTTCCAGCGTGACAATGACCCAAAAGGCCATAAAGGAGTGGCCCAAGAAGCAGCACATTAAGGTCATGGAGTGGCCTAGCCAGTCTCCAGACCTTAATCCTATAGAAAATTTGTGGAGGGAGCTGAAACTTCGAGTTGCCAAGAAACCTTAAGGATTTAGAGAAGATCTGTGAAGAAGAGTGTACCAAAATTCCTCCTGAGATGTGTGCAAACCTGGTCACCAACTACAAGAAACGTCTGACCTCTGTGCTTCACAACAAGGGTTTCTCCACCAACTACTAAGTCATGTTTTTGCTTGGGGATCAAATAATTATTTTCCCCACTGTATACTAGAGAGTGTTAACATAAAGCTGCATTGACAGCCTGACTGGGATAGATTTATGAAGAGTACTAGACGAACTGGAATAATTTCCTGCTCCATACTTTCTGGAAAGCTACTAAACCCAGACCCATGATCATTCTTGAAGGCAAGGAACAGCCAGTCTGAAAACTGACCTCCCCCTCCAGCAGGGAGCAGCCGCCTAGGCTTGCAGTATTTTTTTTTATCATCAAAAGCCATCATTCATCCGCAGTCAAGGATGAGAAGGTATGATTAATCTGCTACAGGCAGGAGGAAGCATTTCCTTAGTCTCATTCAGTGATCGCTCAGACTGTACATTGAGAAGCTGCATCAAGAGGCTGATCTGCATCAGTCATTTGTAAACACAAATAAAAGTTACACGGGCACCAAGATTTTTACATGGATGCGTCATCTCTAAGCCGGCATCTCAATCCAGGAAACAGAAGCCGACCCTGGATGATGTCTGAACAAAGATGGCACTGTCCTTCTGGAGAAAAAAAAAAGCAGTTGCTTTTACATCATGCTTAAAGTGGAGTTCCACCCATTTTTAATAACTTGGATTACATAGATGTATGTAATCCCCTTTAAAACTACTTTTACCAATGGAAACTTTTTTTTTTTTTTGCTAGTAAATACCTTATTTTCTTCTTTATTCATCCTGTCCTCACTTCCGGGTCCGGCCGCCGATCACGTAATTCGGCGAATTCGCAGGGGGTTCTGGGATGGCATGAAATCTCGCATTGTTACACAGGAGATGAGCTGTACTGCGTGCTCTGCCCCACCTCCGCCCCGCCTCCTCTCAGTGAGCTGTACTGTATGTATTGTATTGAGGCCGAGCTCTGCCCCGCCTCCGCCCCGCCTCCACCCCGCCTGCTCTCAGTGAGCTGTACTGTATGTATTGTATTGAGGCCGTGCTCTGCCCCGCCTCCGCCCCGCCTCCTCTCAGTGAGCTGTACTGTATGTATTGTATTGAGGTCGTGCTCTGCCCCGCCTCCTCTCAGTGAGCTGTACTGTATGTATTGTATTGAGGCCGTGCTCTGCCCCGCATCCGCCCCGCCTCCTCTCAGTGAGCTGTACTGTATGTATTGTATTGAGGCCGTGCTCTGTCCCGCCTCTGCCCCGCCTCCTCTCAGTGAGCTCGGTGAGGATATAATGCTTTCAGTCCTCGCTCACTGAGAGGAGGCGGGGCAGAGGCGGGACAGAGCACGGCCTCAATACAATACATACAGTACAGCTCACTGAGAGGAGGCGGGGCAGAGGCGGGGCAGAGCACGGCCTCAATACAATACATACAGTACAGCTCACTGAGAGGAGGCGGGGCGGAGGTGGGGCAGAGCACGGCCTCAATACAAACAGCTCAGCTCCTGTGTAATAATGCAAGATTTCATGCCATCCCAGCACCCCCTGCGAATCACCAAATGACGTAATCGCAGATCGGCGGTCGAACCCGGAAGTGAGGAGAGGATGAATAAAGCAAAAAATAAGGTATTTACTAGCAAAAAAAAAAAAAAAGTTTCCATTGGTAAAAGTAGTTTTAAAGGGGATTACATACATCTAAAGTTACTAAAATGGACATCTATGTAATCCAAGTTATTAAAAATGGGTGGAACTCCACTTTAACATTCAAAAATAAACATTGACTTAGCATGAAAAAAAAAAAAAACACAGTATATGATGCTGAATGGGGAGTATTCACTGAGGAGGAAAGTAAAGGAACAGTGAGTATTTGCTGCCGAGGAGGGTGAAAAAATGGTGAGTATTCACTGACGAGGAGGGTGAAAAAATGGTGAGTATTCACTGACGAGGAGGGTGAAAAAATGGTGAGTATTCACTGACGAGGAGGGTGAAAAAATGGTGAGTATTCACTGACGAGGAGGGTGAAAAAATGGTGAGTATTCACTGACGAGGAGGGTGAAAAAATGGTGAGTATTCACTGACGAGGAGGGTGAAGGAATGGTGAGTATTCACTGACGAGGAGGGTGAAGGAATGGTGAGTATTCACTGACGAGGAGGGTGAAGGAATGGTGAGTATTCACTGACGAGGAGGGTGAAGGAATGGTGAGTATTCACTGACGAGGAAGGTGAAGGAGTGGTGAGAATTCACTGACCAGGAGGGTGAAAGAATGGTGAGTATTCACTGACCAGAAGAGTGAAGAAATGATGAGTATTCAATGCTGATGAGGGTATAGGAATGATGAGTAATCAATGCTGAGGAGGGTGAAGGAATAGTGAGTATTCAATGATGAGAAGAGTGAAGGAATGGTGAGCATACAATGCTGATGAGGGTTAAGAAATGGTGAGTATTCAGTGCCGATGTGGGTAAGGAAATGGTAAATATTTAATGCTGATTCGAGTGAAGAAATGATGAGTATTTACTGCCAAGGAGGGTGAAGGAATGGTGAGTATTGACTGCCAAGGAGGGTGAATGAATGGTGAGTATTCACTGCCAAGGAGGGTGAAGGGATATTGAGTAGTTGATGCTGAAGGGGGTGAAGAAATGGTGATTATTCACTGCCAAGGAGGGTGAAGGGATGGTAAGTATTCACTGCCAAAGATGAAGGAATGGTGAGTATTCCCTGCCAAGGAGGGTGAAGGGATGGTAAGTATTCACTGCCAAGGAGGGTGAAGGGATGGTAAGTATTCACTGCCAAAGATGAAGGAATGGTGAGTATTCCCTGCCAAGGAGGGTGAAGGGATGGTAAGTATTCACTGCCAAAGATGAAGGAATTTTGAGTATTCACTGCCAAGGAGGGTGAAGGGATGGTAAGTATTCACTGCCAAAGATGAAGGAATTTTGAGTATTCACTGCCAAGGAGGGTGAAGGAATGGTGAGTATTCACTGCCAAAGATGAAGGAATGGTGAGTATTAACTGCCAAGGAGGATGAAGGAATGGTGAGTATTCACTGCCAAGGAGGGTGAAGGAATGGCGAGTATTCACTGCCAAAGATGAAGGAATGGTGAGTATTCACTGCCAAGGAGGGTGAAGGGATATTGAGTAGTTGATGCTGAAGGGGGTGAAGAAATGGTGATTATTCACTGCCAAGGAGGGTGAAGGAATGGTGAGTATTCACTGCCAAGGAGGGTGAAGGGATGGTAAGTATTCACTGCCAAAGATGAAGGAATGGTGAGTATTCACTGCCAAGGATGGTGAAGGGATGGTGAGTATTCACTGCCAAAGATGAAGGAATTTTGAGTATTCACTGCCAAGGAGGGTAAAGGAATGGTGAGTATTCACTGCCAAAGATGAAGGGATGGTGAGTATTCACTGCCAAAGATGAAGGGATGGTGAGTATTCACTGCCAAAGATGAAGGGATGGTGAGTATTCACTGCCAAAGATGAAGGAATTTTGAGTATTCACTGCCAAAGATGAAGGAATTTTGAGTATTCACTGCCAAGGAGGGTAAAGGAATGGTGAGTATTCACTGCCAAAGATGAAGGAGTGTTGAGTATTCACTGCCAAAGAGGGTGAAGGAATGGTGAGTATTAACTGCCAAGGAGGGTGAAGGAATGGTGAGTATTCACTGCCAAAGATGAAGGAATGGTGAGTATTAACTGCCAAGGAGGGTGAAGGAATGGTGAGTATTCACTGCCAAGGAGGGTGAAGGAATGGCGAGTATTCACTGCCAAAGATGAAGGAATGGTGAGTATTCACTGCCAAGGAGGGTGAAGGGATATTGAGTAGTTGATGCTGAAGGGGGTGAAGAAATGGTGATTATTCACTGCCAAGGAGGGTGAAGGAATGGTGAGTATTCACTGCCAAGGAGGGTGAAGGGATGGTAAGTATTCACTGCCAAAGATGAAGGAATGGTGAGTATTCACTGCCAAGGAGGGTGAAGGGATGGTGAGTATTCACTGCCAAGGATGGTGAAGGGATGGTGAGTATTCACTGCCAAAGATGAAGGGATGGTGAGTATTCACTGCCAAAGATGAAGGGATGGTGAGTATTCACTGCCAAGGAGGGTAAAGGAATGGTGAGTATTCACTGCCAAAGATGAAGGGATGGTGAGTATTCACTGCCAAAGATGAAGGGATGGTGAGTATTCACTGCCAAAGATGAAGGAATTTTGAGTATTCACTGCCAAAGATGAAGGAATTTTGAGTATTCACTGCCAAGGAGGGTAAAGGAATGGTGAGTATTCACTGCCAAAGATGAAGGAGTGTTGAGTATTCACTGCCAAGGAGGGTGAAGGAATGGTGAGTATTAACTGCCAAGGAGGGTGAAGGAATGGTGAGTATTCACTGCCAAAGATGAAGGGATGGTGAGTATTCACTGCCAAAGATGAAGGGATGGTGAGTATTCACTGCCAAAGATGGAAGGAATTTTGAGTATTCACTGCCAAGGAGGGTAAAGGAATGGTGAGTATTCACTGCCAAAGATGAAGGGATGGTGAGTATTCACTGCCAAAGATGAAGGGATGGTGAGTATTCACTGCCAAAGATGAAGGGATGGTGAGTATTCACTGCCAAAGATGAAGGGATGGTGAGTATTCACTGCCAAAGATGAAGGAATTTTGAGTATTCACTGCCAAAGATGAAGGAATTTTGAGTATTCACTGCCAAGGAGGGTAAAGGAATGGTGAGTATTCACTGCCAAAGATGAAGGAGTGTTGAGTATTCACTGCCAAGGAGGGTGAAGGAATGGTGAGTATTAACTGTCAAGGAGGGTGAAGGAATGGTGAGTATTCACTGCCAAAGATGAAGGGATGGTGAGTATTCACTGCCAAAGATGAAGGGATGGTGAGTATTCACTGCCAAAGATGAAGGAATTTTGAGTATTCACTGCCAAGGAGGGTAAAGGAATGGTGAGTATTCACTGCCAAAGATGAAGGAATGGTGAGTATTCACTGCTGAGGAGGGTGGAGGAATGGAGGGAAATGGTTGGGAAAACAGGGTTTGGGAGAACAGGGTGGGAATGGTTGGTATTTGCTGCCACAGAAAGGGAATTAAAGTGAACCCATAGCATTACCCTTTATGGGCAAAGTACAGGTTGATTTAGGTATCATGCTGATGTCCCAGGGTATAATGGCTGCCAATGGCATTGCTGTTTTTGGGTGAACTCCCTAATGCTTGGTCTACTTCTGTAATGGAGAAGATTGATAACCCCATACAGAAATATCAGAATAAAACGCATGATGAATAATGTTTACAAAGCCGGCAGCTTCCTCTTCCAGCCCTCATATATCAGCTGTGTCAGAAAGTCAGATCTTCACTTCACATTTGTCAAAAACACAAACCAGTTATTGAATAAACAACGCTGAGGAGGTCTTTTCTGGAAGATGCAAACCAGCTCTTCTATCAATCACTGTCACAACAATTAGGAGATCTTAATCCTTCTTAATCCCTTTCTGCTACAAAATGACATGATCTGCAGCAAACTCCACATCAAGTCTGCACATTGCCGTGACATTTTGTGTTTTTAAGCCACAACCGTCTGGTGCGCGGCGCAGCGTTCACAGCAAAGCAGGTGACTTTTATTATTGCGTGACACTGCGGAATGAGTGACACTGACCTAACACGTGACAGTCACTGGACCACAATCACATTGGCTAATAAAGCAATAGAAGGCAGCTAGGAGAATCAGTTGGTTAACTGAAACCACCATCCAAGAGTCATTGCAGATATTTGCACTCACCTTAAAGTAGAACCCAAAAATGACATATATAATGCGATCTGTCAGTAGCATTAAGGCCCCATGCACACTAGGCGTTTATCCCCAGTGCATGGGGTCTAGCGATTAGCAGTGGGCCGAGGGCACAGGTTAGGCCCCATGCACACTAGGCGTTCATCTGCAGTGCATGGGGTCTAGCGATTAGCAGCGGGCCGAGGGCACAGGTTAGGCCCCATGCACACTAGGCATTCATCCCCAGTGCATGGGGTCTAGCGATTAGAAGCGGGCAGAGGGCACAGGTTAGGACCCATGCATATTAAGCGTTCATCCCCAGTGCATGGGGTCTAGGGATTAGCAGCAGGCCGAGGGCACAGCTTAGCCCCCATGAACACTAGGCATTCATCCCCAGTGCATGGGATCTAGCGATTAGCAGCTGGCCGAGGGCACAGGTTAGACCCCATGCACACTAGGTGTTCATCCCCAGTGCATGGGGTTTAGCGATTAGCAGCTGGCAGAGGGCACAGGTTAGGCTCCATGCACACTAGGTGTTCATCCACAGTGCATGGGGTCTAGTGATTAGCAGCGGGCTCCGGGCACAGGTTAGGCCCCATGCAAACTAGGCGTTCATCCGCAGTGCATGGGATTTAGCGATTAGCAGCAGGCTGAAGGCACAGGTTAGGCCCCATGCAAACTAGGCGTTCATCCGCAGTGCATGGGATTTAGCGATTAGCAGCAGGCTGAAGGCACAGGTTAGGCCCCATGCATATTAAGCGTTCATCCCCAGTGCATGGGGTCTAGGGATTAGCAGCAGGCCGAGGGCACAGGTTAGCCCCCACGCACACTAGGCATTCATCCCCAGTGGATGGGATCTAGCAATTAGCAGAGGGCCGAGGGCACAGGTTAGCCCCATGCATATTAAGTGTTCATCCCCAGTGCATGGGGTGTAGTGATTAGCAGCAGGCCGAGGGCACAGCTTAGCCCCCATGAACACTAGGCATTCATCCCCAGTGCATGGGATCTAGCGATTAGCAGCGGGCCGAGGGCACAGGTTAGACCCCATGCACACTAGGTGTTCATCCCCAGTGCATGGGGTTTAGCGATTAGCAGCTGGAAGAGGGCACAGGTTAGGCTCCATGCACACTAGGTGTTCATCCACAGTGCATGGGGTTTAGCGATTAGCAGCTGGAAGAGGGCACAGGTTAGGCTCCATGCACACTAGGTGTTCATCCACAGTGCATGGGGTCTAGTGATTAGCAGCGGGCTCCGGGCACAGGTTAGGCCCCATGCAAACTAGGCGTTCATCCGCAGTGCATGGGATTTAGCGATTAGCAGCGGGCTGAAGGCACAGGTTAGGCCCCATGCACACTGGCAGTGCACTCAATGTACTCAGAAGTTCTTCCATTTATGAAGACGTCTTACGTTGCCAACATTGGTCCTCGGACACATACTGCATTAATACAAGTACAGCTAGGTGCACCAATAATTCTACTACTAATGGCAGTGATCAGCGGCTTATAGCCGGCGAGCAAACTGACACTAACTTACACTGGGTGGGAACTGACTGACTGCCACTGACATTAAAACAGTGATCAGTGATAATACTCTACACTGGCTGGAAAGGGGTTAACATCTCGGGTAATCAATAGTGGTGCACCGAAATAAAAATTCGGTGCTGAAACCAAAAATTCAGGATGCACTTGGCCGAAACCAAAACTGACGGTTTTTAATATATATATAATATCTTATCGTATTTGACTTTTTAATTAACCGCTTAAGGACCGGGCCTATTTCTGACACTTGTTCTTTACAAATGAAAATCCTTATTTTTTGCTAGAAAATTACTTAGAACCCCCAAACATTATATATATATTTTTTTTCAGCAGAGACCCTAGAGAATAAAATGGAGATTGTTGCAATATTTTATGTCACACCGAATTTGCAAAAAAAAAAAAAAAAAAAAAAAACACTTTTTTTTTTAAATAAAAAATAAGAAAACAGTAAAGTTAGCCCATTTTTTTCTATAATGTAAAAGATGATGTTACGCCGAGTAAATTGATACCCAACATGTCATGCTTCAAAATTGCGCACGCTCGTGGAATGTCATCTGTGACACGAGGGGGTGGGGCCTCCCGATGACGTCATCGGGGCCACGCCCCTAATGGCTATATAATAAGCTGCAGAGACCGGAGACCGGCATAATCACCGGAGACGTCGTCGGAGGAGGACCGGAGGAAGAAGAAGAGCCAACAGCAAAAGAGCAGAAGACCGGAGAGGAGAAGAAAAGAAGAGAGGACAGCAGAAGACCCCGAAGAGGAGAACACAAGAAGAGCGGACAGCAAAAGAGCAGAAGACCCCGAAGAGCCGGATGAAGATTTTTAATAAACTTTCCAAAACGTCTCCTGTCATTATTTCCATACACTGCCTTTTATGTGGTGAATGAGTAGGGGTACAGTGTACCCCATACCCATTCACATAGGGAGGGGGTCCGGGATCTGGGGGGCCCCTTGTTAAAGGAGGCTTCCAGATTACGATGAGCCCCCTGCCCGCAGACCCCCACAACCACCGGCCAGGGTTGTGGGGATGAGGCCCTTGTCCTCATCAACATGGGGGCAAGGTGCTTTGAGGTGGGGGTGCAGAGCTCCCCCTGCCGCAAAGCACCAACACCCCCCCCCCCCCCATGTTGAGGGCATGTGGCCTGGTGTGGTCCAGGGGGGGTGGGGCCGCTCGCTCGTCCCCTCCCCTTTCCTGGCCTGCCGGGCTGCATGCTCGGATAAGGGTCTGGTATGGATTTTGGGGGGGACCCCACGCCGTTTTTTTCCCATTTTTGGCGTGGAGTTGCCCCTCAAGATTCTCACAGTGCAGGTCGCGCCGCAAGTCAGATTCGACTTGCGGTGCGACTTCCATTCAAATCAATAGGCTCCCATAGGGCAATAACGCAAATGGAAAAAGCTACTGAAAGCACGTTTAACAGCTGCTTTTTCCCAGCGTCAGAAATCGCTTTGCAGGACGTTTTTTTTAACGTCCCGTGTACATGGAGCCTAATAGAAATAAGCATGACAGAACCTCTTTATTGTGAGATCTGGGGTCAAAAAGACCTCACATCTCACATCTACCCTTAAACGCAAAAATAAAAAAGTAATTTTATTTCAGCAAGAAAAAAAATGGTCCCTTTAAGGCCATTGGGAGGAAGTGAGGTATCCAGTCCTCCCAAGGCCATAGAGTTGAGTGGGGGCCAGCTTGCCCTCACTCGACTTTCTGCTTGGGACATGGATGAATTGGATCCTTTTCCCACTACCGACGGCTCTGGTAAGCGGGGTAAACAACCAGGAAGCAGCAGGTGGGGGAACCTCTCCCGCCGCCCATAAAAGTGACCAAGCGGCCAATCCGCCGCTGGGACCACTTTTATGTGAAAGAGGACCACCTGTCCTGTAAGAAAACACCGGGGTTATGGCAGCCATCTCCTTCCAGAACACCGATATTTAACGTCAAAGTATCTACGTAAAACTTTGGCGGGCAGTCCGGAAGTGGTTAAACCGATACTAAAGTCTCTTTTTTTGTTTAAAAACAGAGCTGCATTCTGAATAAAATGAGAATCACAATTTTTTTGCTTAGAATAAACATCCCGATTCTCTCACGATTCTTGGCATAACATCTTTCACATCATACAAAAAAAAAATTGGGCTAACTTTACTGTTTCGTTTTTATTCACTGAAGTATATTTTTTCCCAAAAAATTGCTTTTTGAAAGACTGCTGTGCAAATACACAGTGTTACATAAAATATTGCAATGAACCACCATTTTATTCTCTAGGGTCTCTGCTTAAAAAAAAAAATTATATATATATATATATATATATATATATATATATATATATATATATAAATATATAATATGTTTGGTGGGTTCTAAGCAATTTTTTAGCACCAGCGGCCGTTCCTTCAGAGGGCATGCGCCAGTGATGTCACTGGATGCATCTAAGGTAAATATCTCCTAAATGGTACATGTTTAGGAGATATTTACAGTACCTATAGGTAAGCCTTACCTATAGGTACAAGTGTCAGAGGAGGGTTTACTTCCTCTTTAAGGCACTCCAGCCTCTTCCATGTACAATTCAGGGTGAATAGCCCCGCATTGTACGGGATGATGGAGAAGGACCGCCTACAGCTATGGGGGCAGACAAAGAAAAGGAGGAGTGGACAGCGCCGGTGGGGGGACCCCCAGAAGAGACGGTCTAGGGTCACTCTATGCAAAACCATTGTACACAGCAGGTAAGTATACATTGTTTATAATAAAGAAAAAAAAAACTGCCTTTAGTATTACTTTAATGATGTGCTATATTTATTGCATCAATACCAATCCCCATGTTTTAACCCCCTCAATACCAACATGTTTCTTGGTTTCCAAATAATAATGTCAAAAAATGAGATCACTTGATGGGTCACTTTCCAAAAAGGGTTCATTTTAAAAAACTGCGCACGCTCCTGGAAGATCGACAAACTACAGTACTTAAAAAATAAATCTCCATTAGGTAATGATTTAAATTTTTTTTAATGGTTACCAGTTTGGAGTTACAGAGGAGGTCCAGGGCTAGAATTATTGCTCTTGCTCTAACGATCGCTGCGATACCTCACATGAACAACGTTTACATTTAAGTGCGCAACTTACGCGTGGGTTTGCTTTGGCGCGCGAGCACGGAGGTATGGGGCGCTTTCATCGTTTTTTTTTTTTTTCTTATTTGTTTTTTTTTTTTACACTGTCCCTTAAAAAAAAAATAAAAAAATTCTGATCACTTTCATTGCTGCCACAAGGAATGTAAACATCCCTTGTGACAGTAATAGGCAGTGACAGGTACTCTTTATGGAGGGATCGGGGGGGAATGTGACAGTAATAGGCAGTGACAGGTACTCTTTATGGAGGGATCGGGGGGAATGTGACAGTAATAGGCAGTGACAGGTACTCTTTATGGAGGGATCGGGGGGAGGGGGGAATGTGACAGTAATAGGCAGTGACAGGTACTCTTTATGGAGGGATCGGGGGGAGGGGGGAATGTGACAGTAATAGGCAGTGACAGGTACTCTTTATGTAGGGATCGGGGGGAATGTGACAGTAATAGGCAGTGACAGGTACTCTTTATGGAGGGATCGGGGAGAATGTGACAGTAATAGGCAGTGACAGGTACTCTTTATGGAGGGATCGGGGGGAATGTGACAGTAATAGGCAGTGACGGGTACTCTTTATGGAGGGATCGGGGGGGAATGTGACAGTAATAGGCAGTGACAGGTACTCTTTATGGAGGGATCGGGGGGAATGTGACAGTAATAGGCAGTGACAGGTACTCTTTATGGAGGGATCGGGGGGAGGGGGGAATGTGACAGTAATAGGCAGTGACAGGTACTCTTTATGTAGGGATCGGGGGGAATGTGACAGTAATAGGCAGTGACAGGTACTCTTTATGTAGGGATCGGGGGGAATGTGACAGTAATAGGCAGTGACAGGTACTCTTTATGGAGGGATCGGGGGGAATGTGACAGTAATAGGCAGTGACAGGTACTCTTTATGGAGGGATCGGGGGGAGGGGGGAATGTGACAGTAATAGGCAGTGACAGGTACTCTTTATGGAGGGATCGGGGGGAGGGGGGAATGTGACAGTAATAGGCAGTGACAGGTACTCTTTATGTAGGGATCGGGGGGAATGTGACAGTAATAGGCAGTGACAGGTACTCTTTATGGAGGGATCGGGGAGAATGTGACAGTAATAGGCAGTGACAGGTACTCTTTATGGAGGGATCGGGGGGAATGTGACAGTAATAGGCAGTGACGGGTACTCTTTATGGAGGGATCGGGGGGGAATGTGACAGTAATAGGCAGTGACAGGTACTCTTTATGGAGGGATCGGGGGGAATGTGACAGTAATAGGCAGTGACAGGTACTCTTTATGGAGGGATCGGGGGGAGGGGGGAATGTGACAGTAATAGGCAGTGACAGGTACTCTTTATGTAGGGATCGGGGGGAATGTGACAGTAATAGGCAGTGACAGGTACTCTTTATGTAGGGATCGGGGGGAATGTGACAGTAATAGGCAGTGACAGGTACTCTTTATGGAGGGATCGGGGGGAGGGGGGAATGTGACAGTAATAGGCAGTGACAGGTACTCTTTATGTAGGGATCGGGGGGAATGTGACAGTAATAGGCAGTGACAGGTACTCTTTATGTAGGGATCGGGGGGAATGTGACAGTAATAGGCAGTGACAGGTACTCTTTATGGAGGGATCGGGGGGCTAAAAGACCCCAAACCCCTCCTCTGCACTTGAAAGTATTCAAAACGCCGAAATCAGTGTTTTTGAATACTCTGGATTTTTTTTCAACTTTTGCCGCTGGCTGCCGAGTAAAGCGGAAAGTGACATTGTGACGTCGCTTCCAGGTCACTACATCGGAAACTCGATCAAAGCCGATTCGGATATTATTCGGGTCTCTGGCTGGTGGCTCGGGTCTTCGGGTGGGCAACAGAAGGCGTCAGGAGAGGAGGATGTCCCCTCCCGCTGCTTATAATACCAGCTGAGCTGTTCAGTTGTTATCACACTGTCAGCTCTAAAAAACGGTAGCGGGGCGATGCCTGCAGCTGCATATCACCCCGCTACAACCACTTCCACACAATGACGGACAGGTGTGTGATTGTACGGCCAGCAAATGGTTTCTTCTATCTCTCAGGGACACCGGTGCTCAGGCCAACAGTTGTCTGCACAGCTACTGAAGCGATTATGAAAATGTTTCTTGTATTAGCTGGATTTCTATTTTATATGATAAGGAATACAACAGAAAGAACGCCACAAATAAAAGGAACGCTCATCACAATAAACATGATCAGGGAGATCCTGTCACTGACGTCCTCCAGCAGACACAAGATGTCTGAAAGTGACGTCACATTCCACCAGTAACAGAGAGACAAATGGACGGATCCTTTAAAGTTATAAACAATCTCCTTGAAAAACAACCCATCCAGTGAAATAGAAATGAAAGGAAAAACATTTGTGTATAGATATGAAAAAACATTACAAATCCCTTTTTTATTTCTATAAGTGATTACATTCCCTATGTTCTCAGCTCCCCCACTCAGTACTAACTGCTGTCTCCGCTGATCCCCCACTCAGTACTAACTGCCGTCTCCGCTGATCCCCCACTCAGTACTAACTCCCGTCTCCGCTGATCCCCCACTCAGTACTAACTCCCGTCTCCGCTGATCCCCCACTCAGTACTAACTACCGTCTCCGCTGATCCCCCACTCAGTACTAACTACCGTCTCCGCTGATCCCCCACTCAGTTCTAACTCCCGGCTCCGCTGATCCCCCACTCAGTTCTAACTCCCGTCTCCGCTGATCCCCCGCTCAGTACTAACTCCCGTCTCCGCTGATCCCCCGCTCAGTACTAACTCCCGTCTCCGCTGATCCCCCGCTCAGTACTAACTCCCGTCTCCGCTGATCCCCCGCTCAGTACTAACTCCCGTCTCCGCTGATCCCCCGCTCAGTACTAACTCCCGTCTCCGCTGACCCCCCGCTCAGTACTAACTCCCTTCTCCGCTGATCCCCCGCTCAGTACTAACTCCCGTCTCCGCTGATCCCCCGCTCAGTACTAACTACCGTCTCCGCTGATCCCCCACTCAGTACTAACTACCGTCTCCGCTGATCCCCCACTCAGTTCTAACTCCCGGCTCCGCTGATCCCCCACTCAGTTCTAACTCCCGTCTCCGCTGATCCCCCGCTCAGTACTAACTCCCGTCTCCGCTGATCCCCCGCTCAGTACTAACTCCCGTCTCCGCTGATCCCCCGCTCAGTACTAACTCCCGTCTCCGCTGATCCCCCGCTCAGTACTAACTCCCGTCTCCGCTGACCCCCCGCTCAGTACTAACTCCCGTCTCCGCTGACCCCCCGCTCAGTACTAACTCCCTTCTCCGCTGATCCCCCGCTCAGTACTAACTCCCGTCTCCGCTGATCCCCCGCTCAGTACTAACTCCCGTCTCCGCTGACCCCCCGCTCAGTACTAACTACCGTCTCCGCTGATCTCCCGCTCAGTACTAACTCCCGTCTCCGCTGATCCCCCGCTCAGTACTAACTCCCGTCTCCGCTGACCCCCCGCTCAGTACTAACTACCGTCTCCGCTGATCTCCCGCTCAGTACTAACTCCCGTCTCCGCTGATCTCCCGCTCAGTACTAACTCCCGTCTCCGCTGATCCCCCGCTCAGTACTAACTCCCGTCTCCGCTGATCCCCCGCTCAGTACTAACTCCGTCTCCGCTGATCCCCCACTAATAAGTAACCCCCAGCTCTGCTGATCCCCTGCTAAGTAGTAACTCCAAGCTCTGCTGATCCCCCACTTAGTAATAACCCCCAGCTCTGCTGATAACCCCCCCAGTAGTAACCCCAAGTTCTGCTAATTATCTGGTTTTCTGATTCTCCTCTCTGTCTAGTGTGACTATATTGCTTCCATGCTGCACACCACATGTGACATTGCTAGTTTCTTCTGCACTGGTCCTCCAGCCCTGCTGATCCTCTGCCGCTCAGTCCTCTCTCTTCGATCTCCGCTCACCTTCTGCTATAGCGTTCCCATGTTGCACACCACATGTTCCCTCTGCTAGTTGCTCAGAAAAAAATGCCAGCTATGACATCTGCGCTAGACACTTTCAGAATATGCACACAGGAGCTGGAAGTGACTGCTGATGACGTCTTTCCGGTTCACTTGGATGGTTTCCCAGTGCATCCTTGGATATCTAATTTCTGCCATACCTCCAAAACAAAGTGAAGCCAAATAAAAAGCCTCTCAGAAGCGTCAGGTGCTATAAGCAAGTGTTGTCAGACTTTTATGGAGGCTTTGGAGACGCTTTGAAGCACCAAGCAAGCAACATGGCGTATCATTTTTGAAAAGAAGCAAACACAACAGTGTGAACAGGACTGTAAGGTAACCCTCAAAAGCTTCAGGTGCTGTTAACGAGAGTTGTCATAGACTTCTATGGAGGCTTTGGTGAGCTTTGAAGCACCAAGAAAGCAACATGGGATATCATTTTGGAAGTGAAGCAAACACAACAGTGTGAACAGGACTGTAAGGTAACCACTTTATTTACGGACAGGCGCTTTGATTGAGAGTGCTGTAAAAAAAAAAAAAGAGTGTCCAAGGCCACATTTTGTAGCACGTGTAAACGAGCCCTTACTGTGTTCTATAGATACTTCAAATACATAAGGAGAAGGCGAGGACATAGTGACAGGTCAATCTGAATCCCAGTAAACACCAGGATTCCCTTGTAAACACATTTCTACTGATAATCACTTTCTCAGGTCAATGTTTTCGTATGAGAGCATGCATGCATGCCAGTCCAGCAGGGACCTAATATCCACAGATAATGTAATACCAGCAGTGACAACACAGGGACCTAATATCCACAGACAATGTAATACCAGCAATGACAACACAGGGACCTAATATCCACAACACAGGGACCTAATATCCCCTAGGGTTAGGGTCAAGGCATCCCCCCTTCCTGCAATAAACCATTGCACCCAGGGCAACCCACCCCTGCCTCTAGGTAACAGTGACCTACCCTTTGCTGGCACTGCCCATCTTCCAAACTCTATAGAGACCTTTAAGAACAATGTAACAATGCAGGAAACAAGTATGCAGCAATCAGAAGTCTCCAATAATGCTGTGTGCTATATCTGAGGATGGTTAATCTATGCAGCACTCTGTACAAACCATCATCAGCAATTCTCCAAACTGCATCGCCCTGTTTGGTGCCAGGAGCACAGACATCACCCTATAAAACTACAGGAGGTGGGGGGGTCCCTAAATGTCAAAGCAAGATGCAGTGTGGCAGGTGAACCCACTAAGGTACACAGGGGACCCCGAATATAAATGGGAGCTATTCATAGTGAAACTGGGGTGCTCCAACTATTTCAGTGATTTGTAGTAACAAAAGACCCCCCCAAATATCCCAGGGAGCGATCATGATACTGAAGACACTTCATATTCTTTGATGGGGGGCTCCATATTCTAATAAGTTACATTTCCCTTATCATTTTTTATTTCATATCCTTACAGTATGTGAAAAGAGCAGTGATGGGCTCTGCACACAGCTGGCACAATGCTGCTTGTTGGCACGTGAGCTCTGCTCTATAAAGCATCCCGACCAGCGGTGACCCCCACCATCACCCAAACCGTATCAGTGAGCACTGGTACAATGCATGCTATGTACCCCACAATGTTTGTATTGGTACAGATCAACAGACAACACAGCAGTATCCCAGTTAATGCATTCCACAGCACAAAGCTGGACCCCCCCCCCCCCCCCTGCACGCACACAACCAACCACCCACCCATCCATTGCACGGTACAGAAAAATACCAAACTCTGCATGTTCTGCTGCCCATCTGTTGGTGTATTCAGCACCATGGCACAACACATGTAGTACTGCCCAGCCTGCACAATGCTGCAGTACCAGTGTACAATACATCACACCCTACACTGTGCACCCCCATACTGTGCACCCCCCACTTTCCATCCAACACAATACTGGGCTACCCCTGTGTACAGTACTATACACCCCATACTGTGCACCCCCCCCCCCACTTTCCATCCAACACAATACTGGACTACCCCTGTGTACAGTACTATATACACCCCATACGGTGCAACCCCCCCCCCCCCCCACTTTCCATCCAACATAATACTGGACTACCCCTGTGTACAGTACTATGCACCCCATAATGTGCACCCCCCCCCCCCCACACTTTCCATCCAACAAAATACTGGACTACCCCTGTGTACAGTGCACCCCCCTGTATACAGTACTATACACCCCCCTGTATACAGTACTATACACCCCCCTGTATACAGTACTATACACCCCCCTGTATACAGTACTATACACCCCAAACCCCCCCTGTATACAGTACTATACACCCCACACCCCCCTGTATACAGTACTATACACCCCACAACCCCCTGTATACAGTACTATACACCCCCCTGTATACAGTACTATACACCCCACACCCCCCTGTATACAGTACTATACACCCCCCTGTATACAGTACTATACACCCCACAACCCCCTGTATACAGTACTATACACCCCACAACCCCCTGTATACAGTACTATACACCCCACACCCCCCTGTATACAGTACTATACACCCCCCTGTATACAGTACTATACACCCCCCTGTATACAGTACTATACACCCCCCTGTATACAGTACTATACACCCCCCACTGTATACAGTACTATACACCCCCCACTGTATACAGTACTATACACCCCACACCCCCCTGTATACAGTACTATACACCCCACACCCCCCTGTATACAGTACTATACACCCCACACCCCCCTGTATACAGTACTATACACCCCAAACCCCCCTGTATACAGTACTATACACCCCCCTGTATACAGTACTATACACCCCCCTGTATACAGTACTATACACCCCCCTGTATACAGTACTATACACCCCCCTGTATACAGTACTATACACCCCCCACTGTATACAGTACTATACACCCCCCACTGTATACAGTACTATACACCCCACACCCCCCTGTATACAGTACTATACACCCCACACCCCCCTGTATACAGTACTATACACCCCAAACCCCCCTGTATACAGTACTATACACCCCACACCCCCCTGTATACAGTACTATACACCCCACAACCCCCTGTATACAGTACTATACACCCCACACCCCCCTGTATACAGTACTATACACCCCCCTGTATACAGTACTATACACCCCCCTGTATACAGTACTATACACCCCCCTGTATACAGTACTATACACCCCCCACAGTATACAGTACTATACACCCCCCACTGTATACAGTACTATACACCCCACACCCCCCTGTATACAGTACTATACACCCCACACCCCCCTGTATACAGTACTATACACCCCACACCCCCCTGTATACAGTACTATACACCCCAAACCCCCCTGTATACAGTACTATACACCCCCCTGTATACAGTACTATACACCCCCCTGTATACAGTACTATACACCCCCCTGTATACAGTACTATACACCCCCCTGTATACAGTACTATACACCCCCCACTGTATACAGTACTATACACCCCCCACTGTATACAGTACTATACACCCCACACCCCCCTGTATACAGTACTATACACCCCACACCCCCCTGTATACAGTACTATACACCCCAAACCCCCCTGTATACAGTACTATACACCCCACACCCCCCTGTATGCAGTACTATACACCCCACAACCCCCTGTATACAGTACTATACACCCCACACTGTGCACCCCCCTGTATACAGTACTATACACCCCACACTGTGCACCCCCCTGTATACAGTACTATACACCCCACACCCCCCTGTATACAGTACTATACACCCCACACTGTGCACCCCCCTGTATACAGTACTATACACCCCACACTGTGCACCCCCCTGTATACAGTACTATACACCCCACACCCCCCTGTATACAGTACTATACACCCCACACTGTGCACCCCCCTGTATACAGTACTATACACCCCACACCCCCCTGTATACAGTACTATACACCCCCCTGTATACAGTACTATACACCCCACACCCCCCTGTATACAGTACTATACACCCCACACTGTGCACCCCCCTGTATACAGTACTATACACCCCACACCCCCCTGTATACAGTACTATACACCCCCCTGTATACAGTACTATACACCCCACACTGTGCACCCCCCTGTATACAGTACTATACATCCCACACCCCCCTGTATACAGTACTATACATCCCACACCCCCCTGTATACAGTACTATACACCCCACACTGTGCACCCCCCTGTATACAGTACTATACACCCCAAACCCCCCTGTATACAGTACTATACATCCCACACCCCCCTGTATACAGTACTATACACCCCACACCGTGCACCCCCCCTGTATACAGTACTATACACCCCCCCCCTGTATACAGTTCTATACACCCCACACTGTAGGTCCTGCTGACAATGCTGCCCAGTGCTGGCTGTGTGTACAGTGCTGCATTCTCTCCATACAATGGTGCGCGGTGCTACACTCAGTACACAGAACAACACACAGCATGCTGCATACCCCCACCCCATACAGACAGACAGACAGACAGGGAGAGCCGCTCTTACCGTACATCTCCGCTCTGTGCTCCGGCCTCCAGCATCAGAGAAGAGGCGACCAGAGAGTGGAGGAGCCGGAGAGAGCGCTCAGCTTTGTGGAAGACCAGACTCCTCTCCCCGGAGAGAGGGGGAGGGGGGATGGAAGGAAGATCCCGCCCACTACTACTGTATCACTGACATACTCACTGACAACTCCACTCACTGACTACTCACTGACAACTCTACACACTGACTGCACTGACAACTCTACACACTGACTGCACTGACAACTCTACACACTGACTGCACTGACAACTCTACACACTGACAACTGTACACACTGACTGCACTGACAACCGTACACACTGACTGCACTGACAACTGTACACACCGACTGCACTGACAACTCTACACACTGACAACTGTACACACTGACAACTCCACTCACTGACTGCACTGACAGCTCTACACACTGACTGCACTGACAACTCCACTCACTGACTGCACTGACAACTCTACTCACTGACTGCACTGACAACTCTACACACTGACTGCACTGACAACTCTACACACTGACTGCACTGACAACTCTACACACTGACTGCACTGACAACTGTACTCACTGACTGCACTGACAGCTCTACACACTGACTGCACTGACAACTCCACTCACTGACTGCACTGACAACTGTACTCACTGACTGCACTGACAGCTCTACACACTGACTGCACTGACAGCTGTACACACTCTACACACTGACAACTGTACTCACTGACTGCACTGACAACTCCACTCACTGACAACTGTACACACTGACTGCACTGACAACTCTACACACTGACAACTGTACACACTGACTGCACTGACAACTCTACACACTGACAACTGTACACACTGACAACTCTACACACTGACTGCACTGACAACTGTACTCACTGACTGCACAGACAACTCTACACACTGACTGCACTGACAACTCCACTCACTGACTGCACTGACAGCTCTACACACTGACTGCACTGACAACTCCACTCACTGACTGCACTGACAACTGTACTCACTGACTGCACTGACAACTCTACACACTGACTGCACTGACAACTGTACTCACTGACTGCACTGACAGCTCTACACACTGACTGCACTGACAACTCCACTCACTGACTGCACTGACAACTCCACTCACTGACTGCACTGACAACTCCACTCACTGACTGCACTGACAACTGTACTCACTGACTGCACTGACAACTCTACACACTGACTGCACTGACAACTCCACTCACTGACTGCACTGACAGCTGTACACACTCTACACACTGACAACTGTACACACTGACTGCACTGACAACTCTACACACTGACAACTGTACTCACTGACTGCACTGACAACTCTACTCACTGACAACTGTACACACTGACTGCACTGACAACTGTACTCACTGACTGCACTGACAACTCTACACACTGACTGCACTGACAACTCTACACACTGACAACTGTACACACTGACAACTGTACACACTGACTGCACTGACAACTGTACTCACTGACTGCACTGACAACTCTACACACTGACTGCACTGACAACTCTACACACTGACTGCACTGACAACTGTACATACTGACAACTCTACACACTGACAACTGTACTCACTGACAACTGTACACACTGACTGCACTGACAACTCTACACACTGACAACTCTAGACACTGACAACTGTACTCACTGACTGCACTGACAACTGTACACACTGACTGCACTGACAACTCTACACACTGACTGCACTGACAACTGTACACACTGACAACTGTACACACTGACTGCACTGACAACTGTACTCACTGACTGCACTGACAACTCTACACACTGACTGCACTGACAACTGTACACACTGACTGCACTGACAACTGTACATACTGACAACTCTACACACTGACAACTGTACTCACTGACAACTGTACACACTGACTGCACTGACAACTCTACACACTGACAACTCTAGACACTGACAACTGTACTCACTGACTGCACTGACAACTGTACACACTGACTGCACTGACAACTCTACACACTGACTGCACTGACAACTGTACACACTGACTGCACTGACAACTGTACAAACTGACAACTCTACACACTGACTGCACTGACAACTCTACACACTGACTGCACTGACAACTCTACACACTGACAACTGTACACACTGACTGCACTGACAACTCTACACACTAACAACTGTACACACTGACTGCACTGACAACTCTACACACTGACTGCACTGACAACTCTACACACTGACAACTGTACACACTGACTGCACTGACAACTCTACACACTGACAACTCTACACACTGACTACACTGACAACTCTACACACTGACAACTCTACACACTGACTGCACTGACAACTCTACACACTGACTGCACTGACAACTCTACACACTGACTGCACTGACAACTGTACTCACTGACAACTTTACTCACTGACTGCGCTGACAACTGTACTCACTGACAACTCTACACACTGACAACTCTACACACTGACTGCACTGACAACTCTACACACTGACAACTCTACACACTGACTGCACTGACAACTGTACACACTGACTGCACTGACAACTGTACTCACTGACAACTCTACACACTGACTGCACTGACAACTCTACACACTGACTGCACTGACAACTCTACACACTGACTGCACTGACAACTCTACACACTGAAAACTGTACACACTGACTGCACTGACAACTGTACACACTGACTGCACTGACAACTCTACACACTGACTGCACTGACAACTGTACACACTGACTGCACTGACAACCGTACACACTGACTGCACTGACAACCGTACACACTGACTGCACTGACAACTGTACACACTGACTGCACTGACAACCGTACACACTGACTGCACTGACAACTCTACACACTGACTGCACTGACAACTCTACACACTGACTGCACTGACAACTGTACACACTGACAACTGTACACACTGACTGCACTGACAACTGTACACACTGACTGCACTGACAACTGTACTCACTGACAACTCTACACACTGACTGCACTGACAACTGTACACACTGACTGCACTGACAACCGTACACACTGACTGCACTGACAACTGTACTCACTGACTGCACTGACAACTCTACACACTGACTGCACTGACAACTCCACTCACTGACTGCACTGACAGCTGTACACACTCTACACACTGACAACTGTACACACTGACTGCACTGACAACTCTACACACTGACAACTGTACTCACTGACTGCACTGACAACTCTACTCACTGACAACTGTACACACTGACTGCACTGACAACTGTACTCACTGACTGCACTGACAACTCTACACACTGACTGCACTGACAACTCTACACACTGACAACTGTACACACTGACAACTGTACACACTGACTGCACTGACAACTGTACTCACTGACTGCACTGACAACTCTACACACTGACTGCACTGACAACTCTACACACTGACTGCACTGACAACTGTACATACTGACAACTCTACACACTGACAACTGTACTCACTGACAACTGTACACACTGACTGCACTGACAACTCTACACACTGACAACTCTAGACACTGACAACTGTACTCACTGACTGCACTGACAACTGTACACACTGACTGCACTGACAACTCTACACACTGACTGCACTGACAACTCTACACACTGACAACTGTACACACTGACTGCACTGACAACTGTACTCACTGACTGCACTGACAACTCTACACACTGACTGCACTGACAACTGTACACACTGACTGCACTGACAACTGTACATACTGACAACTCTACACACTGACAACTGTACTCACTGACAACTGTACACACTGACTGCACTGACAACTCTACACACTGACAACTCTAGACACTGACAACTGTACTCACTGACTGCACTGACAACTGTACACACTGACTGCACTGACAACTCTACACACTGACTGCACTGACAACTGTACACACTGACTGCACTGACAACTGTACAAACTGACAACTCTACACACTGACTGCACTGACAACTCTACACACTGACTGCACTGACAACTCTACACACTGACAACTGTACACACTGACTGCACTGATAACTCTACACACTAACAACTGTACACACTGACTGCACTGACAACTCTACACACTGACTGCACTGACAACTCTACACACTGACAACTGTACACACTGACTGCACTGACAACTCTACACACTGACAACTCTACACACTGACTACACTGACAACTCTACACACTGACAACTCTACACACTGACTGCACTGACAACTCTACACACTGACTGCACTGACAACTCTACACACTGACTGCACTGACAACTGTACTCACTGACAACTTTACTCACTGACTGCGCTGACAACTGTACTCACTGACAACTCTACACACTGACAACTCTACACACTGACTGCACTGACAACTCTACACACTGACAACTCTACACACTGACTGCACTGACAACTGTACACACTGACTGCACTGACAACTGTACTCACTGACAACTCTACACACTGACTGCACTGACAACTCTACACACTGACTGCACTGACAACTCTACACACTGACTGCACTGACAACTCTACACACTGAAAACTGTACACACTGACTGCACTGACAACTGTACACACTGACTGCACTGACAACTCTACACACTGACTGCACTGACAACTGTACACACTGACTGCACTGACAACCGTACACACTGACTGCACTGACAACCGTACACACTGACTGCACTGACAACTGTACACACTGACTGCACTGACAACCGTACACACTGACTGCACTGACAACTCTACACACTGACTGCACTGACAACTCTACACACTGACTGCACTGACAACTGTACACACTGACAACTGTACACACTGACTGCACTGACAACTGTACACACTGACTGCACTGACAACTGTACTCACTGACAACTCTACACACTGACTGCACTGACAACTGTACACACTGACTGCACTGACAACCGTACACACTGACTGCACTGACAACTGTACTCACTGACTGCACTGACAACTCTACACACTGACTGCACTGACAACTCCACTCACTGACTGCACTGACAGCTGTACACACTCTACACACTGACAACTGTACACACTGACTGCACTGACAACTCTACACACTGACAACTGTACTCACTGACTGCACTGACAACTCTACTCACTGACAACTGTACACACTGACTGCACTGACAACTGTACTCACTGACTGCACTGACAACTCTACACACTGACTGCACTGACAACTCTACACACTGACAACTGTACACACTGACAACTGTACACACTGACTGCACTGACAACTGTACTCACTGACTGCACTGACAACTCTACACACTGACTGCACTGACAACTCTACACACTGACTGCACTGACAACTGTACATACTGACAACTCTACACACTGACAACTGTACTCACTGACAACTGTACACACTGACTGCACTGACAACTCTACACACTGACAACTCTAGACACTGACAACTGTACTCACTGACTGCACTGACAACTGTACACACTGACTGCACTGACAACTCTACACACTGACTGCACTGACAACTGTACACACTGACAACTGTACACACTGACTGCACTGACAACTGTACTCACTGACTGCACTGACAACTCTACACACTGACTGCACTGACAACTGTACACACTGACTGCACTGACAACTGTACATACTGACAACTCTACACACTGACAACTGTACTCACTGACAACTGTACACACTGACTGCACTGACAACTCTACACACTGACAACTCTAGACACTGACAACTGTACTCACTGACTGCACTGACAACTGTACACACTGACTGCACTGACAACTCTACACACTGACTGCACTGACAACTGTACACACTGACTGCACTGACAACTGTACAAACTGACAACTCTACACACTGACTGCACTGACGACTCTACACACTGACTGCACTGACAACTCTACACACTGACAACTGTACACACTGACTGCACTGACAACTCTACACACTAACAACTGTACACACTGACTGCACTGACAACTCTACACACTGACTGCACTGACAACTCTACACACTGACAACTGTACACACTGACTGCACTGACAACTCTACACACTGACAACTCTACACACTGACTACACTGACAACTCTACACACTGACAACTCTACACACTGACTGCACTGACAACTCTACACACTGACTGCACTGACAACTCTACACACTGACTGCACTGACAACTGTACTCACTGACAACTTTACTCACTGACTGCGCTGACAACTGTACTCACTGACAACTCTACACACTGACAACTCTACACACTGACTGCACTGACAACTCTACACACTGACAACTCTACACACTGACTGCACTGACAACTGTACACACTGACTGCACTGACAACTGTACTCACTGACAACTCTACACACTGACTGCACTGACAACTCTACACACTGACTGCACTGACAACTCTACACACTGACTGCACTGACAACTCTACACACTGAAAACTGTACACACTGACTGCACTGACAACTGTACACACTGACTGCACTGACAACTCTACACACTGACTGCACTGACAACTGTACACACTGACTGCACTGACAACCGTACACACTGACTGCACTGACAACCGTACACACTGACTGCACTGACAACTGTACACACTGACTGCACTGACAACCGTACACACTGACTGCACTGACAACTCTACACACTGACTGCACTGACAACTCTACACACTGACTGCACTGACAACTGTACACACTGACAACTGTACACACTGACTGCACTGACAACTGTACACACTGACTGCACTGACAACTGTACTCACTGACAACTCTACACACTGACTGCACTGACAACTGTACACACTGACTGCACTGACAACCGTACACACTGACTGCACTGACAACTGTACTCACTGACTGCACTGACAACTCTACACACTGACTGCACTGACAACTCCACTCACTGACTGCACTGACAGCTGTACACACTCTACACACTGACAACTGTACACACTGACTGCACTGACAACTCTACACACTGACAACTGTACTCACTGACTGCACTGACAACTCTACTCACTGACAACTGTACACACTGACTGCACTGACAACTGTACTCACTGACTGCACTGACAACTCTACACACTGACTGCACTGACAACTCTACACACTGACAACTGTACACACTGACAACTGTACACACTGACTGCACTGACAACTGTACTCACTGACTGCACTGACAACTCTACACACTGACTGCACTGACAACTCTACACACTGACTGCACTGACAACTGTACATACTGACAACTCTACACACTGACAACTGTACTCACTGACAACTGTACACACTGACTGCACTGACAACTCTACACACTGACAACTCTAGACACTGACAACTGTACTCACTGACTGCACTGACAACTGTACACACTTACTGCACTGACAACTCTACACACTGACTGCACTGACAACTCTACACACTGACAACTGTACACACTGACTGCACTGACAACTGTACTCACTGACTGCACTGACAACTCTACACACTGACTGCACTGACAACTGTACACACTGACTGCACTGACAACTGTACATACTGACAACTCTACACACTGACAACTGTACTCACTGACAACTGTACACACTGACTGCACTGACAACTCTACACACTGACAACTCTAGACACTGACAACTGTACTCACTGACTGCACTGACAACTGTACACACTGACTGCACTGACAACTCTACACACTGACTGCACTGACAACTGTACACACTGACTGCACTGACAACTGTACAAACTGACAACTCTACACACTGACTGCACTGACAACTCTACACACTGACTGCACTGACAACTCTACACACTGACAACTGTACACACTGACTGCACTGATAACTCTACACACTAACAACTGTACACACTGACTGCACTGACAACTCTACACACTGACTGCACTGACAACTCTACACACTGACAACTGTACACACTGACTGCACTGACAACTCTACACACTGACAACTCTACACACTGACTACACTGACAACTCTACACACTGACAACTCTACACACTGACTGCACTGACAACTCTACACACTGACTGCACTGACAACTCTACACACTGACTGCACTGACAACTGTACTCACTGACAACTTTACTCACTGACTGCGCTGACAACTGTACTCACTGACAACTCTACACACTGACAACTCTACACACTGACTGCACTGACAACTCTACACACTGACAACTCTACACACTGACTGCACTGACAACTGTACACACTGACTGCACTGACAACTGTACTCACTGACAACTCTACACACTGACTGCACTGACAACTCTACACACTGACTGCACTGACAACTCTACACACTGACTGCACTGACAACTCTACACACTGAAAACTGTACACACTGACTGCACTGACAACTGTACACACTGACTGCACTGACAACTCTACACACTGACTGCACTGACAACTGTACACACTGACTGCACTGACAACCGTACACACTGACTGCACTGACAACCGTACACACTGACTGCACTGACAACTGTACACACTGACTGCACTGACAACCGTACACACTGACTGCACTGACAACTCTACACACTGACTGCACTGACAACTCTACACACTGACTGCACTGACAACTGTACACACTGACAACTGTACACACTGACTGCACTGACAACTGTACACACTGACTGCACTGACAACTGTACTCACTGACAACTCTACACACTGACTGCACTGACAACTGTACACACTGACTGCACTGACAACCGTACACACTGACTGCACTGACAACTGTACTCACTGACTGCACTGACAACTCTACACACTGACTGCACTGACAACTCCACTCACTGACTGCACTGACAGCTGTACACACTCTACACACTGACAACTGTACACACTGACTGCACTGACAACTCTACACACTGACAACTGTACTCACTGACTGCACTGACAACTCTACTCACTGACAACTGTACACACTGACTGCACTGACAACTGTACTCACTGACTGCACTGACAACTCTACACACTGACTGCACTGACAACTCTACACACTGACAACTGTACACACTGACAACTGTACACACTGACTGCACTGACAACTGTACTCACTGACTGCACTGACAACTCTACACACTGACTGCACTGACAACTCTACACACTGACTGCACTGACAACTGTACATACTGACAACTCTACACACTGACAACTGTACTCACTGACAACTGTACACACTGACTGCACTGACAACTCTACACACTGACAACTCTAGACACTGACAACTGTACTCACTGACTGCACTGACAACTGTACACACTGACTGCACTGACAACTCTACACACTGACTGCACTGACAACTGTACACACTGACAACTGTACACACTGACTGCACTGACAACTGTACTCACTGACTGCACTGACAACTCTACACACTGACTGCACTGACAACTGTACACACTGACTGCACTGACAACTGTACATACTGACAACTCTACACACTGACAACTGTACTCACTGACAACTGTACACACTGACTGCACTGACAACTCTACACACTGACAACTCTAGACACTGACAACTGTACTCACTGACTGCACTGACAACTGTACACACTGACTGCACTGACAACTCTACACACTGACTGCACTGACAACTGTACACACTGACTGCACTGACAACTGTACAAACTGACAACTCTACACACTGACTGCACTGACAACTCTACACACTGACTGCACTGACAACTCTACACACTGACAACTGTACACACTGACTGCACTGACAACTCTACACACTAACAACTGTACACACTGACTGCACTGACAACTCTACACACTGACTGCACTGACAACTCTACACACTGACAACTGTACACACTGACTGCACTGACAACTCTACACACTGACAACTCTACACACTGACTACACTGACAACTCTACACACTGACAACTCTACACACTGACTGCACTGACAACTCTACACACTGACTGCACTGACAACTCTACACACTGACTGCACTGACAACTGTACTCACTGACAACTTTACTCACTGACTGCGCTGACAACTGTACTCACTGACAACTCTACACACTGACAACTCTACACACTGACTGCACTGACAACTCTACACACTGACAACTCTACACACTGACTGCACTGACAACTGTACACACTGACTGCACTGACAACTGTACTCACTGACAACTCTACACACTGACTGCACTGACAACTCTACACACTGACTGCACTGACAACTCTACACACTGACTGCACTGACAACTCTACACACTGAAAACTGTACACACTGACTGCACTGACAACTGTACACACTGACTGCACTGACAACTCTACACACTGACTGCACTGACAACTGTACACACTGACTGCACTGACAACCGTACACACTGACTGCACTGACAACCGTACACACTGACTGCACTGACAACTGTACACACTGACTGCACTGACAACCGTACACACTGACTGCACTGACAACTCTACACACTGACTGCACTGACAACTCTACACACTGACTGCACTGACAACTGTACACACTGACAACTGTACACACTGACTGCACTGACAACTGTACACACTGACTGCACTGACAACTGTACTCACTGACAACTCTACACACTGACTGCACTGACAACTGTACACACTGACTGCACTGACAACCGTACACACTGACTGCACTGACAACTGTACTCACTGACTGCACTGACAACTCTACACACTGACTGCACTGACAACTCCACTCACTGACTGCACTGACAGCTGTACACACTCTACACACTGACAACTGTACACACTGACTGCACTGACAACTCTACACACTGACAACTGTACTCACTGACTGCACTGACAACTCTACTCACTGACTGCACTGACAACTGTACTCACTGACTGCACTGACAACTCTACACACTGACTGCACTGACAACTCTACACACTGACAACTGTACACACTGACAACTGTACACACTGACTGCACTGACAACTGTACTCACTGACTGCACTGACAACTCTACACACTGACTGCACTGACAACTCTACACACTGACTGCACTGACAACTGTACATACTGACAACTCTACACACTGACAACTGTACTCACTGACAACTGTACACACTGACTGCACTGACAACTCTACACACTGACAACTCTAGACACTGACAACTGTACTCACTGACTGCACTGACAACTGTACACACTGACTGCACTGACAACTCTACACACTGACTGCACTGACAACTGTACACACTGACAACTGTACACACTGACTGCACTGACAACTGTACTCACTGACTGCACTGACAACTCTACACACTGACTGCACTGACAACTGTACACACTGACTGCACTGACAACTGTACATACTGACAACTCTACACACTGACAACTGTACTCACTGACAACTGTACACACTGACTGCACTGACAACTCTACACACTGACAACTCTAGACACTGACAACTGTACTCACTGACTGCACTGACAACTGTACACACTGACTGCACTGACAACTCTACACACTGACTGCACTGACAACTGTACACACTGACTGCACTGACAACTCTACACACTGACAACTGTACACACTGACTGCACTGACAACTCTACACACTAACAACTGTACACACTGACAACTCTACACACTGACTGCACTGACAACTCTACACACTGACAACTGTACACACTGACTGCACTGACAACTCTACACACTGACAACTCTACACACTGACTACACTGACAACTCTACACACTGACAACTCTACACACTGACTGCACTGACAACTCTACACACTGACTGCACTGACAACTCTACACACTGACTGCACTGACAACTGTACTCACTGACAACTTTACTCACTGACTGCGCTGACAACTGTACTCACTGACAACTCTACACACTGACAACTCTACACACTGACTGCACTGACAACTCTACACACTGACAACTCTACACACTGACTGCACTGACAACTCTACACACTGACTGCACTGACAACTGTACTCACTGACAACTCTACACACTGACTGCACTGACAACTCTACACACTGACTGCACTGACAACTCTACACACTGACTGCACTGACAACTCTACACACTGAAAACTGTACACACTGACTGCACTGACAACTGTACACACTGACTGCACTGACAACTCTACACACTGACTGCACTGACAACTGTACACACTGACTGCACTGACTGCACTGACAACCGTACACACTGACTGCACTGACAACCGTACACACTGACTGCACTGACAACTGTACACACTGACTGCACTGACAACCGTACACACTGACTGCACTGACAACTCTACACACTGACTGCACTGACAACTCTACACACTGACTGCACTGACAACTGTACACACTGACAACTGTACACACTGACTGCACTGACAACTGTACACACTGACTGCACTGACAACTGTACTCACTGACAACTCTACACACTGACTGCACTGACAACTGTACACACTGACTGCACTGACAACCGTACACACTGACTGCACTGACAACTGTACACACTGACAACTCTACACACTGACTGCACTGACAACTGTACACACTGACTGCACTGACAACCGTACACACTGACTGCACTGACAACTGTACACACTGACTGCACTGACAACCGTACACACTGACTGCACTGACAACTGTACACACTGACTGCACTGACAACCGTACACACTGACTGCACTGACAACTGTACACACTGACTGCACTGACAACCGTACACACTGACTGCACTGACAACTGTACACACTGACTGCACTGACAACCGTACACACTGACAACTGTGCTCACTGACAACTGTACACACTGACTGCACAGACAACTGTACACACTGACTGCACTGACAACTGTACACACTGACAACTGTACTCACTGACAACTCTACACACTGACTGCACTGACAGCTGTACACACTGACAACTGTACACACTGACTGCACTGACAACTGTACACACTGACTGCACTGACAACTGTACACACTGACTGCACTGACAACTGTACGCACTGACAACTGTACACACTGACTGCACTGACAACCGTACACACTGACTGCACTGACAACTGTACACACTGACTGCACTGACAACCATACACACTGACAACTGTGCTCACTGACAACTGTACACACTGACTGCACAGACAACTGTACACATTGACAACTATACACACTGACAACTGTACACACTGACTGCACTGACAACTGAACACACTGACAACTGTACACACTGACAACTGTGCTCACTGACAACTGTGCTCACTGACTGCACTGACAACTGTACACACTGACAACTGTACACACTGACTGCACTGACAACTGTACTCACTGACAACTGTACACACTGACTGCACTGACAACCGTACACACTGACAAATGTGCTCACTGACAACTGTACACACTGACTGCACTGACAACCGTACTCACTGACAACTGTGCTCACTGACAACTGTACACAGTGATAGGAATGAGCTTCGAGTTTGAGTGGAAGCTAAGTCCAACTCGAACATCGATCGTTTGACCATTCATCGAATAACTAACAATGTACTTCTTCACGGGAAATTTGAGATTCCCATAATGCACTGCACGTGGGGTGCGTGCAGCACGTTATGTGATTGGCCAAAGCATGCACCCTGACCTCATGCTTTGGCCAATCAAATGATCTCTGCCATGATTGGACAAAGGGCAGGCTTCCTTTAGCCAATCATGGCTCAGGGGCTAAGTACACTCCCCACACTACATAAAGGCTGCTTGTGCAGCCACAGCGTGTAGTGTGATTGTGCGGGCGAGGAGACAGGGAGAGGAATGTATTTGAGGCAGGGAGAGAATCGTTTCTTTGCAGTTTGTCAGATAGTGCAGTGAGACATTCCTAGCAGTGTAGGGAGGGAGAGGAACGTGTTTGAGGCAGGGAGAGAATCGTTTCTTTGCAGTTTGTCAGACAGTACACAGAGACATTCCTAGCAGTGTAGGGAGGGAGAGGAACATGTTTGAGGCAGGGAGAGAATTGTTTCTTTGCAGTTTGTCAGACAGTGCAGTGAGACATTCCTAGCAGTGTAGGGAGAGGAACGTGTTTGAGGCAGGGAGAGAATTGTTTCTTTGCAGTTTTTCAGACAGTGCAGTGAGACATTCCTAGCAGTGTAGGGAGAGGAACGTGTTCGAGGCAGGGAGTGAATTGTTTTTTTTTTCAGTTTGTCAGACAGTGCAGTGAGACATTACTAGCAGTGTAGGGAGGGAGAGGAACGTGTTTGAGGCAGGGAGAGAATCGTTTCTTTGCAGTTCGTCAGACAGTGCACAGAGACATTCCTAGCAGTGTAGGGAGGGAGAGGAACATGTTTGAGGCAGGGAGAGAATTGTTTTTTTGCAGTTTGTCAGACAGTGCAGTGAGACGTTCCTAGCAGTGTAGGGAGAGGAACGTGTTTGAGGCAGGGAGAGAATTGGTTTTTTTGCAGTTTGTCAGACAGTGCAGTGAGACATTCCTAGCAGTGTAGGGAGGGAGAGGAACGTGTTGAGGCAGGGAGAGAATTGTTTTTTTGCAGTTTGTCAGATAGTGCAGTGAGACATTCCTAGCAGTGTAGGGAGAGGAACGTGTTTGAGGCAGGGAGAGAATTGTTTCTTTGCAGTTTGTCAGACAGTGCAGTGAGACATTCCTAGCAGTGTAGGGAGAGGAACGTGTTTGGGGCAGGGAGAGAATTGTTTCTTTGCAGTTTGTCAGACAGTGCAGTGAGACATTCCTAGCAGTGTAGGGAGAGGAACGTGTTTGGGGCAGGGAGAGAATTGTTTCTTTGCAGTTTGTCAGACAGTGCAGTGAGACATTCCTAGCAGTGTAGGGAGAGGAACGTGTTTGGGGCAGGGAGAGAATTGTTTCTTTGCAGTTTGTCAGACAGTGCAGTGAGACATTCCTAGCAGTGTAGGGAGGGAGAGAGATTTGTGCTTTTTACAAGTTCAGAGATCAGATAGTGAGAAGTATATTCAGTAGCGCATACCATAGACCATATACCATACATAGATCTCTATATATATATAGGGCTATCAATTACATCATATCAAGTCACTGCGCATTTTATCAGTCACTTGCGTATACTATATACCCATCACATCTCTATTTATATATAGGGCTATCGATTACATCATATCAGGTGATTAAGTACTTTATCGGTCACTTGCGTATACCCTATACCTATCACATCTTTATATATAGGCCTATCGATTACATCATATCGGGTCATTGCCTATTTTATCGGTCACTTGCGTATGCCCTATACCCATGCCCTATACCAATCACATCTCTATCTATATTTAGAGCTATCGATTACATCATATCAGGTCGAGTATTTTATCGGTTACTTGCGTATACCCTATATCCATCTGATCTATATCTCTATATAGGGCCATCGATTACATCTGTAGCACCCTCCCAGGTAGGTGCTAGGTAACCTAAAGGGGAGACCTTGTCTGCTTATCATCAGGGTTCAAATTGTTCAGCTAGGCCAGGGATCCTTAAACTACGGCCCTCCAGCTGTTGGGGAACTACACATCCCATGAGGCATTGTAAAACTCCAACATTCACAGACAGCACTAGGCATGATGGGAATTGTAGTTCCTGAACAATTGGAGGGCCATAGTTTGAAGACCCCTGAGCTAGGCTGTCATGTGTTTCAAGTTACATAGTTACATAGTTAGTGAGGTTGAAAAAAGACATCAGTCCATCCAGTTTAACCTATGATGTGTGACTGTTGAGCTTAGGGAATCTCCCCACTGTGTCCAAGGAGGGCTCTCATTGGACGGATGGCTGAGCTGAGCTGCAGATCCAGTGTGCTGAGGACCGAGCGGAGCTGTTGGGGCTGGAGTTTCCAGGAAAGCATTCCGAGTCGTGAGTACTGTAAACTGCCCCTGGGGTCTGTCTAGGAGAGGGGAACACTCCGGAAGGTCAGATGGACCCAGGAGCAGCTAGCCTGAGCGGAAGTGTCAGTAAAGGGGGTGCCAGAGTTTAACCCTGAAGAGTAGAGAGGGCTCCAGCAGTTGGGCCCTGAAGAGTTAAGAGTTGCAGCAGTGATTACAAGTAGCTACCTCAGCCAGTGAAGGCTATAGGGAGCAGCACAAAGGACTTTTGAGTCACAAGGAAGTGTCAGAAATCAGTTTCAGTTCACAGACAGCAAGTCAGTGTTAACAAGCGCCAACGGCGTTGACCGGCATTCAGCCAGCGTCAAGAGGCATTTTTCTCAGTGCCCCATTCTATGTGTATAGTTGAGCCAGAGGAGTATCTCACTCATTCCCTTCTCCCATCCAAGTTCCTAAAATAAATACAAAAACCAAAGATGCCGGACTGTTTTATGTCTCAGTGCTCACACTTGGGGAACATGCTTAAATGTGCTGTTGTTGCTAGCGGTAACCGTGGCAGACCCACCTCCAGCAAAAATGATGGGAATCCTGCTAAACATCATATCAGGTCATTGAGTATCTATCGGTCAGTTGCGTATACCATATATTGATCTCTATCAACATCATGTCCGAAAGGCCAACAAGGAGAGGCTGATGCTCACAGGCCACAAAAAGAGGGAAAGCCTCTGTGTCCACTGTGAAAAGTGGTTGTCATAGTCGACATGGTGCATCCCCTGCAGGCGGGGCACGCCCGTCCTTTACTTCTGGTGTTGCCCGTGTTATTCAGCCACAACATGTGGAAGAGTTGGTGGAGTGGATAAATAAGCAGTCCTCATCCTCCTCGTCCTCTGACAACCAAGCTCACAGTAGTTTGCCTTCCACCGCAGCTGCCCAAGCGGCTTGTTCCAGAGGCTCCTTCTCCACAGCTACTCCTTCTGTCGCCCCACCATCATGCACAGAGGAGTCACCTGAACTATTCGATCATAGTGTCAGTGACATGCTGCTGGAGGATGTAAAGCAATTTGAAAGCTGTGATGTTGGTTCGCAGGTTAATGAGGGGAATGACATGAGCCTAGAGAGGGGATGACAATGACGGACAAGAAACCAACAGTCATGTTGCCACAGCTGAAGCATACTGCCAAGTTTGCTCCAGTGACGAGGAGGGAAAAGATGATGATGTCACTGACTGTACTTGGGTGCAGTAAGTGCGTATTATCGCTCAACTGTGTCCAGTTGAGCGATGATACGTTCAGGAGGGACAATATGATCAGGAGAACTTAGACGAATCTCGCAAGGAAACTGCCGAGACAGAGCGTCTGCTTTAATGTTCTTGGTACCCGGGATGTAGGTCACAACGAAGTTGAATCGAGTGAAGAACAGTGCCTGGGATTCAATCTTTGAGCTTTCTCAAGGTACGTCAAGTTCTTATGATCAGTTTGAACCACAATTGGAAGCTTTGTACCTTCTAACAAATGCCTCCACTCGGAAAATGCCAGTTTAATGGCCAAAAGCTCACGATTCCCAATATCGTAATTTTGTTCGGAGACAGACATTTTTTTAGAAAAGAAGGCGACTGGGTGTAACTTGTTGGTAGAGTGGTCTCGTTGGGATAATACCGCTCACTTCAGAGGCATCCACTTCCAAGAAGCTGAAGGTTGTGGATTGCTAAGAATGGGAGCGGAGCAGAAGGCCAATCTGAGGCGGTCAAAGGCTTCTGAAGCTTCAGGAGGCCACTGAGAACAATTAACACCCTTCTTAATGAGGGCCGTGATGGGGGCTAGGATCTTGGAAAAGTCTTTAATGAACTTCCGATAATAGTTACTGAAGCCGATGAAACGTTGGATCTCCTTCAAGGGGTCTGGGCCATTGTAGGATGGCATCGAGCTTCTTGGGATCCATTTGGAAACCCGTAGAAGAGATAATGTATCCTAGGAAAGGAATTTCCATCCTTTCAAATGAGCACTTAGACAGTTTGGCGTACAACTTGTGTGTTCTGAGATGTAGGAGAACTGTGCGGACATGGCTACGATGGAGCTGAAGGTTTTTGGAGTGGATCAGAATATCGTCTAAATAGACAACAAAAACGAGTCCAGTAGATCTCTGAATATGTAGTTTACAAATTCTTGAAACACGGCTGGGGCATTACAAAGCCCAAATGGCATCAAAGGGCACTCAGTGGCCCCTTCTGGTGTTAAAGGCAGTCTTCCACTCGTCTCCCGCCTAAGATTATATGCGGAGTGAAGATCCAGCTTGTTAAAGATCGTAGATCCTTAAAAGTTCAGTAATGAGAGGAAGGGGATACCGATTCTTAATCGTGATACGATTAAGTGCTCTGAAGTCAATACAGGGTCTGAGTCAGCCGTCTTTCTTCTCCACGAAGAAGCGGCCTGCTCCAACGGGAGAGGTAGAGGGCCGAATAAATCCTTTTTCTAAGACTATCTTCAATGTATTCCTCCATAGCCTTTGACTCCGCAAGGTTTAGAAGATAGGTCTTCCCCCTAGGTATGGGGGACCGGGGGAGCAGATCTATGGCACAGTCATAGGGGCGATGTGGTGGAAGCTCCTCAGCATCTTGTTCAGAAAACACATCGGCCAAGGGTACTACAAGGTCAGTTGAAACCTCATGGACAGAAACATTATTAGGCAGAAAGAGGCCAAGCAAGTTATAAGAACTTCTAAAGTGCAGGCAGAAGAAAAACTAGCTCAGTCTATGAAAAAGGGGGATAAGACATTCTTCAGATATATAAATGAAAAAAGGAAATTAAAACAAGGAATAACTAAATTAAAAACAAAGGACGGAAGGTATGTAGAAGAGAATAAAGGGCTAGCCGACTGCCTTAATGAATACTTCTGTTCAGTTTTTACAGAAGAAAAAGAAGGAGAAGGACCTCCACTTGAAAGGATGACTAATGAATCATTTGATGCATGTGTCTTTACAGAGGAAGACGTTCTAAGATTGCTGTCTAGAGTGAAGACAAATAAGTCACAGGGTCCTGATGAGATACACCCAAGATTATTAAAAGAGCTTAGTGGTGAGCTGGCAAAACCATTAACAGATCTATTTAACCAATCATTAGTAACAGGAGTCGTCCCGGAAGATTGGAAATTGGCAAATGTTGTGCCCATTCACAAGAAAGGTAGTAGGGAGGAATCGAGCAACTATAGACCAGTGAGTCTGACATCAATAGTAGGCAAATTAATGGAAACCCTATTAAAGGATAGGATTGTGGAACATCTTAAATCCCATGGATTGCAAGATGAAAAACAACATGGGTTTACTTCAGGGAGATCATGTCAAACAAATCTTATAGATTTTTTTGACTGGGTGACTAAAATAATAGACGGTGGAGGTGCAGTAGACATTGCATATCTAGATTTTAGTAAGGCTTTTGACACTGTCCCACATAGAAGACTTATCAATAAACTGCAGTCATTGAGCATGGACTCCCATACTGTTGAGTGGATTAGGCAGTGGCTGAGTGACAGACAACAGAGGGTTGTAGTGAATGGAGAACATTCAGAACAAGGTCATGTTACCAGTGGGGTACCTCAGGGATCTGTACTGGGACCAATTTTGTTTAATATCTTCATAAGTGATATTGCAAAAGGCCTCGATGGTAAGGTTTGTCTTTTTGCTGATGACACAAAGATATGTAACAGGGTTGATGTTCCTGGAGGGAAACGCCAAATGGAAAAGGATTTAGGAAAACTAGAAGAATGGTCAGAACTCTGGCAACTGAAATTTAATGTGGATAAGTGCAAGATAATGCACCTGGGGCGTAAAAACCCAAGGGCAGAATATAGAATATTTGACACAGTCCTGACCTCAGTATCTGAGGAAAGGGATTTAGGAGTAATTATTTCAGAAGACTTAAAGGTGGGAAGACAATGTAATAGAGCAGCACGAAATGCCAGCAGAATGCTTGGATGTATAGGGAGAGGTATAAGCAGTAGAAAGAGAGAAGTGCTTATGCCGCTGTACAGAACACTGGTGAGACCTCACTTGGAGTATTGTGCGCAGTACTGGAGGCCATATCTCCAGAAGGATATAGATACTCTAGAGAGAGTTCAGAGAAGAGCTACTAAACTAGTACATGGATTGCAGGAAAAAACTTACCAGGAAAGGTTAAAGGACCTTAACATGTATAGCTTGGAAGAAAGAAGAGACAGAGGGGATATGATAGAAACTTTTAAATACATAAAGGGAATCAACTCGGTAAAGGAGGAGAGCATATTTAAAAGAAGAAAAACTACCACAAGAGGACACAGTTTTAAATTAGAGGGGCAAAGGTTTAAAAGTAATATGAGGAAGTATTACTTTACTGAGAGAGTAGTGGATGCATGGAATAACCTTCCTGCAGAAGTGGTAGCTGCAAACACAGTGAAGGAGTTTAAGCATGCATGGGATAGGCATAAGGCTATCCTTCATATAAGATAGGGCCAGGGACTATTCATAGGATTCAGATATATTGGGCAGACTAGATGGGCCAAATGGTTCTTATCTGCCGACACATTCTATGTTTCTATGTTTCTATTGCGTACAACCTTCGGGAGACAGTGATTTAGACAGGAAGTGCTCCATGCGGAAATTTGACCCGAGGACCAGTCTATAGGCGGGTTGTGTTCACAAAGCCACGGGAACCCGAGAATGACTGGATGTCTCGGGGACGGAATTACATCAAACGTTAGGATTTCTTGATGTGATGCACCCAATAGAACGGATAGAGGTTTGGATTCATGGGTAATGAGCCCGTCTCCCAGAGGGTCGCCACCTAAGGTGGTTACACAAAGTGGAAACTTCTTAGGAACGACAGGAATTTGCAGTCTTTTAACCAGTGCTGCGTCAAGGAACACACTGCCAGCACAAGAATCTATAAGGGCCATGGTGGAAAAGCTCTGGTCCTCCCAGGATAGGGAGATAGGAACTAATAGCCTCTCTTGAGGAGCATTCAAAACTGTCTGGCTTAATGTAACTCCTCAATTACCCATTAAGCATGGCAGTTTTCCGCCCGAACAGGAAAGGCACGCAGGAAATGTCCCTGCTTCCCACAATAGAGGCAGAGGCCTAGGGTCCTGTGTTTAGTACATTCATCTTTGGACAATCTCACAGCACCTACATCCATGGGTTCTGCAGCAGACAAGAAGGGAACAGAAGGAACCAGCTCAGGCTGTGGAGGAGGTTGGGGATCCACACTGCGAGGATTATACTGTCTATAGCTCTCCCTCTCTGCTTGACGTTCAGAGAAGCGAGCGTCTACCCAAATACAAAGATTAATAATATCCTCCAGGGACTCAGGGATCTCACGGTAGGTAAATTCATCTTTGATACGTTCAGCTAGACCCCTGCGAAAGGAAGCTTTAAGGGCGTTATAATCACAGGAGGTCTCTGCTGCTAATGTGTGGAATTCTATAGCATTGGAAGCTACCGTACGTTTACCCTGACGTAAGTCCAGGATCCCAGACTCCACCACCGACACCCTGCCAGGAGTGTAAAAAATGAATTCAAAAGTCTTAATAAAGGTGGAGTAATCATATAGTATGGGTATTGGGGACTCTTTTTCCAGAAGAGGAGACACCCAGGACAAAGCTCTACCCTTAAGTAAGGAAATTATGAATGTCACTTTGGCCTGAGCAGAGGCAAAAACCAAGGGCTGATTCCTAGAATGCAATCGGCAATGGTTGAGGAAACCCCTACAATCGGAAGGTTTACCATCATTCTTTTCAGGAAGAGGTATTTTAGGTGCCTGAGGGGCCGCGGAGTTAGCCATGGCAACCGGCTCCCTAGCTACAGCCCCTTGATCAAAGGGAGAAGCAGGACTGGGACCATGCATGGTAGAAATGGAGGACAGCATAGTCGTGGTGGTCTCTAATTTCTCCTCCAATGACTTTACTTGGTTAGCCTGCACACTCAGAAGTTGTCCCGGAAGCGAGACTGCCTGCACCAATTCGTTGAGGTCCATCTGGCCTTAGTATACTGTTAGGCCTGCAAGAGACCCTAACCGCTCCTCCGGTTTCCTGGCCAGTAGTCTTGTTATCCCGGTATCAGGTGGAGGAGCAGATAGGGTTCTGCAGCCAAAATATTGGGACCACAAATGAAAATGAAACCAGCAAACTTAGGGAACAACTAATAAGAAAATGACTCACGGTTTGGAGAAGGTCGGGAGCAAGATCCCAAGGGAGTGAAGTCCAGAAGAGTAGTCAAGAGCAAGCCAAGTTCGATAGCCAGAGCCGGTACAGTCCAAGGGGGTGATCCAAAGAGAGGTCAAGGTAAGCCAAGGTCAGCAACAAGAGCAGACCATAAACAGCAGACAAACAGGAAGCAAAACCTATACTAAGGCACTAGCAGGAAGTAGAAGAGAGTATATATAGGTCAGGGGACGAGGTAACTGACTACAGCTGGCCACTGGGTGGAGCAAGAGTCTCATACCAAAAGGTAGGAGATAGTGAGAATCAAGCCCAGAATAGGAATCACCCAGTGGCTCAGTCAGCAGGGAAACAATCCAGAACACACTAGACCACAAGGTCAATTCCCAGCCAAGGCGTGACAACATCACCTTGCTCCTCATCTGTGATCTCTAACCCTACTATACCTCATGCCTTCTCAAATACCAGCATTGAGAGGGATGATGGTATAGCAATGAGTGCCACAGAGACTTGCACCCAATCTGCTAGCAGTACACCACCGCTTGATTTGAGCAGCAGGAAAATTTCCCTACCCCAGTTGCTGAACTGAAGAAATACTGTCCCAGCCATCCACATGTTCAGCGTCTTAATGCTAGCATTACAATTGCTGCCTTTTCATCTGGTAGTCTCGGCTCCCTTTTGCAAATTTGTTGAATGTGCTGCACCACACTGGCAGGTCCCAAAAAGGCATTTCCTTTTGCGTAAGGCCATTCCGGCTCTCTACCGTCATGTGGAAGGTAGTGTTTTGGCCTCTTGGACAAAGCGGTCAGCAGGAATGTGCACATTACTGCTGACTCTTGGTCCAGCAGGCATGGACAGGGACATTACATTTAGTTCACAGCGCACTGTGTAACTCTGCTGGCAGCTGGGAAAGATGCAGGACAGGGTTCGGTGTTGCAGCTTGTTTTTCCACCACTGAGTAAAAATAAATCAATATTGCGCCAAGTTTTTCCACCACACCTCCAAAAAGCTGGTGCTGGCTCTGCCACATTTGGCTACTCCACCACCACCACCTCCTCCTCCTCCATGTCCTCTTCTGCTCAATTGTCCTCTGAAGCAACAGTGCTCCCTAACCGTTCAAGGGGCTACGCAAGCAGTCAAGCTAAAAGATGCCATGCCGTGCTTCAGTTGGTCTGTCTAGGGGATAGGAGTCACACCGGGGCAGAGATTCTGTCAGCTCTGCAGGGGCAGGCTCAGAGATGGTTGACGCCATGACAGCTTAAGCCAGGAGTGGTTGTATGCGACAATGGCACCAACCTTCTCTCCGCCTTCTGACAGGGACACTTGACACATGTTCCATGCTTGCCACATGTTCTGAATCTGGTGGTGCGGCGTTTCTTGAGCAGATACCTGGGCTTCCAAGATCTCCTGAGGCAGGCCAGAAAAGTCTGTGGCCATTTCCGCTATTCATACAATGCCAATGCTCGCTTATCTGACATTCAACAGGAATTCAACCTGCCTACCAGTCTCATTTGTGACATGCCCACCAGGTGGAACTGAACGTTGGCAATGCTGCAGCGGCTGCACACGCAGCAGAGAGCTATCAATGAGTACCTGTGTGAGTATGGCACAAGGACAGTGTCAGGGGAGCTTGGCTTTTTTTCGCCACACCAGGGGCTTTTGATAAAGAATGCATGCACTGTCCTGTCACCATTTGAGGAGGCCACAAGGATGGTGAGCCAGGACGATGAGTGCATCAGTGAGACTATCCCTCTAATCTACCTGCTGGAGCACACGCTGCGTGGAATCATGGACAGTGCACTTGAGGCAGAACAGCGGCAGGAAGAGGAGGACTTCCTTTCCTCACAAGGCCCCCTTTATACAGATATCATTCTTGCAGAGCCAAAAAACACACAGGAGGAAGAGGAGGAGGAGGAGGATTTTGGCAGCATGGATGTAGAGGATAGCATACAGCAGTCTTCCAGGGATGGTTTTGTACGTGGTTGGGGAGAGGCTGCTCCTGATAATGTCATTTTTTAGTGACCCAGAGGACTCAGAAGCTCATGCCTTACATACTTACGTTACATGGGCTTCCTGATTCTGCAAAGCCTGCGAGAGGACCCAAGGTTTCGTTCTCTCAAGGAGAGGGATAATTACTGGTTGGCAACCCTTCTTGATCCACGTTACAAGGGTAAAGTTGCAGAGCTCATCCTGCCTTCGCAGAGGGAGCAGAGGATGAAACATCTTGAGGAGGCCTTGAAAAGAAATTTGTGTACCACCTTTCCAGACACTTGGGAGGTCAACATTCTCTGGACATGTTTCTGAGGCATCGTTCAGCCAAAGGAGGAGCAGTTGGAGAAGGCGGCCGGCTGACTGATGGGCTGACTGATGCCTTTAAACAGTTCTTTAGTCCTCAGCAGCACCTAGGGCTGTTAGGCTTAAGCAACCATCTGCAGCATCTCCATCATATGGTGCATGACTATCTAGGTGCAAGAGCAGACTTGGAGACCTATCCAGTTGAGCATCCACTGGCTATCGAAAGATTGTGTTAGATGAAACATATATAAAAAAGATACCTACGTCCCAAATTTAGTACATAAATGCGGACAATAGTCCAAGGAAATTGGAGATGAGGGCTGGGAAGGGGGGGGGGGGGACTTTAATGGTATCGTACAAGAAGATTAAGACACCAATTATATAAAAAATTACAAAATGTTATTAATGAATACATATACCATACAGAAAAAAGAACAACCAACAAAAAACATGTAATAAAAAGGTAATGAGGATATACAGATGTTCCCATTATTACATTTTGCCAGGTGGGCCAAATTGGCTACCACCTATAGACGGCTGCCCGACATGTTTCGCTATATGCTTCTTCAGGGGCAAATGATGAATGAGAATATCCTGTGTGTTCTATAATAGATTATAAAATGTATTAATTAATAACAAAAAACACACACATTACAAAACCAGCTCCACAAAGTAGATCACCCGTGTCAGCAGTACACTCACCCATACCCAGCAACCACCTAAAGCCTTGATGGAAGGGGATAGGTGTCCCCCGGGACGAGTGCAGGGGGTGGTGTAATGGAAGGTGGAAAAGAAGTGCTAGAAAGATATAATTACAAGTGGGAATGAAATCTCTCACTCCCAAAGATTAGAGAGAGAAAAGATACCAAACTCATTAATCAAAAATAATGGAAGACCAAGTGAGGTCTAATCCACATACCTATTCATTACCACACGTGAGCATACAATGTATGCTGAACAGGGAGTTGATCTAAGTAGAATATTGATGGTGGCTAGATAAATGTGGCTTCCAAGAGGTATACCAAGTTATTCTGAAAATGAAAAGATAAATAAATGTATGTATATTAGGTATACATAGGAGGCCATAACAATTTCAAAATGTACTAAAAAGCTGTCAGAGATTTGCTATCAAAGGTTCGCTACAAAAACGCAGTTGCCTACCTTGCGCACAGTAATCGGACCACCCAACACAGGACGGGTATAGACCCAGATGATTTGTTGTATAGCACTGTGACTGAAAATAACTATTCTATAGATACAATGCTTATAATTTTATTATTCTACTACAGGTCATATACAGTGGCTATTGTATGCAGCATTTACAGCAAAAAGTGATCTGGGGATTGTATCTATAGAGTAGTTATTTTCAGTCACAGTGCTATACAACAAATCATCTGGGTCTATAACCGTCAGTGCTGCTGGAGGTTTTGTGATGGACAAAACAGTGAGTCTGTCCACAGACTCTGTTGACCAGTTGACTTTTATCAAAATGAACCAGTCCTGGATCAGCAAGTGCTATCAAGCCCCTGATGCTGATGCAACTGATTTAATTTGCTAGAGGTCTGCCATCCCTTGAAGACTGCATATGCTTCCTATCTTATTCCTCTACCTTGATTCTGCTAGCTTCTAAACAATGTTTTTGATTTCGGTCACTACCAACCCCCAAGGCCTAATTTTTCTGCACTTGTATGACAGGTGCATACAATTTAAATGTCATTTTTAACAGCAGGCCCTGTCCCTGTGCCCTGCTAACTGTGAAGGGTTACGGTGTTCAGGCACCAACAACACCAAAGGCCCAATATTTTTGCACCGGTTTGACAATTACATGCAATTTCAAATTTGTATGGAATTCTTACCAGCAGATCCCGTTCCTGAACCCAGCAAGAGTAACTGCGAGAGCTTGGTTACAGTGTTCAGGCACCAGCCACACCAAAGGTCCAATTTTTGGCACCTGTATAGCACAAGCGATTTCAAATTTTTATGGAATTCTTACCAGCAGGTCCCATTCCTACACCCAGCAAGAGTAACTGCGAGGGGTTGCGGTGCTCAGGCATCACCAACAACTAAGGCCCAATTTCAGTTTCAGTTCCTGCTGATACTAACCTTCCAGGTCCCCATCACTCCAGCCAGTTTGCATAGCCGCCACCCAACCTTGGCCAGGTCAAATGACAGCACAGCGCCCCCACTAGATCACTGATAAGAACACATACAACACTTGATCTTAGCCAATTTCAAATTTGTATGGCACTTTTACCAGCAGGGCTCGTTCCTGCGCCCAGCAAGAGTAACTGCGAGGGGTTACGGTGTTCAGGCTCCACCAACACCCAAGGCCCAATTTTTCTGCACCCGTATGACAAATACATGTGATTTGAAATTTGTAAGTGTATTTGTATATGACATTTTTTGCTTTAGAAATGTCAGTATAGCTGCAGCAGGCTACATACATCGTAGAAATGCACTACTTTACAGGCACATTCAGGGGACCCCCCAGGCACGATTTTTGAAGGAATTTTTCATTTTTATAGTTTCACTTTAAGCCTCATTAAAATCAGTAAATCAGTGCTCCTTTAAAAATGATCGTTTTTAAAAACTTTTTTTTCATTGCTACATGTTCCCCAGGTCAGAACCCAAACCCCCCATACACTTTTTTGGGGCAATAACTTGCATTTAAGCCTTCAAAATGAAGCTGTTTGATTTTCGAGATTCGAATCCCATAGACTTCAATGGGGTTTGTTTGTTCGAACAAACTTTTCCTCTGTTTGCGGTGTTCTGGTGCGAACCGAACCGTGGGGGGGGGGGGGGGGGGTGTTCGGCTCATCACTGCTCAATGACAACTGTACTCATTGACAACTGTACTCACTGGCAACTGTACTCCCTGACAACTGTACTCACTGACAGCACTGACAACTGTACTCACTGACTGCACTGACAACTGTACTCACTGACAACTGTACTCACTGACTGCACTGACAACTGTACTCACTGACAGCACTGACAACTGTACTCACTGACTGCACTGACAACTATGCTCACTGACAACTGTACTCACTGACAAAGACTGTACTCACTGACAACTGTACTCACTGACAACTGTACACACTGACTGCACTGCTAACTGTACACACTGACAACTGTACACACTGACAACTGTACTCACTGACAACTGTACTCACTGAGAACTGTATACACTGACAACTGTACACACTGGCTGCACTGCTAACTGTACTGTGTTAGTCCAGTGCTGCCTCTCACTCAGTGCTTCTTCTTTCTAAACCCAGTACTGCCTCTTAACACAGTGCTACCTCTTACTTACCGCAGTGCTACCTCTCACTCAGTGCTTATTTTCATTAACCCCAGTGCTACCTCCCACTCACCCCAGTGCTACCTCCCTCTCACCCCAGTGCTACCTCTCACTCATCCCAGTGCTGCCTCCCACTCACCCGAGTCCTACCTCCCACTCACCCCAGTGCTGCCTCCCACTCACCCGAGTCCTACCTCCCATTTACCTGAGTCCTACCTCCCACTCACCCCAGTCCTACCTCCCACTCACCCCAGTGCTGCCTCCCACTCACCCGAGTCCTACCTCCCACTCACCCCAGTGCTGCCTCCCACTCACCCGAGTCCTACCTCCCACTCACCCCAGTGCTGCCTCCCACTCACCCGAGTCCTACCTCCCACTCACCCCAGTGCTTGCCTCCCACTCACCCGAATCCTACCTCCCACTCACCCCAGTGCTGCCTCCCACTCACCTGAGTCCTACCTCCCACACACCCCAGTGCTGCCTCTCACTAACTCCAGTGCTATCTCTCAACACAGTGCTAGCTCTCACTCAGTGATTTGTCTCTCCACTCCTAGTGCTGTCTCTTTGAACAATGCTACTTATCACTCAGTGCTTCTTTTCATTAACCCCAGTGTTGCCTAATAACAGCACTGCCTCTCACTCACCCCAGTGCTGCCTAATAACAGTGCTGCCTCTCACTCACCCCAGTGCTGCCTAACAACAGTGCTGCCTCTCACTCACCCCAGTGCTGCCTAATAACAGTGCTACCTCTCACTCACCCAGTGCTGCCTAATAACAGTGCTACCTCTCACTCACCCCAGTGTTGCCTAATAACAGTGCTGCCTCTCACTCACTCCAGTGCTGCCTAATAACAGTGCTACATCTCACTCACCACAGTGCTGCCTAATAACAGTGTTACCTCTCACTCACCCCAGTGCTGCCTCTCACTCATCCCAGTGCTACCTAATAACAGTGCTACCTCTCACTCACCCCAGTTCTGCCTAATATCAGTGCTGCCTCTCACTCACCCCAGTGCTGCCTCTCACTCATCCCAGTGTTACCTAATAACAGTGCTACCTTTCACTCACCACAGTGCTGCCTAATAACAGTGCTGCCTCTCACTCACCCCAGTGCTACCTAATAACAGTGCTGCCTCTCACTCACCCCAGTGCTGCCTAATAACAGTGCTGCCTCTCACTCACCCCAGTGCTGCCTAATAACAGTGCTGCCTCTCACTCACCCCAGTGCTGCCTCTCACTCACTCAGTGCTGCCTAATAACAGTGCTGCCTCTCACTCATCCCAGTGCTGCCTAATAAGAGTGCTGCCTCTCACTCACCCCAGTGCTACCTAATAACAGTGCTGCCTCTCACTCACCCAGTGCTGCCTAATAACAGTGCTGCCTCTCACTCACCCCAGTGCTGCCTAATAAGAATGCTGCCTCTCACTCTCCCCAGTGCTGCCTAATAACAGTGATGCCTCTCACTCATCCCAGTGCTACCTCCCACTCACCCAGGTGCTGCCTCCCACTCACCTGAATCCCACCTCCCACTCACCCCAGTGCTGCCTCCCACTCACCTGAGTCCTACCTCCCACTCACCCCAGTGCTGCCTCCCACTCACCCCAGTGCTGCCTCTCACTAACTCCAGTGCTATCTCTCAACACAGTGCTAGCTCTCACTCAGTGATTTGTCTCTCCACTCCTAGTGCTGTCTCTTTGAACAATGCTACTTATCACTCAGTGCTTCTTTTCATTAACCCCAGTGCTGCCTAATAACAGCACTGCCTCTCACTCACCTCAGTGCTGCCTAATAACAGTGCTGCCTCTCACTCACCCCAGTGCTGCCTAATAACAGTGCAACCTCTCACTCACCCAGTGCTGCCTAATAACAGTGCTGCCTCTCACTCACCCCAGTGCTGCCTAATAACAGTGCTGTCTCTCACTCACTCCAGTGCTGCCTAATAACAGTGCTACCTCTCACTCACCCCAGTGCTGCCTAATAACAGTGCTACCTCTCACTCACCCCAGTGCTGCCTAATAACAGTGCTACCTCTCACTCACCCCAGTGCTGCCTAATAACAGTGCTACCTCTCACTCATCCCAGTGCTGCCTCTCACTCATCCCAGTGCTACCTAATAACAGTGCTACCTCTCACTCACCCCAGTGCTGCCTAAAATCAGTGCCACCTCTCACTCACCCCAGTGCTGCCTCTCACTCATCCCAGTGTTACCTAATAACAGTGCTACCTCTCACTCACCCCAGTGCTACCTAATAACAGTGCTGCCTCTCACTCACCCCAGTACTGCCTAATAACAGTGCTGCCTCTCACTCACCCCAGTGCTGCCTAATAACAGTGCTGCCTCTCACTCACCCCAGTGCTGCCTAATAACAGTGCTGCCTCTCACTCACCCCAGTGCTGCCTAATAACAGTGCTACCTCTCACTCACCCAGTGCTGCCTAATAACAGTGCTACCTCTCGCTCACCCCAGTGTTGCCTAATAACAGTGCTGCCTCTCACTCACTCCAGTGCTGCCTAATAACAGTGCTACCTCTCACTCACCTCAGTGCTGCCTAATAACAGTGTTACCTCTCACTCAGCCCAGTGCTGCCTCTCACTCATCCCAGTGCTACCTAATAACAGTGCTGCCTCTCACTCACCTCAGTGCTGCCTAATAACAGTGTTACCTCTCACTCAGCCCAGTGCTACCTCTCACTCACCCCAGTGCTGCCTAATATCAGTGCTGCCTCTCACTCACCCCAGTGCTGCCTCTCACTCATCCCAGTGTTACCTAATAACAGTGCTACCTTTCACTCACCACAGTGCTGCCTAATAACAGTGCTGCCTCTCACTCACCCCAGTGCTGCCTCTCACTCATCCCAGTGTTACCTAATAACAGTGCTACCTTTCACTCACCACAGTGCTGCCTAATAACAGTGCTGCCTCTCACTCACCCCAGTGCTACCTAATAACAGTGCTGCCTCTCACTCACCCCAGTGCTGCCTAATAACAGTGCTGCCTCTCACTCACCCCAGTGCTGCCTAATAACAGTGCTGCCTCTAACTCACCCCGGTGCTGCCTCTCACTCACTCAGTGCTGCCTAATAACAGTGCTGCCTCTCACTCATCCCAGTGCTGCCTAATAAGAGTGCTGCCTCTCACTCACCCCAGTGCTACCTAATAACAGTGCTGCCTCTCACTCACCCAGTGCTGCCTAATAACAGTGCTGCCTCTCACTCACCCCAGTGCTGCCTAATAAGAATGCTGCCTCTCACTCTCCCCAGTGCTGCCTAATAACAGTGATGCCTCTCACTCACCCCAGTGCTACCTCCCACTCACCCAGGTGCTGCCTCCCACTCACCTGAATCCCACCTCCCACTCACCCCAGTGCTTCCTCCCACTCACCTGAGTCCTACCTCCCACTCACCCCAGTGCTGCCTCCCACTCACCCCAGTGCTGCCTCTCACTAACTCCAGTGCTATCTCTCAACACAGTGCTAGCTCTCACTCAGTGATTTGTCTCTCCACTCCTAGTGCTGTCTCTTTGAACAATGCTACTTATCACTCAGTGCTTCTTTTCATTAACCCCAGTGCTGCCTAATAACAGCACTGCCTCTCACTCACCTCAGTGCTGCCTAATAACAGTGCTGCCTCTCACTCACCCCAGTGCTGCCTAATAACAGTGCTGCCTCTCACTCTCCCCAGTGCTGCCTAATAACAGTGCTACCTCTCACTCACCCAGTGCTGCCCAATAACAGTGCTGCCTCTCACTCATCCCAGTGCTGCCTAATAACAGTGCTGCCTCTCACTCACTCCAGTGCTGCCTAATAACAGTGCTACCTCTCACTCACCCCAGTGCTGCCTAATAACAGTGCTACCTCTCACTCACCCCAGTGCTGCCTAATAACAGTGCTACCTCTCACTCACCCCAGTGCTGCCTAATAACAGTGCTACCTCTCACTCACCCCAGTGCTGCCTCTCACTCATCCCAGTGCTACCTAATAACAGTGCTACCTCTCACTCACCCCAGTGCTGCCTAATATCAGTGCTACCTCTCACTCACCCCAGTGCTGCCTCTCACTTATCCCAGTGTTACCTAATAACAGAGTTACCTCTCACTCACCCCAGTGCTACCTAAAAACAGTGCTGCCTCTCACTCACCCCAGTACTGCCTAATAACAGTGCTGCCTCTCACTCACCCCAGTGCTGCCTAATAACAGCGCTGCCTCTCACTCACCCCAGTGCTGCCTCTCACTCATCCAAGTGCTGCCTAATAACAGTGCTGCCTCTCACTCACCCCAGTGCTGCCTAATAACAGTGCTGCCTCTCACTCACCCCAGTGCTGCCTCTCCCTCACCCCACTGCTGCCTCTCTCTCACCCCAGTGCTGCCTAATAACAGTGCTGCCTCTCACTCACCCCAGTGCTGCCTAATAACAGTGCTGCCTCTCACTCACCCCAGTGCTGCCTAATAACAGTGCTGCCTCTCACTCACCCCAGTGCTGCCTAATAACAGTGCTTTCTCTCACTCACCCCAGTGCTGCCTCTCCCTCACCCCACTGCTGCCTCTCTCTCACCCCAGTGCTGCCTAATAACAGTGCTGCCTCTCACTCACCCCAGTGCTGCCTAATAACAGTGCTGCCTCTCACTCACCCCAGTGCTGCCTCTCACTCACTCAGTGCTGCCTAATAACAGTGCTGCCTCTCACTCACCCCAGTGCTGCCTAATAACAGTGCTGCCTCTCACTCACCCCAGTGCTGCCTCGCACTCACTCAGTGCTGCCTAATAACAGTGCTGCCTCTCACTCACCCCAGTGCTGCCTAATACCAGTGCTGCCTCTCACTCACCCAGTGCTGCCTAATAACAGTGCTGCCTCTCACTCACCCCAGTGCTGCCTCTCACTCATCCCAGTGCTGCCTAATAACAGTGCTGCCTCTCACTCACCCCAGTGCTGCCTAATACCAGTGCTGCCTCTCACTCACCCCAGTGCTGCCTAATAACAGTGCTGCCTCTCACTCACCCCAGTGCTGCCTAATAACAGCACTGCCTCTCACTCACCTCAGTGCTGCCTAATAACAGTGCTGCCTCTCACTCACCCCAGTGCTGCCTAATAACAGTGCTACCTCTCACTCACCCAGTGCTGCCTAATAACAGTGCTGCCTCTCACTCACCCCAGTGCTGCCTAATAACAGTGCTGCCTCTCACTCACTCCAGTGCTGCCTAATAACAGTGCTACCTCTCACTCACCCCAGTGCTGCCTAATAACAGTGCTGCCTCTCACTCACCCCAGGCTGCCTAATAACAGTGCTACCTCTCACTCACCCCAGTGCTGCCTAATAACAGTGCTACCTCTCACTCACCCCAGTGCTGCCTAATAACAGTGCTACCTCTCACTCACCCCAGTGCTGCCTCTCACTCATCCCAGTGCTACCTAATAACAGTGCTACCTCTCACTCACCCCAGTGCTGCCTAATATCAGTGCTACCTCTCACTCACCCCAGTGCTGCCTCTCACTCATCCCAGTGTTACCTAATAACAGTGCTACCTCTCACTCACCCCAGTGCTACCTAATAACAGTGCTGCCTCTCACTCACCCCAGTGCTGCCTCTCACTCATCCAAGTGCTGCCTAATAACAGTGCTGCCTCTCACTCACCCCAGTGCTGCCTAATAACAGTGCTGCCTCTCACTCACCCCAGTGCTGCCTCTCCCTCACCCCACTGCTGCCTCTCTCTCACCCCAGTGCTGCCTAATAACAGTGCTGCCTCTCACTCACCCCAGTGCTGCCTAATAACAGTGCTGCCTCTCACTCACCCCAGTGCTGCCTCGCACTCACTCAGTGCTGCCTAATAACAGTGCTGCCTCTCACTCACCCCAGTGCTGCCTCTCCCTCACCCCACTGCTGCCTCTCTCTCACCCCAGTGCTGCCTAATAACAGTGCTGCCTCTCACTCACCCCAGTGCTGCCTAATAACAGTGCTGCCTCTCACTCACCCCAGTGCTGCCTCGCACTCACTCAGTGCTGCCTAATAACAGTGCTGCCTCTCACTCACCCCAGTGCTGCCTAATAAGAGTGCTGCCTCTCACTTACCCCAGTGCTGCCTAATACCAGTGCTGCCTCTCACTCACCCAGTGCTGCCTAATAACAGTGCTGCCTCTCACTCACCCCAGTGCTGCCTCTCACTCATCCCAGTGCTGCCTAATAACAGTGCTACCTCTCACTCACCCCAGTGCTACCTAATAACAGTGCTGCCTCTCACTCGCCCCAGTGCTGCCTAATAACAGTGCTGCCTCTCACTCACCCCAGTGCTGCCTAATAACAGTGCTGCCTCTCACTCATCCTAGTGCTGCCTAATAACAGTGCTGCCTCTCACTCACCCCAGTGCTGCCTAATAACAGTGCTGCTTCTCACTCACCCCAGTGCTGCCTAATAACAGTGCTGCCTAATAACAGTGCTGCCTCTCACTCACCCCAGTGCTGCCTAATAACAGTGCTGCCTCTCACTCACCCCAGTGCTGCCTAATAACAGTGCTACCTCTCACTCACCCAGTGCTGTCTAATAACAGTGCTGCCTCTCACTCACCTCAGTGCTGCCTAATAACAGTGCTGCCTCTCACTCACCTCAGTGCTGCCTAATAACAGTGCTACCTCTCACTCACCCCAGTGCTGCCTAATAACAGTGCTGCCTCTCACTCACCCCAGTGCTGCCTAATAACAGTGCTGCCTCTCACTCACCCCAGTGCTGCCTAATAACAGTGCTACCTCTCACTCACCCAGTGCTGTCTAATAACAGTGCTGCCTCTCACTCACCCCAGTGCTGCCTAATAACAGTGCTGCCTCTCACTCACCCCAGTGCTGCCTCGCACTCACTCAGTGCTGCCTAATAACAGTGCTGCCTCTCACTCACCCCAGTGCTGCCTAATAAGAGTGCTGCCTCTCACTTACCCCAGTGCTGCCTAATACCAGTGCTGCCTCTCACTCACCCAGTGCTGCCTAATAACAGTGCTGCCTCTCACTCACCCCAGTGCTGCCTCTCACTCATCCCAGTGCTGCCTAATAACAGTGCTACCTCTCACTCACCCCAGTGCTACCTAATAACAGTGCTGCCTCTCACTCGCCCCAGTGCTGCCTAATAACAGTGCTGCCTCTCACTCACCCCAGTGCTGCCTAATAACAGTGCTGCCTCTCACTCATCCTAGTGCTGCCTAATAACAGTGCTGCCTCTCACTCACCCCAGTGCTGCCTAATAACAGTGCTGCTTCTCACTCACCCCAGTGCTGCCTAATAACAGTGCTGCCTAATAACAGTGCTGCCTCTCACTCACCCCAGTGCTGCCTAATAACAGTGCTACCTATCACTCACCCAGTGCTGTCTAATAACAGTGCTGCCTCTCACTCACCTCAGTGCTGCCTAATAACAGTGCTGCCTCTCACTCACCCCAGTGCTGCCTAATAACAGTGCTGCCTCTCACTCACCCAGTGCTGTCTAATAACAGTGCTGCCTCTCACTCACCTCAGTGCTGCCTAATAACAGTGCTGCCTCTCACTCACTCCAGTGCTGCCTAATAACAGTGCTACCTATCACTCACCCAGTGCTGTCTAATAACAGTGCTGCCTCTCACTCACCTCAGTGCTGCCTAATAACAGTGCTGCTTCTCACTCACCCCAGTGCTGCCTAATAACAGTGCTGCCTCTCACTCACCCCAGTGCTGCCTAATAACAGTGCTGCCTCTCACTCACCCCAGTGCTGCCTAATAACAGTGCTACCTCTCACTCACCCAGTGCTGTCTAATAACAGTGCTGCCTCTCACTCACCTCAGTGCTGCCTAATAACAGTGCTGCCTCTCACTCACCCCAGTGCTGCCTTATAACAGTGCTACCTCTCACTCACCCCAGTGCTGCCTTTCAACACAGTGCTACTCCTCACTTCTCTTCTAGTTTAAAAAAAAAGCACACACAACAAAACAGTGATGGCAACAGTCAGAATTTCTGATGTTCTTTTCCATTATTTTTTGTTTGCTGTTCTTGGTTTTAATATCGTTTGAAGTACAGAATGTGAAAACCCGATGCACATTTGCACATGAAGACACGGCTGTATGTACGGGCTCACTGCTTACCATAGTGCTCCATTAGAGGCGCACAAATCAATACAATGTGCTTAGCTAAACACAGTGTTTTTTCTGCCCATGTGAATGAGCCCTAATGGGCCTGTACACACAGGTGTGTAAACTTGTGCTGCGTATAGATCAGTGCATCGCTTCACACCATTTTACATTCATATACGTTTGCATAGGTCATGACTCAAGAACATTTTTACACGTTTGTGCATATGCACAAAATGCGCTTTTATTATACACCTCGTCTACGCAGGAATTTCCTATACATCAGTACAAGTACCCTTCTAGTTGCCCGTGTTGCAATACACACACACATATATACGTGCATATAAATACGTGCACGCGGAAATTGCAATTCCTGCACTCAAAGGTAATGTTTTCTAATTTTATTTTAAGCCAGTGTACACGTCACTGTCCTTATACAGCTGTGTGAATGGTGCCATAGACAAGCATGCACCTGTGTACAGATCAGTAAAAAGCGTGGCGGTTTTTTTACACTCATGGGAATGGAGCAGTAGGTGGGTATAAATCTGGCACAGGAGGAGGTTTTGCCGCTGCGGCTGAAGCTGTGAACTCAGGTTGCCAAAGAAATCTTACATTTTGCAGGTGATTTGTGTGTCAGGGGAGGTGATCTGTCACAGCCGTGAATGTACCTGTTGTCACTTAGTCCCCTGAGCGTGGTCACATGACTCCGGCGCTTCCAAACAGATTATGTCAACTCGCTACACCGGAGCAAAAAAACCAATGTCAGCCGGGGGCAGCCACAGTACGCCAGGAGATAAAGACAAAATAATAAGAAGTACAGAAGAGTTGCAATCGTTTAAAGGGTTAGTCCACCTGTAGGGTGGATTCACACTGCCCCAGCCTGCTTTTGCTAAACTACTGCATTTTTGGCGCGCTTTCTAAAACCGCACCGAGACCGCTGGACATCATAGAAGGCTATGAGAAAGGGCAGCAAACCTGAACACAACTCATAGGTTAGCTGCACTTTCCTCAAAGTGCAGGAGGACCCCCTTCCCCGGGGGGTACGTTAAAAAACGCCCTTACCAAAAAAAAAAAAACGCATTTGTAGAATAACCCTTTCGCTGCCAGAGCCGTTTTTGCACTTCTTGCACACAAGTTTGAAAAAAATAATTTATAGGTCTGCAGATCACATACAGTAAGCCCCCCAAAACATTATAGATTTTCTGAAAAATCAATTGCGCGGTCGTGCGACGCTGTACCCAAATGAAATTAATGTCCTTTTTTTCCCACAAACAGAGCTTTCTTTTGGTGGTATTTGATCACCTGTGCGATTTTTATTTTTTGCGCTATAAACAAAAAAAGAGCGATAATTTTGAAAAAATAACAATATTTTTCACATTTTTTTTATATGAAATTCCCCAAAAAAAAAGTAAAAATCTAAATTTTTTAAAATTTTAGGCCAATTTGTTTTCTGCTACATATTTTTGGTAAAAAAATTTGCAATAAGCGTATTTTGATTGGTTTGCGCAAAAGTTATTACGTTTACTAACTAAGGGAAAGATTTCTGTCATTTTTATTGTTTTTTTTTTAACTAGTAATGGCGGCGATCTGCGATTTTTTTTGCAGGACTGCGACATTGCGGCGGACAGATCGGACCCCTGACTAACATTTTTGACACTTTTGGGGGTACCAGTGACATTACTACAGTAATCAGTGCTAAAAATATGCACTGTGACTGTAAAAATTACACTGGCAAGGAAGGGGTTAACTTTATTAGTGATTAAGGGGTTAAGTGTGTCCCTAGGGGCGTGCTTCTAACTATAAAGGGGCGTGGCTTGTGATGTAACCACAGAGACATACGATCCCACAGAGCAGGATCGTATGATCTCTGTTCCTACATCAGGGAGAATGACAGGCGGCTTTGTTTACATCAGCCACCTGCCTTTCTCCCTCTCCAGCGGGAGATTGCGAGTGACCGGCAGACATCGGAGCCGCCGGTCACTCGCGCGAGGATGCCCGTGAACGAGCAGGGGCGGGAGCACGCCTCCGGCGGCACGCACTCGCCCCCTGCAGGCTCCTGGGTGAGCGACGTAGTACTACATCGCTTTGCCCAGGGGGGGCTGACTGCCGCAGTAAATATACTGTGGGCGGTCAGCAAGCGGTTAACAAAAGTATTGGGACACCTGCCTTTACACGCACATGAACTTTAATGGCATCCCAGTCTTAGTCCGTAGGATTCAATATTGAGTTGGCCCAACCTTTGCAGCTATAACAGCTTAAACTCTTCTGGGAAGGCTGTCCGCAAGGTTTAGGAGTGTGTCTATGGGAATGTTTGACCATTCTTCCAGAAGTGCATTTGTGAGGTCAGGCACTGATGTGGACGGGAAGGCCTGGCTCGCAGTCTCCACTTTAATTCATCCCATAGGTGTTCTATTGGGTTGAGGTCAGGACTCTGTGCAGGCCAGTCAAGTTCCTTCACCCCAAACTCGCTCATCCATGTCTTTATGGACCTTGCTTTGTGCACTGGTGCGCAGTCATGTTGGAACAGGAAGGTGCCATCTCCAAACTGTTCCCACAAAGTTGGGGGCATGAAATTGTCCAAAATGTCTTGGTATGCTGACGCCCTAAGAGTTCCCATCACTGGAACTATGGGGCCAAACCCAACCCCTGAAACACAACCCCACACCATAATCCCCCCTCCACCAAATGATTTGGACCAGTGCACAAAGCAAGGTCCATAAAGACAAGGATGAGCGAGTTTGGGGTGGAGGAACTTGACAGTCCTGCCTCAACCCAATAGAACACCTTTGAGATGAATTAGAGCCAGGCCTTCTCGTTCAACATCAGTGCCTGACCTCATTAATGCTCTTCTGGAGGAATGGTCAAACAATCCCATAGACACACTCCTAAACCTTGTGGACAGACTTCCCAGAAGAGTCAAAGCTGTTATAGCTGCAAAGGGTGGGCCAACTCAATATTGAACCCTACGGACTAAGACCGGGATGTCATTAAAGTTCATGTGCATGTAAAGGGTGCGTGTAAGGCAGGCGTCCCAATACTTTTGGTAATATAGTGTATGTTCCCCAATTGTTTTGGTGAAGTATAAAAGATGAGGTTGCACCAAGTAAATGGATACCAAACATGTAACCCCGGGTTCACACTGATATGGTGCAATTTTACATTTAGAGTCCCGTGTGATTTTGCGGTTTGATTTGTGCGTTTTAGAGATTTTCACAGGCTATAGAGCCTAAAATCGCACCACTCTGCACTAAACTTGCACAGGACCCTTTTTTGAACTGCACCACAATCACATTGCATCTATGTGAACAGCCTTCATAGGAAGACATTTTTTTTTTCACTTGACATGCGAATCTTTACATTTTGGAAGACATCAGAACCGCATCAGATTTGCATAAGTGTGAACCAGGACTCAAGGCTTAAAATAGGGTTTGACCATAAAGCAGCAAGACATTTTGGTACCCTCATATTTGTCACTTAAAAAGCCCCTACAGGTCACCAGTTTAGAATGCAACATGCTGTTAAATTTTTGCAGTGGCTGTGACATGGTTACAGCCCTGAAAGGTTGCATTTTTTTCGTTTAGGTGGGCAGTTGGGGGGAGGCGTAAAACCATGGCTCAAACACTTTCTCTGGCAAGCAGCTACCCTGCTATATGGTCATACCTTCCGATCATAGAACTCCAGAATGAGGTATGCTTTAGGGCAGCCGTCATTAAATAGCTGCCCGCGGTCCATGAACGGGCCGCACGATGCTTCCGCCCGGACCATCAGGCCGCCACTATAAGCAGTCATTGGTTTGCTGGGACCGCGGGTGTCCCAGGGACCAGTGACGTCCCGTGTGTGTGCCCCGTCCCCCTGCTTCTTACTACGGCTCCCGCCTCACTCCCAGCCAGGCACCGAGTTGGGGTGTGACGTCATGTGTATGCCTCGCCCCCCTGCTCCTAACTGCGGCTCCCGACTCTCACTCTCAGCCAGGCCACGAGATGGGGCATGACATCATGTGCGCGCCCCGCCCCCCTGCTGTTCGCGGCTCCTGGCTCTCGCATTTTCCGCCCCCAAAGGTATGCGGGGCACATTTTTAAGGGGGTTGTTTATTTTATAAAGTGCAGACTGATGGGCATATTTTTGTTAAGGGGTACACTGCTGGGCACATTTTGTTGTGCCCATTAGTGTGCCCCAGAAAATAAAATATGCCCATCAGAGTGCCCCCTAACATAAAATGTGCCCATCAACGTGCCCCTTATTATATGTTAAGGGTCACGCTGATGGGCATATTTTATGCTATGGGTCACGCTGATGGGCACATTTTATGTTAAGGGGCACTCTGATGGGCATATTTTATGTTAAGAGCAACGCTGATGGACACAGTTTGTTTTGCCCATCAGCGTGCCCCTTGACATAAAATGTGCCCATCAGAGTGCCCCCTAACATAAAATGTGCCCATCAGAGTGCCCCCTAACATAAAATGTGCCCATCAGCGTGCCCCTTATTTTATGTTAAGGGTCATGCTGATGGGCATATTTTATGCTAAGGGTCATGCTGATGGGCACATTTTATGTTAAAGGGCCCTCTGATGGGCATATTTTATATTAAGAGCAACGCTGATGGACACAGTTTGTTTTGCCCATCAGCGTGCCCCTTAACATAAAATATGCCCAACAGTGTGCCCCCTAACATGAAATGTGCCCATCAGAGTGCCCCCTAACATAAAATATGCCCTACAGAGTGCCCCCTAACATAAAATGTGCCTATCAGCGTGCCCCTTATTTTATGTTAAGGGTCACGCGGATGGGCATATTTTATGCTAAGGGTCACGCTGATAGGCACATTTTATGTTAAGGGGCACTCTGATGGGCATATTTTATGTTAAGAGCAACGCTGATGGACACAGTTTGTTTTGCCCATCAGCGTGCCCCTTAACATAAAATGTGCTCATCAGAGTGCCCCCTAACATAAAATGTGCCCATCAGAGTGCCCCCTAACATAAAATTTGCCCATCGGGGTGCCCCCTAACATAAAATGTGCCCATCAGCGTGCCCCTTATTATACTTATGTTAAGCGTCACGCGTATGGGCAAATTTTATGTTAAGGGTCACGGGGATGGGCAAATTTTATGTTAAGGGTCACGCTGACAGGAAAATGTTATGCTAAGGTTCACGCTAATGGGCACATGTTATGTTAAGGGGCACTCTAATGGGCATATTTTATGTTAAGAGCAACACTGATGGACACATTTTGTTTTGCCCATCAGTCATAGCGCAGACTTGACATTCAGACCTCGACCCAAAGAAAATTTTAGCGACCTGGCCTCATTGCATTTTAATTCATTACCCCTGCTTTAGGGAGAGAGTGACCTGTGGTGCGCAAAGTGTGCCATGGCAAAAAATGGGTGTGGCCAAACTATTAACAGTGGAAGGGCTTAAGGGGATGGTTAAAGAAAACCCATGCTTCCATGTACCTATAAAATATTTTTGATTGTTGTGCCACAAGCAAGAGTCATACAGACACATATAAACCTCAGAACAAACATAAAAAAAAAATAACAAAATAGTTAGGGATTGCTTAGCAGCCAGCAATTGTTGAGATAATTAACACTTTTTTTAGAAGTATATATTGTACACTAGTATAGTGTATATAGTGCAGTAGTATGCAGGGGTCAGGCGTGTGCAATGCACAGAGTGCAAGGGTCAGGAGTATGTAGTGCTTCAGTCAGCATCGGGTTTTGGAATAAATAACACAGAGTGCAGGGGTCTAGGGTGTGTAATGCAAAGAGTTCAAGGGTTAGGCGTATGTAACACACAGGGTGCTGCAGTCAGTGCCCTGTTTAGGAATACACAACACTCTAAGAGCAGGGTCCAAGAGTATACAATGCACAGAATGCAGGGGACAGGAATGTGTAATGCATAGTAGGAGTCAGGAGTACAAAAACAAGTGCAGGAGCCAGGAGTATGTAATTCCCCGTGTAGGATTCAAGAGAGTACAAAATGCACCCTGCAAGCAATACTCGTGTCCATTTTTTAGCACAAATCTGCATGCCCACCTCTCCCAGAACAAATCTTTTCCCCGTCCCCCAGCCCAAATCCCCCCGTTCCAGCACAAATCCTCCTCCAACCCCCTAATCCCCCTTCCCAGCATAATCCCCTTTGATCCCCACCCCAGCACACATTCTCACCCCTCTATTCCCCCCCCCCCCCCTAAATGCAGATTCTTCTCCCTTTCCTCCTTTTTCAATTTACCCCAGCACAAATTCTTCCCCCTTCCTAGAACAAAACCTCCCCCAAAAATCTCTTCCAGCACAATTTCGTCTTCTCTCTTCTCCCTTCTTCCACATCCCAGCACAAGCCATGCCCTCAATTCCTCCTCCCAACACAAATTCTCTTCCCCTCCAAGCAAAAATTATTTTTTCGTCCAATTTTCCACCCAGCACAAATCCTCCTTCTCCCCAAACCCTCCTCCCAGGATCACATATCCTCCCCAAATCCTTCCTCCCAGCAAAAATTCTCTCCTCACTTCTAGCACAAATCATCTCCCCAAAATCCCCCCTCCCAGCACAAATCATTTTTTAATACCCCCTCCAAGCACAAACCCCACCACAAATCCTTCTTTTCCCACATCATCCCTATCAGCACAAATCATCTCCTCACTTGCAGCACAAATCCTACCACTCAAATTGCCTCGCCCAGCACAAATCCTTCCCCCAAATACAAATCCTTTCCACCCTTCTAGTACAAATCCACCCCCAACCCCCCATTTTAACACAGGTTCCCTTCTCTGTAAAGCATCCACCCCAGCACATATCCTCTTACACCCTTCCCCAAAGCGCTCATCCCAGTGCAAATTTTTGTTACCTGTATTCCCCTCCCCCCCTCTTTGCAATTCTCTATTTTTATTAAGCTAATTACAAACCTCAGATCAGCGCAGCTGATCCAGGAGAACATCCCTTCTGTAACGGAACTGCGACCCGTCAGAATACTATTTCCTCCAGTCTAAACATAGATATCAGATATTCTAGCCGCCCCCATACAAAGCTAGCAGGCAATGTAGCTTGTTTAAGTTCTGGAACCTACAACTTTATTGAACAGTTTCACACACAATATATACAGCCCAGGGAAACATCCCCCTCCTGATCAAATTACCACACCAGGTGAGGTGCCTGATTACATTATCATATGCAGATGAAATTGTGTACAGAAATATAATTAACATCTCTAAAGAAAAACCAACACAAACATTATTCTACTTTTCCACCAGTAACTAATGGATGACAGTGATTCAATCAACCTGAGCCAATTAACTAGCAGACTGCCGTCCTCGAGCTCCTGAAGTACAATACACATTATCATAAGTGTAAACACAGAACCCGCAGTAGATAACAGGTGAGTAAGTCAGCATATTCAACAATGTGTGGAAGACAGGAGGTTGAGCTGATGATATTAGCATCTGCTTTGAGTCTGACTGTGTGAAGCAGTCTCTCATTGGCAATAGGCAGCTAGACCTTAACATGAATACTAGGTCTAGAGTCCCAGAGCCTTCATATGTTTCTTGAGATATAATGTTGACAAATATTACTGTCCCATTTGAGTAATCCAAACCATATTCTTTCTCAGTGTCCATTAAGTCCATCATTTTCTTGGTCACCCTGTGTCCCATTTTCTTGGTCACCCTGTGTCCCCTGTGTCCTAGCTCCCAATAGGCAGCTAGACCTTAACATGAATACTAGGTCTAGAGTCCCAGAGCCTTCATATTTTTCTTGAGATATAATGTTGACAAATATTACTGTCCCATTTGAGTAATCCAAACCATATTCTCAGTGTCCATTAAGTCCATCATTTTCTTGGTCACCCTGTGTCCCTAATAGACATAGGGTGACTTACACATAAGAGGGGCCTAGGGAGCTGAGAGAGGGATTTCTCAACCTCTCAAAGGTAAGCTGGGTTCCATGGGCCCCCCAACCAAAGTGACTTCCGTCAAACCTTCTCCCTGGCTCCTCCTCCTGTCAGAGCCGAGGAGGAGTGTAGAGGAGACTTATCTGCGTTCTGCAGTGAACTATTGTGACAAGCAGCCGACAGGGAGAGATGCCAGTTGGCACAGAGGGAGCCATCACAGCACCTGGGAATAAGTAGAGAAAAGTGCCAGAACTGGATTGATGGTGTGCCAGGATTCTGTTAAAATCTTTGGGTGGTCCCACCAAATCTGGTTAGGAGGTATGGTATAGTGCTCGCTCAGCACAGAGGGCCTAAGCACTAAAGAAGACTTAAGTACACTCCCAGCTGGGGCCAGGGGGAGCTGATTGCAGGAACCTGCTGGCTGCTGGAAGACACCCGCTGGTGGTCACTGAAACTACAGTTTTCAGCCCAGAGAACCACAGTGCCACCAGTAGGTGAACCAGGTCCTGACACCACCAACATCTTCAAGGGTACCTTTGATGGGAGGGGGGGGGGGTGATAATTGCAGCACTTTTAAACTCTAGGCTCAAAGTAGAACATTCATGGCAGCCAGCATCTTCAAGGGTTCAAGAGATCCCTGCAGCACACAAAAACCCTAGGCCGAAAGTAGAGCATAGGCGGCCATCAGTGTTTTTGACGATTCCTTATGGGAGGGGAGACCCTTTGAGCACTCAAGAACCCAAGGCTGAAAGCAGAACATCCAAGGCAGCCAGCATATATATGTATATATATTTTTTTTATTGAAAAATTGAGATGTATAGGTACCAAACATAGCCTTTGGGCATTCCCCGGCTAATACATAAAGTATAGAACTACTAATACCACCCCCTATTATAGAACCCCCCACAAAAGGGGGAAAGAAATAACACACCTTCCATACACCTCGCTCTTCTATTCTCTTATTAAATCACTTCAAGGGTTGATGAATTATAAGGATATTCCTGTTCCCTCTCAACGATCAGGATAATCTATCGGAAGAATATTAACTCGTGTTTAGAATCCTACCTGCAGAGGAATACATTTGTTCATATCATAAACTAAACCTTATCAGGGGGAATGAATTCAGTCTGTGAACTCCTGATCATCTGTTGTATGCTCCGAATCTGTCCACAAGTGCCAGACCTTCTCAAATTTCCTAGGGTAATCCCGGGACAAATAAGTAGCTTTGTATAGGAGTACAACCTTATTGATTAAAAGCAGTGGGGGCTGGTGCCCCATGGGCCGGGGGCGGCATACGGACCGCACCATACCCCCCCCCACCGGACCACACCAGGCCGCACACCATAACCACCCCCCCCCCCAGTCATCGGCTCACTCACCCTGCCTGGACATGTGGAGGGAGGGCAGACAGCAGCAGCAAACAACGGCGGCGGCTTCGGCTTCTTCCCTCTCAGTCTTCTGCGTCTGCTCCCTCCTCCTCCATGGCCAATGGCATGGCTTCTCCTTTTGGCCAATTGAGAAACGGGTCTCACGACCCACTTCCTGATTGGCCAGGAGGAGGATCCATGTGACAATAGCGTATATTCATTCGCTATTGTCACAAAATCTTCCCTTCTCGTCTTCAGCGTCTCCTCCCTCCTCCTCCATGCCCAATGGCATAGCTTCAAATTTTGGCCAATTGGGAAACGGGTCTCACGACCTGCTTCTTGATTGGCCAGGAGGAGAATCCATGTGACAATAGCAAATTTTCATTTGCTATTGTCACACAACTGGGTGGGCTTGGGGCGCAGTCCTCTGCGCCCAGAGCCCACCCTTTTTTTCTAGCCTATTAGAGCCTCTGGCTCTAATCACATGGTTAAAAAAAAGCCCCATTGAACTCCATGCGTCCGGCGACCTGCATGTAGATTAGATGGGAAGGCAGCGCCCCTGCGCCCCCAATGCACCAGCCGCCACTGCTTAAACGCTTCCAGAAGGGCAGATTAGGGGCTGTGTCTAATTTCCACTTGAGCATATTGCCTTCCTGGCATTAAATAATAAGAGACCCAAGAGAGTACGCATCACCCTACTAACAGCCAGAAAGTCAACTAACCCCAGGAGGCAAACACCAACTTTTACAGGGACCTGCATAGTAGTTAGGGTAGATATAAACTGGGTCACTTCCCGCCAGTAGCTACTAATCTGAGGGCACTCCCAAAAGATATGGGCAAATCGAGCAGGGTCAATAGAACGTCTCCAACAGCAAGAAGAGGAAATAGGGTACATATAATGTAGTCGTTTTGGTGTAAAATAAGTTCTGTGCACTATTTTAACTTGGATTAGCCGGTCTTCAATCAATATTAGTGCTTGAAATGGGTTGCCCCAGAGATCTTCTCAGTCTTCATTCTGTAAGTCCTGCTCCTCTGAACACCACACAGTTAGCAGGGCATCTAGTTCCGCAGCCAGCATATTTAGGATACCTCTCTGGAGATGAGATCGTTGTAACACTCCAAAACCCTAAGCCCAAAATGGAACATCCATGGCCACCAGCAACGTCAAGTATTCCTCTGAGGATAAGGAAATCCTTGGAGCACTCCAAAACCCTGGACCCAAAGACCTTGGAACATAAAAGGTGTTAGGCTCCATGTACACGGGACGCTGGAAATGGCCGTTTAGGAGCAGTTGGGCGTTTTTTTCAGAAGCCCCTGAACCCATCTACATTTTATCTTATCTGTCCATGTACACCAGGTCGTTTACAGTCATTTGCAGGCAGTTGCGTTCAGGGACTGTTTTTAGAACGCAATTATTTGCGTTCGAACGTGTGTTTCCCGGCGTTTCAAACGCACAAACGCGTCCGAACGCGTCTAACCCGATGACCCGCGTTTAGCGTTCGCGTTTTTCCATTTTAAAGGGGAATAATTTTTTTGACCTCTAGGAACGCTTCTAAACGCAAACGCCCGCAAACGCTGCTAAACGCCCGCTAAACGCGGGTACAAACGCGACTGAACGGACGTTTCAAACGTCCTAAAAATTCCAGCATTCAAAGGGACTTTTAACAACGTCCCGTGTACATGGAGCCTTACAGTTGCATCCTGACTAGGCCCAGGAGAAAAGACCATGTGTCAGGACTGGCTAGTAGGACATGATAAAGAATGCCACATCTAGCAAATACTGCTAAAGCCAACTCAAACAACAAGTAACTGAAAGAAAACACTCCCTACTTAGACAAGACTAACATACACATACACAGAGGCTGCCTAAAGCTCCCTGCTTCCTAAAAAAAAAAATCACTAAAAGGCAAAAGTGGAATTTAGAAAAATACAAGAACCCTACATTGGACAACTATGCATTTCTTGTCCTGCTATCACAGGGACAGAAAGAGGGGCCGCAAAATATCCCCAGATAACACAGAAGGCAATAAAACTGCGACAATACTTTCTGTTCCTGGGCTCAAAATTAAAAAAAAAATGTTTTGGATGGAGTTGGGCTTTAAAATTCCCAAGCATGGGGCTGAATGTAATAGTATGACAAGCATGAAGAAGCCATCTTTCACATGCACATCTTTTTCTCCAATAACCGCACTCCACAAACATTTACAGATCTGTTTGTGGAAGTCGATAGATGCTTTTTAAGTGGATCTTTTCTCTTTAGCACTAGAGACTCGGCGGTCCCATAGCAGACTGTACAATGTGATGGGAATATTGAGCACTATGAGCCAGGCCTGCTGAACACAGCTATTGTCTGAACACTGAATGGGGGTTTTGTTCCATACAACTGCTAAACATTCCTCACAGGTTTAGTTCCTCTTCAAGCCATTTTTTACCACACCAGCAGATAGCCGGTTCCCGATGATGCTATGAACTGTTTAGCAAGTTCCGTGAGATTCCAAATGTATATAAAAGGTACTCTCGCGACTCGCGCTATCACTAAGGGGTAGTCAAATGGCCAACTGCTGCATGCACCGATCAGCAAATCAGTACCCGAAAGAAATCAAAATAATAAAGTATTGGTGCTGCGCTGTCGAATTGCAACTAATAAAGGTGATCAATAAATATTATCATTGACAAAATGTGCATATGGCAATAAAAGTTGTGTGCAAATGTATTAATAAACATCAGATAATATACATAAAAGTGAACTAGGCAAAAAATAGAAGTTAGGGCGATAAATTACAGTGAAAATAGTAAAACCGTAAACCAAAACTCCAATTGCCCATCCAGAATCATATAAAACCATCTAGTGATCAATGAGTGTCCATCGCTAGAAATATAAAAAAATATCCATATACAAAACAGTAAAATGGTGGACTCTGGATTCAAACCCGTGTGAAATCCCAACATCTAATAAAGAAAGTGACTGGTGTCTCAATTATCCAATATGGTGTGTGCTATTCCCTCACCTTACAGCTGAGGGTTACAGCATAGATATCTTTAAGCTGGAAGATGTTATCTTTCCAGGTGCCTCCAGGCAGGGGCAGACTGGCAACACTAAGCCCAAGGGGGCAAATACAAACCAGAGGCCCATGGTGCAGCGACACGGCCCCCCTCCCACTCTCCCTCTTCCTGTCCTCCTCCTGACCCTCATTCCAGGCTGAAGCTCCGCTCCTCACTCTCTACTTACCAGCTGCATCTGGGTTCCCAACCTGGCCAGCAGGAGGCAGTTGAGGGGAGATGGGACAGCTTGGTTGGGGCTGGCCGGTTGAGGAGAGTCTCCAGTGGGGCATTAAACCGGTCTCTGCTTAGACATAGTTTACACCATCCAGGCAGGTGGAGGGGGATTGTACTCTGTTCTTGTCTTCAACTATCACTCAATAGGTTAGTGGCAGGGGCTTTATACTTCTCTTCACCAGGAATCCTTTAGGCACGTCTGTAGCAGAAGTGGTGCAGCCTTTTTATGGGGCATCAGAGCGGCCCAGGAGGCAATTGCCCCCCTGCCCCATGGTCCAGTCCTCCCCTGCCTCCAGGGGGTTCACCCAGGGCGGCCTCAACTGATGACCCTCTAAAGTAGGTGATGTCTGGTCAACCGTGGTTCGGTAGGTGGTCCGGATATCGCCTCAATATAATGAAGAGAGATAACACCGCTCAGGCTAGTCAAAGTCCATGATTCAAGGTGGGGGCTGAACCTTGGCTCGCCAACAGGAGAAGCATGAAAGAAGAAAATGGTCGCACACCACCACAGAATCCAATGAAGAAAAGTTCTTTGTTCACATAAGTGGTACAAGGTACAGCAGGGTAGGACAGTAGACACGTTTCACACGACTGCTACGTGCTTGTTCACTACATGTGAACGCACTACGTCATTGGATTCCGTGGCGGTGTACGATCATTTTCTTCTTTCACATATCATCTCAATATAAAAGGTGTATGAAAAGAGGAAGGCTCCACATAGTGTGATACTGTTTCCCAAATTGTATTAAAACAGATAAAAACACTCACTTTGAAATAGTTAGCAGTGCAAATAATCCACGAGCTGCGAGCTCGTCCTCCGGAGAAACACTTTCGGTTTAGCCTATCGCTCGGTCCCGACGCATAGCGTCACGCCCACGTGACTTCATCAGGGGTTCACTAGATGGTGTTATATGATTCTGGATGGACGATTGGAGTTTTGGTTTATAGTTTACTATTTTCACTGTAATCTATCTCCCTAACTTCTATTTTTTTGCACTCACCTAGTGCAGTTTTATGTTTTTTTATGTATATTACCTGATGTTTATTCATACTTACTTTTGCACACAATTGTTATTGCCATATGCACATTTTGTCACGGATAATATTGTTTATTGATCACCTTTATTAGTTGTCATTCGACAGCGCAGCACCAATCAAAATATTATTTTGAGTTTCCAAATGTACCAAATTGGACCCAAACCCCTTGTCCCTTTCTGCTCTATAGTTGTCTCCTTTTTTAAATTACATGTAAAAATTCAATCACTAAAATCCCAAAAAAGAACATACAACATAGTGGCACCATTTAAACCGCTTTTAATAATATTTTCACATAATTTGTTAATACTCCTTAAAGCAAACAATAAAATGATCTCTGGTGATCATGTCATAAGGTTCCTTGTTTAGGCACTTCCTGGTATAGGGTGATAATGCTCTGTACCCCAGGGGCATAGATAAGGGGCAGGGATAGGGTGGTCCAAAGCCCCCAGAGCATCCACTGGGTGGTAGCTAGCTAGGGAGTTAGCTCTGATAGATCAGAACTCAGAGACAGGCAGCAAAATATTCCGAGCGAGGTAGGTGCTCCTTACAACTTCCAGATCCAGTCACATTACACAGCCAAGAGAGGACTTCCCTTCACTCTGAAATGCCTGGTTTGGTGAGTGGATTTCATGCAGAGGGGAAAGGAAATTTGTACTTGGGTTGATCTGTACTGGGGGGCAACGTCTGTACTGGAGAGGATCTTGGTTTGGGGAGAAGGTCATTCTTTGTTATATCCTGTCTACTGCTCTGTGTATTATGCACTCCTGATCCCTGCGCTTTGTGCATTATGCACTCCTGACCCCTGCGCTTTGTGCATTATGCACTCCTGACCCCTACGCTTTGTGCATTATTCACTCATGACCCCTGCGCTTTGTGCATTATGCACTCATGACCCCTGCGCTTTGTGCATTATGAACTCCTGACCCTTACGCTTTGTGCATTATGCACTCATGACCCCTGCACTCTGTGCATTTCCACACTCCTGACTCCTGTTAGACCTTTTCTTGTGGCACTGTAATTATAGAATCTTTTTTTGGGGTACAATGCTGGTGTGTGCCCCTCCCACCGTTAGCACAATTTTGACACACCCACAATTCACCTGTAGCACCATCCTAGGTAGGTTCTAGTGAGAGAGTATAGTTTTTGGCTCTGTCTACTTATTAGAAGGGCTGCAGGCAAATCTATATTGCTCTTTGCTTACCAGAGAGCAGGATCTGTTAGTGAGGTCTGCTCATTGTGCTCAGTATGCGATTCATTCAGTCTGAAGAGTGTTTCACACTGGTCCAATAGGGATGCATGTTGGACAGTGGGAGGAAACCTGACAAATGAATAGGCTTTTGATACAGTCCTGGTGATTGGCAGTGGCAAGTTGCCTCAGTGCATTCTGGGATACTGTATAAAAGCCAGGAGCACGTGTGCTGAGGGGTCTTTGGTTGGAGAGCAGAGTCCCGGAAGGAGGGGGCGGCTGCCTTCTCCTCTGTAGCAGTGGCACATGGTTGCAGGAGGTTGTCCTGAGAGCTGGGGGAATGGATGGGAGGAGATGAACCCAGAGGTCCAGGAGAGCTGACTGAAGGGGAGACACTATAGACCCTGGAAAAACAGTATCGTGAGTACCGGGACTTGTGTCAAGAAGCCTGACCTGAGGGGGGCCACCCCACATGTAGGATAGTCAGAGGACGGGTGTCAGCAGTAAGGCGAGAGAGGATGCTGAGGAGAGTGTCCTGAAGATAATCAATAGTTCACCAAGTCATCTTAGGAAAGAGAATTAAAGCGGAGTTCCAGCCATTTACTCACCTGTCCAACGGTCCAGCGATGCGGCCGCCGGAAGCCTCGATCCTCTCCCTCGGCGCCGGCATCACTGCTGTGGGCACCCGGCTGTTACAGTTTGCGGCTTCACAGCCGGGTACCCACTGCGCATGCGCGAGTCGCGCTGCGCGCCGTGATTGGCCGGCAATCTTCTGGGACCTCTGACGTGTCCCAGAAGATTGCAGGGAGGGAGGGGGAGAGGAGAACTTCCGCTCAGGGCGCCGCGGCGCTCCGAGCGGAAGTGGGAGCGGGTACCTGTCAAAACTAGGTACCCGCTCCCCCCCCCAAAAAATGACATGCCAAATGTGGCATGTCGGGGGGTCAGGACTCCCTAAAGCGGAAGTTCCACTTTTGGGTGGAACTCCGCTTTAATTCTAATTCACCTTTAGTGGCAGGGTGAATCAACAGCCTGGCTGTACATGAGGATAAAAGTCCTCCAACATTGAGCATAGTTAATTCGGAGTATTCCACTATTCCCTTCTCCCATCCCTAATTTATAATAAAACAAAAAACAACCAAATGCCCCTGGACTGATTTATTGAAACGAGCCAAGGAAGGAGAACAAAAGAACTGTATACTGGTAACTCAGGGTGACCTGAAAAGTGTGATTCTGGCAGTCCTTACGGGGTCAGTGCTACATACCAAATTATTTTTTCCAGTAGTTAACCAAGGCTGAACCCCCCAGAAAAAAAAAATAATACAGTCCGGCTGTCCCTGTCTCTTAAATGCTTTCCTGCTTTGTCACATGCTGTCCCAACAGAGACTACAAGTCTCTGGGTTTGATTTACTAAAACTGGAGAGTGCAAAGTCTGGTGCAGCTCTGCACAGAAACCAATCAGCTTCCATTTTTTTGGTAAAAAGCCTAATTGAACAAGCTGAAGTTAGAAGCTGATTGGTTTTAGTAAATTAACCCCTCTGTGTTGACATACATTGCATTGACCATCAGAAAACAGGAAGTGGCTTCAAAGAGGCTGCCAGAGATTAGCAACATCAAGTTTAAACAAAGCATGAAAAAGATGAAAACTGTACACGCAGCATGCTGAGATAAATTTACTCCCTCGTATACGTGGGAGTGACATCATCTTGGCCTGGGCCAGTGAAAATGGTCTAAGATCGGTACGCGGAAGCCGATCAGGCCGAAGATTACAGCGGCCGGCGAGGAGTTCCAGGAGACTGGAGAGCTGGATAGAAAGTGAGTTTAGTTCTGGTTTAGGCTGGTCAAGTATTAGATTTGTAACCACTTGCCGGCTGCTCACATTGACAGTACTGCGGCAAAGTGGCTCGTTAAGGTCTGGCGATGTAGACCTACGTCACAATATTCTCCCCTCTCTCGCCGGCGTGCGCGCGCCGCCGAAGGCTCGCTCCCACTGTATTCAGACACAGTTTGAGTCGGGCCAGGGGAGGAGATGCGGTGATCACCGCCGCTCTTCCCCGATCATCGGGGATCGCGTCAGGAAATCTGCCCGCTTGTGTAAACAAAGCGGACGGATCTTCTCTGTGACAGACAGGGACAGATCACAGGATTCAGCATAGCTGAACCTGCGATCTGTGTCTGTGTCACACAACCCCCTCCCCCCACACATGTCAGTAAGCATGAGGCATACATTTAACCCCTTGATCACCAACAGTGTTAACCCCTTCCCTGCCAGTGTCATTATTACAGTAACAGTGCATATTTATAGCACTGATTACTGTAGTAATGTCACTGGTCCCCCACAAAAGTGTAAAAAATGTAAGTTAGTGGTCCGATCTGTCCACCACAATGTCGCAGTCCCGCAAAAAAAAAAATCGCAGATCGCCGCCATTACTAGTAAAAAAAAATAAACAATAAAAATGACAAATCTTTCCCGTAGTTAGTTAAAGCGATAACTTTTGCGCAAACCAATAAAAATACGCTTATTGTGATTTTTTTTACCAAAAATATGTAACAGAAAACAAATTGGCCTAAAATGTTAAAAAGTTTTGATTTATAATTTTTTTTTGGGAATGTTATATATATAAATATTGTTTTTTTTTAATTGTCGCTCTTTTTTTAAAAAAATTTAAAATCGCACAGGTGATCAAATACCATCAAAAGAAAGCTCTATTTGTGGGGAAAAAAATGACATCAATTTAATTTGGGTACAGCGTCGCACAACCGCGCAATTGTCCGTTAAAGTAATGCAGTGCCGAATCGCAAAATATAGCCTGGTCAGGAATGGGGTAAAATCTTCCGGTCTTAAAGCGGTTGAAAATACAATCATTGAGAATTTTTTTTTGTCAAAGACATGTAGCTAAATACATTTTGGCCTAAATATATGACACAAATTTAATATATTGGATATTTTTTAACTGTCAAAGTAGAAAATGTAAATTTTTTCGCAAAATTTTCGCTCTTTTTTTATTAATATCGCAAAAAATGAAAAGTGCAGAGGTAATCAAATACCACCAAAAGAAAGCTCTGTTTGTGGGAGAAAAAGGACGTCAATTTCGTTTGGGTACGGCGTTGCATGACCGCGCAATTGTCAGTTAAAGTCACGCAGTGCCAAGTTGCAAAAAGTGGCCTGGACGCTAAGCAGGAAATTCCTCTGGGGCTAAAGTGGTTAAATGAACAATCATAAGATCATTACTACATCCGATGACTTGGCAAATGTCATTGAAAAGTACTTTTCAACATTTCCTTCTCTTTTAACAATTAATTTTGTATTGACCGGAATTTTCTGAACAAAAACCACATTCACTTTTTGAAATCCTTTTGTTCGAGAAAAATTTTCTATCCTGCTCCTTTGAATCTCTCATCACAGTAGTCGATATGAATGTCGATTACACCCCACTAAAACTGGGCAAACATTCCTGAAACAACATTTTTTAAATGAAATTCTTCTAGTGTATGGCCAGCTTTACTGTGACATTGACCAAAAACCTTTAACCACTTGCCAACCAGCCGCCGCAGTTATAGGGCGGCCGGTCATCAGTTTCCTGCGAATCACCAGCAGGGAAGCCGATCCAGGGGGCTGGCAGCCGCGATCACTCCCCGTCAGTGGCGGGGCGCCGGACGCATGGAGTTAAATGGGGCTTTTTTTTTTTTTTAGCCATGTGATTAGAGGCAGAGGCTCTAATAGGCAAAAAAAAAGGGTGGGCTCTGGGCCCAAGCCCACTCAGTTGTGTGACAATAGCGAATGAAAATTCACTAATGTCACATGGATCCTCCTCCTAGCCAATCAAGAAGCAGGTCGTGAGACCCGTTTCCCAATTAGCCAAAATTTGAATCTATGCCATTGGGCATGGAGGAGGAGGGAGGAGACGCTGAAGACGAGAAGGGAAGAAGCCGAAGTTGCCGCCGCCACACTTGTCCAGATGTCACGTCCAGGCAGGGTGAGTGACCCGGGGGGGGGGGGGGAGTGTGTATGTTGCGGTCCGCCTGCCGCCTCCCCCTCGGCCTATGGAGTACCAGCCGCCACTGCTCCCCATGGAGAAAGAACGGCGGTCTGCTGTTGTAAACACAGCAGACCGTTGTTCTCTCTGGAATCAATGCAGAGCTCCTGTGTTCCTCTTATTTATGATCACAGGTCCCTGTATTGATTTTACAAGCCCATCCCCCCCACAGTTAGAAAACACCCCCTATGGTCACACTTAACCCTTTGATCGCCCCTGGGTTAACCCCTTCCCTGCCAGTGTCATTATTAGAGTAACAGTGCATATTTTTAGCACTGTTACTGTTTATTACTGTAGTAATGTCACTAGTCCCCCCAAAAGTGTCACAAATGTCAGTTAGGGGTCCGATCTGTCCTCCGCAATGTCGTAGTCCCGCTAAAAATCGCTGATCTCTGCCATTACTAGTAAAAAAATAAATAAATAATGACATAAATATTTCCCCTAGTTTGTAGATGTGAAAATGTTTGCACAAACCGATCAAAATACGCTTATTGGGATTTTTTTTACCGAAAATATGTAGCAGAATACAAATTGGCCTAAAATTATGAAAACAATTGATTTTGGGAATGTTTTATAGCAGAAAGTGGAAAATATTGTTTTTTATTCAGAATTGTCGCTCTTTTATTTTTTTTTAGCACACCAAATAAAAATCGCACAGGTGATCAAATACCAGTAAAAGAAAGCTCGATTTGTGAGGAAAAAAGAACATCAATTTTATTTAGGTACAGCGTCGCACGACCGCGCAATTGTCAGTTAAAGTAACGCAGTGCCGAAACACAAAAAATGGCCTGGTCATTAAGGGGGAAAATCTTCCAGTCCAGAAGTGGTTAATTGTATATTTACCTTGCCGAAGTTGTTAATAATTAAAAAGAATCTGTACTTTGTCCATTAAAGAGGAAGTAAAGTCTACCGTTTTTTTTTTTTTGTTTTGTTTTTCTTCCCTGCAAAGTAAATGCATAATGTGGTAGTATGCATCGTGACACTTACCTGCAAACAAAGCCCGCGTTGTCCCAGCTGGCGGCCGCATCCATCTTCGCCCGTCTTCCTTCCGGGTCTGCGGATTCCGGCTGTGTTACTGGCCGGAGCCGCGTGACGCGCATGCGCACCGGTGCCACCGGTCACGGCACAGGGCTCTGAAGAAACAGCACGGGCGGCCGTTCCTTCAGAGCGCATGTGCCGATCACGTCATTGGCTGAATGCAATGTAAATATCTCCTAAATGGTGCAAGTTTAGGAGATATTTACAGTACCTATAGGTACCCCTTATTATAGGCTTACCCATAGGTACATGTCATAAAGGTGGATTTACAACCAATTTAAGTGGTTCACTTTAAACCACAAAAGAAGTGCCATTTTTTTTAGAAATTAGTAATGTACAGGAAGGTCTACAATATATATAGTGTATCTGAAGCCAAAAACAAAAATGTCACATATTGCAGCTTGCCGGTCCTTAGAGGAGGTGGCTGCATTCATTTTCTTCTTTCAGGCTTGTCTTTTCACCTGGTAATCTTGCCAGAAATACATTTCTCTTGGGCCGGCCAAAGATAGAGCAATTTTCTTTCCTGCAATCGCTTGATTCCCCCATCAGCACAGTCAGTGTTGACGGGGGGAACCCCTCCCATGAAGCCATTGTGTTCTCCCAGTGGGGACGGCTATAACAGCCGCTAGTAATAATTGCATATAAAATTCAATAGGCTGGATTTACCCAAGTTGATGGGTACATTCAGCCTGCCCATACATGAGTAGCAGTATTTCTAGGCCTGTGGTCTGAGGTGGGTCTGCCATTGTTACCAGTGACCTCTCCAGCCCATGTGAGCTGCGGCCCTGGGTGTGAGAACTGACACATTCACAACTCTGGCATCTTTGTTTGGTTGTTTTATTATATTTTTAGGGGATGGGAGAAGAGAATGAGTGGGATACTCCTTTGGCTTGACTATGTACAATTCTGGGACTTTATAGCAAAAATGCCGTTAGCGCTGTCTTGACGCCAGCCGATGCTAGCCAACGCTCACTGGCGCTTTGAACACACTGTAACTCTGAAAGCTGTGCTGGAACTCCGACTTAATTCCAAAAGATCCAGGACTGTAAAACATTGAACGTCTGACACTGCTTGCACTGCAAAGTCACTGACTACTCCCTCCAGCCTTGCACCGGCTTGAGATAGCTTGCTGTGGATTCCTGTATGGCTGCAACTCCTAACTGATGCACTACACACTGTGCACTGACTCTTCAGGGCCCGAACTACAGGTGCCCCCCTTTATCACTTCAGGGTCCTCAACCTGGGTACCCCCTCTATCACTTCAGGGTCCTCTGACCAGGTATCCCCTTTAAAGCTAGCTGATACTTGGATCCTAGAACCTTCTCCGGAGTGGTCCCCACTGACACCAGGCAGACCCCCAGGGGCAATCCTCAGTACTCAAGACCTTTGTAGGCTATCCTGGGACTGGACCCCTCTCGCTCTCCGCTGGTTCTCGGAACACTGGATCCCCTTCAGCTCAACTCAGCACTCTCTGGATTCTCAGGCAGCACCTGAGACATCCGCTTCCTCTGACAGGAGGAGAGGCAGCAGTCTTCTCCCTCCTGGGACTCTGCTTCCTGCCAAAGACCACGAGTCATGCACGCCCCTCAGACTTATACCCACTCCCAGAATCCTTTGCAGCAGAATCTGCCTTCTGGGGTAGTTACAAGCTCGAATGTGTCCCCGATTGGGTTTCCTCCACTGCCCTTTGAGAAGCCTCTCACAGAGCCAGTGGGGAGACTCCCCCCTCAGCAGGCACACCTGGAAGCCATGACACCCTAACCAAAAAGCAATCATGGCCCTGCTGTTAGGCAGACAAAGCCCACTATGCATTTACCTAGCACCTACCTGTAGGGTGCTACACATGGTTCAAATCTCAGCCTTTGGAACAGTCCATGGCCAGCTTTAAGGTGACAAGGCTTATTCATCTTACTATATCAGGGCAAATGGGAACAGGATAGGACTACAGAACTCTACCCCACTTCTTTTCTCTAAAACAGTGGTCTCCAAACTGTGGCCTGGGGGCCAAATGCGGCCCTTTCCCTGCTTTTATCCAGCCCCTGGGGCACTATTTTATCCACTGGTACCAACAATCGGGCATAATTCCTCCCCACTGACACCAATGAAGGGGCACAATTCCTCCTAATAACACCAAAAGTGGGGCACAGTTCCTCCTAATGACACCAAAAATGGGGCACTATTTTCCTCCCAATGACACCAACAAATGGCCTGAATGACACAAACGATGAGGCAAAATTCCTCCCACTGACACCAAAGATGGGGCATTGTACTTTTCCCACTGATGACATTATCTAATCCTAATGGCCACAGTCTGGCCTCCACAAAGTCTGAAGGACAGTAAACTGGCCCTTTGTTTGGAAAATTTGGAGACCCCCTGCTCGATTACATAGAGGGACGTGGTTCTGTAGTTCTCCTGAGATAGATAGGAACAATGCAACTTATAAAAGTCAGCACAGGAAGTTATAGGCTTACCATATTCCTGTCATGATTAACAGGTCTTTTTGTTCACTGTTCAAACAGATTTAACAAATCCCTTTCAATGGTATATTTAACAGACCAAAAGGTACCATAAAAGAAAAGTTAATTGTTGAGGTTTACACGCCCTTTAAGAGCCATAGAGCGTAAGGTGTGGTGTGGGTCACAAAGGGGACATTAACCACTTGGCCAACCACCGACATAACTATAACTTCAGAGGCAACACCGGCATATAAACTAACTCCCAAATGCAATGTTAGATGCATATTAGCCGGGAGTTTGTTTACATTTGTTCTGCTGGTAATGGAAGTGGTATAGCTAGCTGTAAAAGCTGCCTGATCACTTCTATGAACTGCAGGAACATGCAGACATCATCAAAAGCAGCGGTCTCCAAACTGTGTTTGGATGGGACCCTTTGCTTGCCTTTATCCAGTCCTTTGGACACCATTCATCCAACTGGCACCAATGATGGGGTTCCATTCCTCCCACTGACACCATCAACAGGACACTTTTTCTCTCACTAATACCAACTATGGGGGCTCTATTCCTTCCACTAAAACCAATGATGGGGCATTTTCTACTCCTACTGGCCACAGTCTGGCTCCCCTAAAGCCTGAATAACAGCAGACTGGCTCCTTGTTTGGAAAGTTTGGAGATGCCAGATGAAGAGGTTCAACTGACCTTTGATCAAATGCATTGGATGTGAGATCTCAGAGATTTTGACCATGGAATGCCTATTGATGCAAGATGTGATTGTAGCATCACAGAAACTGTTGATCTCACAGGATTTTTACTCTTTATAGAATGAAGGCCTCTTGATCCCTTTAGGGAAAGAGAGCCTTGACTGCTGGGGGCATGGCCAGGGGGCTTGGTTAAGCAGGCTATATTGGACAAAGGATTGGATGGAGTCTTGGGTATGGGGTTGGGCCTGAGCTCAGTTAAAATACTTTCCCCAAAGGAATTCTGGGTCTTTTAAGAAGAACGTAGTTGAAGAGCTGCCCACTCCCCCGCCCCAATTTTCGGTCGGTATGTCACAGCTGTAGTGGCGGTTTTTGACCTTGCCAGCAGTTAAAGTTATGTTAATGGGTTATGCCCTTGTTTGTAAATTGGGGGGTACGCTGTCTGTCCTGCACTGATGGTAACGACAGACCCCCCCCCCCTTTCACCTTTTGGTATTTAAGCTGTTAATGACTAAGAGTGCTCACAGTACAACTGTGACTGGCACTGGTCTAAGAGCCCATTCAGACTAGCGCGACTTGTCAGGCGACTTGTCAGCCTGACAAGTCGCGCTTGGTCGCAGTCCATTGAGTAGTACAGGACCCGTTCTAATAGGAGCGACACAAGTCGCTCCGACTTAGAAAAAGGGTCCTGTACTACTTTGGGGCGACCTCGGAGCGACTTGCATAGACTTCCATTATGTGAAGTCCCTGCAAGTCGCGCCGAAGTCGCGGTGCACGCGACTTCACAGGTCGCCCCCCGAAGTCGTGTCGCGCTAGTCTGAATGGGCTCTCAAAGTGTACTTGTTTGGTATTGGAAACTAAATAAAAGCTGTGGCCTTGCCCTTTCCAACTTAATCGTTGTAAGTGTGGTTTTTATGGGGAGGGGGCAAGTGGGACTGGTTATTATGGTAACATGGTTACTGGACCTATGCACCTCAGCAGTCATTAAGAGTTTACAGGGAATGGGGTGAAAAGAAAAAATGAGTGGCCGATATTAGGCAAAAACACCTTGTTAAAATCCACTGAGAATGCCATGGTTCATTGAAGCTGACAGGAAGTCCATGACTGCATCACAAAATAGGCAACACGTAGAACCTGGAAGATGGCAGCTTACGAAAGCAGAAGATCATACAGGGTTACTGTTATCTCTGCCAAGAAAAATAAACAAGGCTACAGTGGGCTTGAGGTCACCAGAACTGGACCAATAAAGACTGGAAGGACATTTAATGGTCTACAGAATCTCAGATTTTACTGTGACAGCACATAATTTGACATTCACAGCATCAATCCTTTGGGTTGATGTGGAACGTTCATTAGACTGAGGGCCTATTCACACCACTCTGCGAAACACGTTTTTATACATTGAGTCACGTTGGAAGCTAACTGTGAAGCCAAAAAAGCAACCTAAAGTGGAATATTACTCATAACAACTTAATAAAAATAATATTCTTTAGCAAGGAACACACATTCCACATTAATAATTAACCTCTTGCCGACCGCCGCAAGACTATGTACGGTGGCGGTCAGCCCCTCACAGGCAAAGTGACATATGGGTACGTCACTAGCCTTTGAGCCAAAAGGGGGCGAGCGTGCGCCGCCGGAGGCGCGATCCCCCCCGCTCGTTCCCTATGCAGTCCGCGCGTGTGACCAGTGGACCCGATGTCTGCCGGTCACTCGCAATCGTCGGTTACAGCGGGAGAAAGGCAGGCGGCTGACATAAACAAAGCCACCTGTCATTCTCCCCTGTGTAAGAACAGAGATTATACGGTCCTGCTATGCAGGATCGTATATCTCGGTTGTTACACAACAAGCCACGCCCCTTCACAGTTAGAAGCATGCCCCTAGGGACACACTTAACCCCTCCTTCTCCAATAAAGTTAACCCCTTCCCTGCCAGTGTCATTTTTTACAGTAACAGTGCATATGTATAGCACTGATTACTGTAGTAATGTCACTGGTAACCCCAAAAGTGTCAAAAATGTCAGTCAAGGGTCCGATCTGTCCACCGCAATGTCGTAGTCCCGCAAAAAAAATCGCAAATAGCCGCCATTACTCGTTAAAAAAAAAAAATAAAAATGACAAAAATCTTTGCCTTAGTTAGTAAACGCAATAACTTTTGCGCAAACCAATCAAAATACACTTATTGCGATTTTTTTTATCAAACATGTGTAGCAGAAAACAAATTGGCCTAGAATGTTAAAAAATTTTGATTTTTACAATTTTTTTTGGGAATTTCATATAAAAAAATGTGAAAAATATTGTTATTTTTGCAAAATTGTCGCTATTTTTTTGTTTATAGCGCAAGATCAAAAAATCGCACAGGTGATCAAATACCACCAAAAGAAAGCTCTGTTTGTGGGAAAAAAAGGACGTCAATTTCATTTGGGTACAGCGTCGCACGACCGCGCAATTGTCCGTTAAAGTCACGCAGTGCCGAATCGCAAAATAGGGCCTGGTCTGGAAGGGGGTAAAATCTTCTGGGGCTTAAGTGGTTAAAAATATTATCAGTATTAGTGTGTGTTGTACATTGCCTCCAGCATTGCTCCTGTTTCTTCTTGCTGGAGGCTGCCATTTTGCTGAAGCCCAGAGCCCCTAAACAGCAGTAAATCTTTAGGCTGTCAGATTGGCCTCTACAAATTTGGAACAGTGCCAACAATAGGAAGCATATTCAAAGCAGGGTGAGACAGCGTAATACTGGATTTTAAACAGTATAGGGCACTTATTGTTTGTGCCTATACTGTGCCTATACTATAGACAGTGTATTACTGGATTTTAAACAGTATAGGCTCTTAGTATAGGAAAGCTATTGTAGGAGATGTGCCCAAGTGCCCGGAGTACACTTAGTAGTATCTGTTACACAGCAATTATTATGACTATCCCAAGCTGATATGTGACCAGGAACTAGAATTCTGGTCAGGTAAGGTCAGTTAAGTATTGTGAGAACAGACATTTTTTCCTTTACTACCTTTCTACTGTGCAATGTGTAATTAACTGCAAACCTTCTTTGCATTAAACATGTAACATCCATTGCACACCACCTGAAATTCCTAGAGTCCGGAACAGAAGGATGGTAGGATATAAGAGCCAGGAGTATAACCCCCATTCTGCTGCAGGGAAGTACTGGTTTGATTTGCTTGGCAGGGTCTCCTAAAAAGATTCTGCCATGGAAGTGGCCTATTAAAGCGGACTTACAGTATCTCACAAAAGTGAGTACACCTCTCACATTTTTGTAAATAATTTATTCTATCTTTTCATGTGACAACACTGAAGAAATGACACTTTGCTACAATGTAAAGTAGTGAGTGTACAGCTTGTATAACAGTGTAAATTTGCTGTCCCCTCAAAATAACTCAAACACAGCCATTAATGTCTAAACCACTGGCAACAAAAGTGAGTACGCCCCTAAGTGAAAATGTCCAAATTGGGCCCAAAGTGTCAATATTTTGTGTGGCCACCATTATTTTCCAGCACTGCCTTAACCCACTTGGGCATGGAGTTCACCAGAGCTTCACAGGTTGCCACTGGAGTCCTCTATTCCATGATGATATCAGGGAGCTGGTGGATGTTAGAGACCTTACGCTCCTCCACCTTCCATTTGAGGATGCCCCACAGATGCTCATAAGGGGTTTAGGTCTGGAGACATGCTTGGCCAGTCCATCAGCTTTACCCTCAGCTTCTTTAGCAAGGCAGTGGTCGTCTTGGAGGTGTGTTTATGCCCGTTATCATGTTGGAATACTGTCCGGCGGCTCAGTCTCTGAAGGGAGGGGATTATGCTCTGCTTCAGTATGTCACAGTACATGTTGGTATTCATGATTCCCTCAATGAACTGTAGCTCCCCAGTGCCGGCAGCACTCATGCAGCTCCAGACCATGACACTCCCACCACCATGCTTGACTGTAGGCAAGACACACTTGTCTTTGTAATCCCCCCCCCAATTGCGCCACGTACGCTTGACACATCTGAACAAATAAGTTTATCTTGGTCTCATCAGACCACAGGACATGGTTCTAGTATTCCATGTCCTTAGTCTGTTTGTCTTCAGAAAACTGTTTGCAGGCTTTCTTGTGCATCATCTTTAGAAGAGGCTTCCTTCTGGGATGACAGCCATGGAGACCAATTTGATGCAGTGTGCGGCGTATTGTGGGAGCACTGACAGGCTGACCCTCTACCCCTTCATTCAACCTCTGCAGCAATGCTAGCAGCACTCATACGTCTATTTCCCAAAGACAACCTCTGGATATGACGCACTTGTATTCTACTTCTTTAGTCTACCATGGCGAGGCCTGTTCTAAGTGGAACCTGTCCTGTTAAACCACTGTATGGTCTTGACCACGGTACTGCAGCTCAGTTTCAGGGTCTTGGCAATCTTCTTAAAGCCTAGGCCATCTTTATGTAGAGCAAAAATTATTTTTTTCAGATCCTCAGAGTGTTCTTTGCCATGAGGTGCCATGTTGAACTTCCAGGGACCAGTATAAGAGAGTGAGAGCGATAACACCAAATTTAACAGACGTGCTCCCCATTCACACCTGGGACCTTGTAACACTAGCGAGTCACATGACACGGGGAGGGAAAATGGCTAATTGGGCCCAATTTGGTAATTTTCACTTAGGGGTTTACTCACTTTTGTTTCCAGCGGTTTAGACATCAAGTGTGTGTCAAGTTGTTTTGAGGGGGACAGCAAATTTACACTGTTATACAAGCTGTACACTCACTACTTTACATTGTACCAAAGTGTCATTTCTTCAGTGTTGTCACTGAAAAGGTATAATAAAATATTTACTAAAATGTGAGGGGTGTACTCACTTTTGTGAGATACTGTAACTAGCAAAAGGCAGGCACAAAGAGGTGCCTTTCCATAGGGAGCCCCAACAGTAGCCAATCTTGATGCTCTGATTAGAAGATAATAAAGAGACTGAGGCTGTGGCATGCCCAACTTTTCAGCCTTTCTATTGGTCAGACACGCTCAGACCATTGCATTATGGGATATCCCAGAGTTTCAGTCTCAGAACTCATGGCTGGCATTTGCAAACTGAGTGTTTTACATTGTCATATACTATATGGGACCCTGATAAAATCAAGGATTCATACCAAGCAGACCATAGCAATAGCATGGAAATCCACCAACCTCAACCCTCGAATCCAGAGAAACCTGGATGATGTTCAACTAAAGAAAATTACGACATTGAAGGAAAAGATGGTCTCTTTTAAAAAAAGATGGTCCCCATTGCGCAAATACTGCTTACCTACAGATTTTGACCACTGCCGCCACCTATTAACTCTCTAATTATGACCATATAATTGAAAAGACAAGAACTCACTGCTCAAGGTGGTGTGATTGCCTGATGACTCACACCGGTGCATGCCCCGGCTCGCCTCTGTGAAAACTTGATAAAGGAAAAAGAATTGGCAGCACTCCAGGTTGAGTCAAAATCCAGATTTATTGACTGGACATCCAAATATGACAATCGTGACAAGGTAGACGCGTTTCACACACTGTGTGCTTAATCATTAACCAAAAAAAAAAAATGGTTAAGCACACAGTCAGTGTGTGAAACGCGTCTACCTTGTCACGATTGTCATATTTGGATGTCCAGTCAATAAATCTGGATTTTGACTCAACCTGGAGTGCTGACAATTCTTTTTCCTTTATCAATTATGACCATATAGACATACATTGTTGTCCCCTAGGCCTGACCTGTTCCCCAGCCCCACCTTCTGTTCTACCTCTCTTCCCTTTCCAACCAATAATGCCCAGTGGGGTGAACCCATATAGACCATTAAGTTCATAGATGGTGATATTATTAATTTATGTCACTCTATTCCCCCCCAGGAAACAAGCTTTTATTTTGTTAATAAAGGGTCTCTTGAAGTCATACCGGTGATTCCCTCTACATCATTTTGGGATATTTCTTCATCAAGGTTGCAGCAGCTTCTGCATATAATGAGAGGCTTCCTCCGCCTGCAGCTATCTCGTATACGTGATTGGAGCGAGCACTGGGAGGTGATTGCCCAGAGGTTTTTCCTCGATGTTTATTTCTGGAAACGGTCCTGAAGCCTCAGCTCTCTGAGCTACAATAAATATTTTATACAGCTGAGCAGGCACACCAATTATGATTGTGTTCCTGTAATATCTTCAGTACTCTAGAGGATACTGGCACACCAATCCCTGGGATGGTGACGACAGTTGATGGCAGTGTGATGGGTTTCTGTTCTTCAAACTCTATGTCGAAGAATTAAGTGCACTGGGGTTGATTTACTGAAATGGAGAGTGCAAAATCTGGTGCAGCTCTGGAAAGAAACCAATCAGCTTCCATTTTTTTTTTTTTGTCAAGGCTTAAGTGAACAAGCTAAAGTTAGAAGTTGATTGGCTGCCATGGACAGCTGAACCAGATTTTGCACTCTATAGTTTTAGTAAATCAACCCCCTTGTGTAGTGTCTGACTGCAGGCTTTAAAGGATCTCAGAGTACGTGGATTTAGGTCAGTCAGGGCAAGAATAGACACTGAAACTGTAGTGTAACGATAACTCTGCTTATACAAAATAGAGGTTAAAGACCATCTCTGTACAAAAAGAGACCTCCCGCCTATCCTTTCCTTCCACTCCGCTCCCAGCCACTTGAAAATAGGTTATGATGAATAAACCCTTTTTCGGAATCTGCCGACACAATTCTGGTGCCTGTTCCTGAAGTGAAGACCACTGTTCCATTTCTGCAGTCTGTGTCCTTCACTAATGGTGACCCAGGGGTCAAAAAAAGGAACCTCAGCATGGGCGAGAGATACAAGTGTCACATACCAATCATATTTATGTAGGCGCTGGAATGGACAGAAAGTAGGAGACATGAGTTGTTAGAAAGCTGACTATACTACTTCTTCTCTTGCATGAAATTGGAGATTTCATTTTGTTAGACACTGACAGAGTCTCTTTAAGGTAGCATGAGTCAATTTCTGATGTATCCAACTTAGCCAATGCAGGGCAAAGCAACAGGTTCACTTGAAACCCACCCCCTCCTCTGCAGTGGCACTTACTTACCTTCCATTCACACCCTAACCCCTCTCATTAGGTACTGGGAGTGAAGAAAATACCCAATACTTCTGGATATGTAGGAACATGTGACTCACTACTCTTCCTCTTAGGTAATAGCATTGCTGCTTGGTGATGGACCTAGTGTTGCCAATGGTTTGGTCTGAACCTAGGTTCTGATTAAACTTTTGCCTGTTCAGTCCCATGTTTCAGTTTCAGTCTCCGGCATGTGGGCTGCGGCTGCCTGACACCCGGGTGATATTCCGGCTGTCTGTGTCAGAGCTCAGCTGTCAGAACGGAGCCGATGCTTCCTGTATAGTTCCGGCTCCGTTCTGTCACAGGTGGAGTGATATTAAATGCACTCCGCCTGTGAGAGGAGACAGAGGAGAGCTTCAGGAAGCATTGGCTCTGCGCCGCTCCTCAAACTCACTCTTCGCCAGCATTTCACACCAGCAGTACCCACCAGCCAGCAGTACCCACAGAAGTACCCACCAGCAAGCAGTACCCACAGCAGTACTCACCAGCCAGCAGTACCCACAGCAGTACACTCAGAAGTACCAGTAGGCAGTACCCACCAGCCAGCAGTACCCAAAGCAGTACCAGCCAGCAGTACCCACAGCAATACCAGCCAGCAGTACCCACCAGCCAGCAGTACCCAAAGCAGTACCAGCCAGCAGTACCACAGCAATACCAGCCAGCAGTACCCACCAGCAGTACCAGCCAGCAGTACCCACAGCAGTACCAGCAGCAGTACCAGCCAGCAGTACCAGCCAGCAGCACCCACAGCAGTACCCACCAGCAGTATCAACCAGCAGTACCAGCCAGCAGTAACCACCAGCAGTACCAGCTAGCAGTAACCACCAACATTACCCGCCAGCAGTACCAGCCAGCAGTACCCTCCAGCAGTATCAACCAGCAGTACCCGCCAGCAGTAAGTCACATGTGCTAGGGGTGCAACTAGCCCCCAGCACATATTGTAAGTATCCCGGCATGTGCATTTCTGACTCCTACCACCATGACTGAAGTGGTCGTGGTGGTTACAGTTTTCCTTTAACCACTTTAAGACCGGTAGGATTTGCCCCCTTAATGACCAGGCCCTATTTTGCGATTCGGCACTGCGTTACTTTAACGGACAATTGCACGGTCATGCGACACTGTATCCAAATAAAATTGATGTCCTTTTTTTCCCACAAATAGAGCTTTCTTTTGGTGGTATTTGATCACCTGTGCGATTTTTATTTTTTGCGCTATAAACAAAAATAGCGACAGTTTTGAAAAAAAAATATATATATTTTTCACATTCTGCTATATGACATTCTCAAAAAAGAAAAAAATCCAAAAATCTAATTTTTTTACCATTTTAGGCCAATTTGTTTTCTGCTACATATTTTTGGTAAAAAAAAATCGCAATAACCGTATTTTGATTGGTTTGCGCAAAAGTTATTGTGTCTACTAACTAGGGGAAAGATTTATGTCATTCTTATTGTTTTTTTTTTTTTACTAGTAATGGTGGCGATCTGCGTTTTTTTGCAGGACTGCGACATTGCGGCGGACAGATTGGATCACTAACTGACATTTTTGACACTTTTGGGGGGGGACCAGTGACATTGCTACACTAATCAGTGCTAAAATATGCACTGTTACTGTAATAATGGCACTGGCAGGGAAGGGGTTAACAGTGTAGGTGATCAAGGGGTTAAATACGACCCTTACATAGTTACATAGTAGGTGAGGTTGAATAAAGACAATAGTCCATCCAGTTCAACCTGTGTAGGTGTATGTGGCTGTAATCATCTCACATAGCCCTGAATGTCCTGATCCTTGAGATGTACGTCTAAGAGTCCTTTGAAAGCCACCATACTTCCCGCAGAAACCACCTCTTGTGGGGAGTGATTCTAACTGTGGGGGGGGCGTGGCTTCTGAGAGAGAAATGTTCATAGACTCTTCATAGAGACATATGATCCTATATAGAAGGATCACAGGAGCTCTGTGATCATTTCAGGGAGAAGGACGGTTGGCTGTGTTTACAACAGCCGACCATCCTTCTCTCTCAGCGGGGATCGATCGAGGGTGTCAGGCGGCAATCGGAACCGCCTGACACACGTATTGGCTTCCCCGCTGACGATCGGGGTCGGGAGTGCGCTGCCGGCGGCGCGCGCTCGCCCCCTAGCTGCTACCAGGCGACCAACGTACCGATACGTGGTTTTGCTGTAGGAGCCACTCTGCCGCCGTATATATAAAGTAAGCGGTTGGCAAGTGGTTAATATCGTTCAGAAGAAGTACCGCGTTTCTTCTTCAGACATAGGCTCTGGGGACACTGCATCCCTCTCCGTGAAGTGTACATTCATGCCATGCTTTCTCACATGTGAGCTGTCTTTATTTAACCCATTATTATCAGGACAGAGGAGGGGGTAATCCATGACAGAGGAGGGGGTAATCCATGACAGAGGAGGGGGTTCTCCATGACAGAGGAGAGGGTAATCCATGACAGAGGAGGGGGTTCTCCATGACAGAGGAGGGCGGTAATCCTAGTCACAGCTTTATTTCAAATGGTTAATATATATATATATCTTTAAAATAAAAAAGATTTTGAAAATGTGATTGTCATTCTAAGCAAAAAAATTGTGATTCTCATTTTTGCCAGAATCGTGCAGCTGTACATCCCAGTCTTAGTCCGTAGGGTTCAATACTGAGTTGGCCCACCCTTTGCACCTATAACAGCTTTAACTCTTCTGGGAAGGCTGTCCACAAGGTTTAGGAGTGTGTCTATGGGAATGTCTGACCATTCTTCCAGAAGAACATTTGCGAGCTCAGGCACTGATATTGGATGAGAAAGCCTGGCTTGCAGTCTCCGCTCTAATTCATCCCAAAGGTGTTCTATTGGGTCAGGACTCTGCATGGGCTAGTCAAGTTCCTCCACCCCAAACTTGCTCATCGATGTCTTTATGGAACTTGTTTTAAGGGTGTAAATAAGGGTCCAAGATTAATAATGACGAAGTGAATCCAGTATAACACAATGATGAAAAACTGTAGTGCAGCAAATCCCAACACCAGTAAAGGAAAATAAGATTGTGCTCACCAGATGGATGGGACCCAATTACCGTATAGTAAAAAGGGTCAAACAGGCTTGTAAATGGATGGAATGTCCAATTGGATTTCACCGACCAGGATAGGAAACGTATCGAACTCCAAAGCTAGATTCAGTCAGAGGGTCCACTCCCACATGGTAGATGGTGAATTGTAGATAAAAAAGGGGGGACATAGCATAATATTGCTAAAAACAGGTCTTTTTGATCTTTTGAAAAAGGCACTTTTGCCGAAACATGTAAAGAGGACTAAGTCAGCCCAGCTGTTTTTTACTATACATGCTTTCCCTTCACGGATGTTTGTAAGTTTATCAGCCACTTTTAAAATAAACCTGTTTTTAGCAATATTACGCTATGTCCCCCCTTTTTTTATCTACAATTCACCATCTACCATGTGGGAGTGGACCCTCTGACTGAATCTAGCTTTGGAGTTCGATACGTTTCCTATCCTAAAATCAAAACGTGTTGCGCCAGTTGTGCACAAATTAATAAGTGATCACATATATAATCAAAGTATAATGTCCATATTGTGCTCCTATATAAACAATAATGTTCATATAAAGTGCTCCAAAACGACGAATAATGTATCCAAGTGTTGACAGATCAGCCTCAATCCCATGAGAGAAAATTAGGAACCACCATGTACGTGCAATCCCTCCACCAATAAGATTGGCCTCTCACCTTAGTACCAGACCCAAACGGGCCAGCATGAGCATATAAGGGGATATTAAAGACTTCACAGGTAGACTCTCCAGCCTTCACCTCCGGAGGTCGCCAGGATATAAAATAGAGATAAAGCAAAAATCTAGTGCTCTCTGAATATGAGTAGATGAGCTTTATTTAAACAAAGTGGGTAACTCACATTTGCTGGGCACTCAGCCGTGCCTGCTAGTATGGCATTCAGTGTGTGAGAGAGTATCACCCGAGCGATCGGTGTCAGGCAGGTAGGCTCCGCCTCCCTATACGCGTTACGCCTGGAGCGTCGGCTCCTGTTGGCTTCTTCGGTAGGGGTGAAGTTTGCGTGTCTAACCTCGCCTTTTACCAATGATACAAGCGGTGGATTGGCCAGCGGTCACATGCCCTTCCTTCTCTAAGCTATACACAGGACACCGGAACCAACTATGCACTTCCTGTGATCTTCGGTGTCACTAGCTAATACATCTAGGGGCAATTTAAAACATACATATATCGGCTCAAACCAATTGCGGAGACCGCGTGACTGCGCCGCCATCCCTCCGGTTTCTCTCATAAAAACATCACATTAACAACATCTTTAATATATATAAAATCACATTGCATCATACAGTAAATATATAAAAAACACATTAAATCATATTGTAGCCATATATTCTAAAATTGATTAAAAAAGTGGAATACCTCAAAATATATATAAAATATATAAAATATATATAATATATAAAAATATCCAGATTACTAGTATAAAAATAGTGCTTATAAAATGTATATAAAAAAGGGGTTAAATAAAGCTCATCTACTCATATTCAGAGAGCACTAGATTTTTGCTTTATCTCTATTTTATGTCCTGGCGACCTCCGGAGGTGAAGGCTGGAGAGTCTACCTGTGAAGTCTTTAATATCCCCTTATATGCTCATGCTGGCCCGTTTGGGTCTGGTACTAAGGTGAGAGGCCAATCTTATTGGTGGAGGGATTGCACGTACATGGTGGTTCCTAATTTTCTCTCATGGGATTGAGGCTGATCTGTCAACACTTGGATACATTATTCGTCGTTTTGGAGCACTTTATATGAACATTATTGTTTATATAGGAGCACAATATGGACATTATACTTTGATTATATATGTGATCACTTATTAATTTGTGCACAACTGGCGCAACACGTTTTGATTTTATGTTTCTTATTGTGATGTGTGGACACGATTTGTGTATGCAGCCGGATGTATAAATTTATTCAAGCACATTGGTTTTTTTATATATATGCACATTGATTTTTCACCTTGATTTTTTCACCTGGCTTTGCGCTGATAGTTTTTCATTATCATTACGTTTCCTATCCTGGTCGGTGAAATCCAATTGGACATTCCATCCATTTACAAGCCTGTTTGACCCTTTTTACTATAAGGTAATTGGGTCCCATCCATCTGGTGAGCGCAATCTTATTTTCCTTCACTAGTGTTGGGATTTGCTGCACTACAATTTTTCATCATTGTGTTATACTGGATTCACTTCATCATTATTAATCTTTGACTCATTGGACTTTTATGTTGTCGGACATTATTCACTTTTAGCGCTACACATATTTTGTTTTTATTTCTGTTCATATCACTTTGTGGTTTAGTGATTTAGTGTTAGCTGCTTCACCCATATTTTTTAGTTAGCACAGTAATTTTTTCTATCTTTTTGTGTAAATAAGGGTCCCATTATTTTAAAGGGGGGTTCCAGATTCTGATAAGACTCCTGCCTATAGACCCCCACAACCAATGCGCCAGGGTTGTTGGGAGGTGCAAACTGGCAAGGCAGCTATTCCTCATTTTGAGGGAATGTTATCCGGTATGGTTTATGGGTTGGGGTGCACAATCTCTCCCCCCCCCCCCCTTCCTGTCTATCCAGACTGCATGCTCAGTTTAAGGGTCTGGCATTAATTTCCCAGGGGGGCCTCACAAATTTTTTGTTCTGGGTACCCTTATACATCTATACCAAACTCAAAAGGGTTTAGTATGTATTTTAGGGGAGGGGGTTTTATGCAAATTATTTTCTCATTCTTGCTGACAGGCGTGGAAATGTTGAATTCTGAAGATTCTTTAGGCTGTGGTTATTATGCAATACAGGGCAGATTGCTGGTAGAAGGGGTAAGTATGAAATTGCTTCAGAGGGCACATTGCTTTCCATGCTTATTATGGTAACAGGGGAGCTCTAAGAATGGTTGCGGTGGAAATACACATCAAGTTGCTTGTGGCTTTGCAGCCTGGGGCTGTACAGACGATGAGCTTCTTTTACAAATTAACATTTTACACTTCAATCTTACCCTAGATATAAAACAGGTCTTACAGAATGGGTCACTCATCTCCAAGGCAGCCAAAGAAATCCAAAATTACTTTTTAGGATTACAGTACCGATAACAGATGGCAAGAGTAAATGAATTGTAGGAAGGTGCTGTTCCAGGACTGTACTTTAATTTTAGAGTGCTCTCATAGACGAATGCCATTCCCGATGAACAGATGAAGAAGGGATTGATGTCCCTTGTTTTCCATCATCATTAATGGGCTGTAGTGGTGAAATTATGGGAAGTGCGTAGCTGGCATACAATCTCCAGTGATTAGAACACAATTCAGTGTTTCTTTCAAATGTTTCGGAGAGGAAATTATAGATCCATTGCCCACAACAACTAATCAGATGTACTCACCACTGAGTCTCAAATATCAGATGATGAAAGGATAAGACTGATATTCCAACATTTTTTGGAGAATTGGTAATTCCAGTAATTTTGTTTAATTTAAAAGCTGGTTTCTAATCACTTCCTCACTGATGACTCATCTGTACTGCCCGGGAAGGTGGAGGAGATGTCTCCAGAAAACTCTCCTGGTAGAAGCTTTAAAGCCTAGTTTAAACAGTCAAAATCCTTAAAACAGATATGTGACTAGGCTTTGAACATTCAAGTTTTTGCAAGCAGGAGCTTTAAAGCGGAGTTCCGGGCACAAAATCGATATTTTTTTTTGTGCCCGTCCGCTTCTACACCTTCACCTGAAAAGGAATTGGATAGTTAGGTTTTTTTATTTTATTTACTCACCTTGTAATTGAAGATCGAAGATACTCACCTAGTCTTCACTTCCTCCCTCTGTGCCGCGGCTCCGCCGTCACTTCCTGGCTTGCGATGATTCCTGGGAGCTGAACGTCATCGCTCCCAGGAATCAATGCGACGCACCGGCCCCGCTCGTCACTTCCGGGCGACGCCGCATTCCCCTGCTAAACAGCTTCTGGGCATGCCCAGAAGCTGTGGAGGAATGCGGGCCGCACCGGAAGTGACGAGAGGGGCCGGTGCAGTGCATTCTGGGAGAAGAAGACGCGGAAGAAGACGCCGAAGAGGACCGCGCCGGCTTCAGCTGCCCACAAGAGAGATGGAAACGCTGTGGAAGAAATTTTATAAGTAAGTATTTCTTCTAAAAGGTAAGTGCGAACCGGGACAGATCAGAGGCTAGCCATTGTGGAATGTACTAGCCCTGACTGTCCCGGGGGTATGTTTGTTGAAAAATGATTTCTGTGCCCGGAACTCCGCTTTAAAAACAAGCCCTCCCTGATCTCTGTGTATGCAAGCACTGTGGAAAAATTAATCCTCAAAGTTCAATAGCAGATCCAATGAAGTTGTTGTCTTAAGGTGGCCAAACACATGTAAATTATATGTAGCACGATCCCCTTGGGGGCTGCTGGTTAGTGGGATATCCTCTGCACTCCCTTGACCCTGAGAAGCATCCAACCCGCTAGGCACTATAGGTTCAGACATTTTCTGGAGGATTCTGTAAAGCGGAGTTCGCCCACCCCCTCCAAAGATTAAGTCAGCAGCTACACATACTGTAGCTGCTGACTTTTTAACATTAGGACACTTACCCGTCCTGGAGTCCAGCGATGTCGGCACCGCAGCTGATGTTTCCATCGGCTGTTGGGTGCCGCCGCCACTGCCGGTGAGGGAACCTGGCAGTGAAGCCTCTACTGAGCATGCGCGACACGCACTGAGCATTCAAATTGGCTCAGTGGTGGGGGGTAGGAGGAGGGGACCTAACTTCGCCGCGGCGTCGTTTCCTGGAAGTGGGGAAGGATACCTGTCAAAAACAGGTACCCATTCCCCCTCCTCCCTGAAAGGTGCCAAATGTGGCACCGGAGGGGGGGAGGAAGCAAATGAGCGGAAGTTCCACTTTTGGGGTGGAACTCCGCTTTAAGAACCAAAATACCAGTTTAACTGTTTACTGGGATGAGAAAGGTAAATCAAACAACTGTATAAGAATAGGCAAGATGTTGTGATAATTGTCAGTGCGGTGTCACTCCTCCAAACCCCCAATAATGAAAAGGGAGCTTAGAAGACTGACACCCAGGAGATAAATGCTTGATTCATAAAATAAGTGAGAGTAATTGAAATAATCATTAGCTGTAACTGTCAGGGCTATGATCAAAATGTAATAACCACAAACTGTACTCTGCTTCTACTAAACGCAGGCCTAGAGTTATCCTAAGTCTGACTAATGAGATTTATATCCTATGTCAGGGAGAGACAAAGAAATATGAAAAGTGAAGTTTCTACTCTCACATATACAGTATAGCTGTGCTGGGCTTTGAAAGAAGACTCTCATAGGAGAAAAGAGCTGGACACGGGGGACTGTCAGTGTAGCTGGAGGAAGTACTCGGGGTTCTCAACTCACAGTCTACAATGATCATACAGGCAAGTCTACGTTTCCCCTAGTGTGACTTTTCATGCGACTTTGGATAAACAATCACAAAGTCACATGACAAGTCACAGCCCATTGATTTCACTGGCACCCGTTCCTATCTATGCGACTTTGAAAACTAGCAACTTTGAAAAGGTACCTGCACTACTTTGATGCAACTTTTGATGCGACTTTGATCTAGAAAGTGTATAGTTGGATCAAAGTTGCATTCTAAAGTGAAACAGTTGAAACGTAGATTAAAGCTCAGTTTCCACTAGTGTGACTTGTCATGCGACTTTGGACACACAAAGTCGCATGACAAGTCACAGCCTAATCATTTTAATGGCACCCGTTCCCATAAATGCGACTTAGAAAATCAGCAAATGTGAAAATGTACCTGCACTACTTGTGCGACTTTGATCCAAAGAGTGTAAAATTGGATCAAAGCTGCACTCAAAGTCGCACTCCAAAGTTGCACTCTAGCCTAGTGGCTACGTTTTTAAACGTAAGACTTTAAGTTATGCAATTTAGAGTGTGAATTTGAGGGCAGCTTTGATCCAACTTTACACTCTCTGGATCAAAGTCGCATCAAAGTAGTGCAGGCACCTTTTCAAAGTTGCTGATTTTCAAAGTCGCATAGATGGGAACGGTTGCCATTGAAATCAATTGGCTGTGACTTGTCATGCGACTGTGTGTCCAAAGTCACATGACAAGTCGCACTAGTGGAAACGGAGCCTAAAACTCATTACTCACATGTAATGAGCAATAGAAACTGATCTGTATCCTCCTAAACTTTCAAAAATGTTCCTTTGTACCTTCTCCCCCTAACCTCCTCCACTCCCCCTCCCAATCCCCCCTATCCTCCTCCACTCCCCACCCCCATTCCCCCCTATTCTCCTGCACCCCCCCCTCCATCCCCCCTATCCTCCTCCACTCCCCACCCCCCCCCTATTCTCCTCCATCCCCCCCCCTCCTCCTCCACTCCTCATCCACTATGAAATTTGGTTTTATTTATAAAAAGGTAATATATCACAATGGCTAAATCTGTGTCTGTAGTGCATGTTCAAATCTTAACCACTTAAGCCCCGGAAGATTTTACCCCCTTCCTGACCAGGGCCTATTTTGCGATTCGGCACTGCGTGACTTTAACGGACAATTGCGCGGTCATGCGACGCTGTACCTAAAACGAATTTGACGTCCTTTTTTTCCCACAAACAGAGCTTTCTTTTGGTGGTAGTTGATCACCTGTGCGATTTTTTGATCATGCGCTATAAACAAAAAAAGAGCGTCAATTTTGCAAAAAAAACAATATTTTTCACATTTTTTATATGAAATTCCCCAAAAAAATGTAAAAATCAAAATTTTTTAACATTTTAGGCCAATTTGTTTTCTGCTACATATGTTTGGTAAAAAAAAATCGCAAAAAGCATATTTTGATTGGTTTGCTCAAAAGTTATTGCGTTTACTAAGGAAAACATTTTTGTCATTTTTATTGTTTTTTTTTTTTTTTAACGAGTAATGGCGGCGATCTGCGATTTTTTTTGCGGGACTGTGACATTGCAGCGGACAGATCGGACCCTTGACTGACACTTTTGGGGGTTACCAGTGACATTTCTACAGTAATCAGTGCTATACATATGCACTGTTACTGTAAAAATGACACTGGCAGGGAAGGAGTTAACTTTATTTGAGAGGGAGGGGTTAAGTGTGTCCCTAGGGGCGTGATTCTAACTGTGATTGGATGTGGCTACTAGTGTAAGAACAGAGATCAACGATCCTACATAGTAGAACCGTATGATCTCCATTCTTACACAGGGGAGAAAGACAGGCGGCTGTGTTTACATTAGCCACCTGCCTTTCTCCCGCTCTAACGGACGATCGTGAGTGCCCGGCAGACATCGGGTCCTCCGGGCACACGCGCGGGGCGGGTCCGTGAGCGAGCGGGAGCGCGCCTTCAGCGGCGCGCGCTCACTCCCTAGAGCCTGATAGGCTAGCAACGTAGCCCTACGTCGCTTTGCCTGTGAGGGGCTGACTGCCAACGTAAATCGTCGTTAGGCAGTCGGCAAGTGGTTAATACCAGAATAATTAACATATTATTCAATTTTATACTCCAGGAGTAAATTTGTATAATTCGTTTGGAAATTCTAGAGAAATGTTTAAATAATGCATTACAATTTACCTAAACCCATTTGATTTGTAGTTGACTAAAATGTATGAGATTTTAGTCGAGTAAAATATGACTAAAACAAAAACAATTCAGATGACTAAAATAAGACTAAAATAGCATTTTAGTCCAAAGACTAAAATACGACTAAAACTAAAATGGCATTTTAGTCCAAAGACTATGACTAAAACGAAATCAAAATTTGCTGCCAAAATTAATACTGCACACCACTAAATAGAAAATTACAGAAGGCAGTCCTCGTGAAAGGTCAGGTTCACTTTCGTGGACGGTTGAGCTTTCCAAACACCACCTATATCCAAAATATCACTTTTGTATGGACTGACTCTTTATTCAAAGGTCCAACCTTAGGGCCTGCTGTCACATTGGGGTTAATTTACTAAAACTGGAGAGTGCAAAAGCTGGTGCAGCTCTGCATAGTTTGTTTGTCTGGGTGCACTATAGACAAGGTCGGTTGGAGACTTGCAAAAAAGAGTGGCTTTTGGGGGAATGGCCTTCACAACCATCTGGCTCTGTACCATAGAGCCTGAGATGAGCAGAATGCTGGTTCCTAGAACAAAAGAGTGGCACCTGGCAGTAGGCCGCTGCATCAGGACCCAGGGATTGACTGATCAGAGGTAAGTATGGGTACAGACCATGCTGTTAAGGAACAATAATTTGAGGGGGGAAAAAACTATGGTGAGGAGAGTTGGGTTATACAAGAAAACAACAAGAGAAGGGCGCACCGACCTTGTGCATTACCACTTAAAAATGTATTAAAATCAAAGAAGGGTAGCGTACAATATACTCACAAACGTAGCATATGAACAAGCATATAGGAAATGGGCACCGCTCGCTTCCAGGACACTTCTCTACTGCTGGATAGCGTGATGGCGTCCTCAAAACCTGATGTGGCTTACGCGTTTCGAGGGAGGACCCTCTTCCTCAGAGCCAAAATCGCCACTCTTGCCAAGGGGTCTGCCCAGGAAGGGGACCACTCCAGTGAATAGAGTCAGTGGACGGGTGTCAGCACACAGGCAGTGAAAGTAAAGGGGGTGCCAAGTTAGAACCCTGAAGAGAATAACTAAAGCAGGAACCTTTTAAACTATCTTCACTTCAGTGGCAAGGTGAAGCAGTGGCCTTGCCGCACACACTACAGCTAGTTGTCCTCAAGATTGTGCATAGTTCATAGTTGGAGTTTCCCACTCATCCCTTCTCCCATCCCAGTTCCAAATAAAAACACAAAAACCAACATCCCCTGGATTGATTATTGACTGAGCGAAGGACTTTCAATGCTGTTTGTCTGCTATCATTTGCTAAGGGTAACCCAGTGGAATCCATAAAGTGTAATCTCAGCAGTCCTCTAGGAGGCAGTGCTACATCTTGTTTAACATTACTAAATTCCATACAAATTACTTAGCAACACAAAATGATACCTGGCTCATTATCAGTGTTTCTCAACCTTTTTTTAGTTGAGACACCCTTTAAAATTATTTTATTTTTGGGTTAGGGCCAGCGTGTTGTGATGGGGTTGGATCTGGTGGGTGATTTGTCTTTGACCAATGTTCAGTGTTGGATGTGGGAGGATGTGGGGATCCAAGTGTGGTTTGCATGTTTGTGGATGAGTGTGTTATATACTGCAGAAGCATTTTTACATAGTTGAATATCCTTCCATTCCAGCAATCTGGGTAATACACCTGATCTATCTGGTTTCTCACTTAAAGCGGAGTTCCACCCGAAATTTATACTTACCTCCATCTTCTCGCTCCCGGTCACCTGAAAAACAAATGGATAATCGCAATTTTTTTTTTTTTTTTCACTTACCTTTTAGAGAAAATATACTCACCTTACTTCCTTCTTCCTCCCCTCGGCGGCCACGGCGATTCGTCACTTCCTGGCTTTTGCAATGATTCCTGGGAGCTGAACGTCATCGATCCCAGGAATCATTGCGCCTGCACCGGCCCCGACGTCAGTTCCGGGGCGCGCGCGTCATTCCCTTCTAAACAGCTTCTGGGCATGCCCAGAAGCTGTGGAGGGATGACGCGCGAGACCCGGAAGTGACGTCGGGGCCGGTGCAGTGCATCGTGGGACCAAAGAAGAAGGAAGAGGACGCGGAAGAGGATCGCGCTGGCTTCAAGCTGCCCACACCTGAGATGGCAGCGCTGGACAAGACAATTTCAAGGTAAGTATTTCTCCTGAAAGGTAAGTGCAACCCGGGACAGATCAGAGGCTAGCCATTGTGGAATGTGCTAGCCCTGACTGTCCCGGGGGTATTTTTATAAAAAAATGTATAACGAGGGTGGAACTCCGCTTTAAGCCCCGTACACACGTAGTGATTGTCGGCCGAACGATCAGCCGGTTTTTGTCCGGTGCTGTCCTGTCGGTTGAAAAGTGCTAAAGACTGCACACGAATTTTGTCGGCCAACAACAGCCGACTGCAGAAGTGATGTCATGTGATGGTTAACTTTCCGTGTGTTTTTTCTTCTCTGAGCATGCCCAGTCTTGCTCATCTGCTGTTTGTCGGCTGAATTCTGTACTGACTGGCGAACAATCGGCCGTTCTGGCGTTGGCCAACAAAAATTTTATAGCCTGCACACCAGATTCTGTTCGGCCGAAAAGTCGCAGTCGGTTGTCGGAAACATCATACTAACAAGCCGACAATCGGCTGATCGGTCGGTGGCCGAATATTTACGGCCGACAATAGCTACGTGTGTACGGGCCTTTACTTCTCAAAATCCAATTCTATTGTAAACGTGGAGCAGGGGAAGCCCTACCGGGTCTCTTTCATCTCTGATTGTCCCCTGCACAAAAAGTCAACAACGGTCCACCAGCTGAGCACAGTAAACCCTGCTTTCCTTGTAAAATTTTTACACCACTGCAATAATGAAATAAACAGAAATGTAAAAATGACACGGTTATTATCACCTTCTATAGAGCGGCTCCCCTACAACTGCATCCTCCAATCACATTATAATTTCTCTTTGAGTTTTGCAGAAAGTGGATACTGCGGTTTTTCATTACCTAAAGCAGCAATATCTCGCTTTATTAATAGTTTAAGTAACGTTTCTTCCTGGCCCCAGAGAAATCCTCCACCAGTTCCTAACCGCAGTAATCTATGACATCCGCCACGTTTCATATCTCCCATCCCACAGTTCAATTTATTCCGATCTGTCCTGCGTCTCGGAGCCCAAGCTGATTCTCACAGCTCCTTCTCTTCTAGGAGATTTATAGATCATGCATACAAATAGTGTTATTATCCTGTAATGTTTTGTTCTCTCTAGTCAGTCCAGTTTCCCCGGATTTACACTGTACCCTCCCCTGCTGGGTGTAATAACGGCAAAATGTTACGGCCCTCTGGGGTGCACGGTTTGTGGTTGCAGTTTTGAGACGTAAACATGGCATATTAGCTGTCTCTGGATGGTTTAAGACATGATATACAGTAACTGCTGGAGGAACTGCTACAACTATGAAGACTGAAGATACTGGAAGCGACACTTCCTGCACCTGCAGCAGGGACTCGGGGACTATTGTATGACTTTCCTGAGTGTGAAGAGACTTCCAAACCGCACAAGAACAATTAGGAGCATTAAAGTGAACCTTACTTTAACCACTTCTGGACCAGACGGATTTGCCCCCTTAATGACCAGGCCATTTTTTGCGATTCGGCACTGTGTTCGTTTAACTGACAATTGCGCAGTCGTGCGACGCTGTACCCAAAAAAAAAAAAATGTATGTCCTTTTTTTCCCTACAAATAGAGCTTTATTTTGATGGTATTTGAACAGCTGTGCGGTTTTTATTTATTGCGCTATAAGCAAAAAAAGAGCGACAATTCTGAAAAAAGAAAAACAATATTTTTCACTTTGTTCTATATAACCCCCCCCCCCCCCCACACACACACAAAAAATATGTAAAAATCTAATATTTTCATCCCTTTGGGCCAATTTGTATTCTGCTACATATTTTTGGTAAAAAAAAAAAAATCCCAATTAGCGTATTTTGATTGCAAAGTTACCGCGTCTATAAACTAGGGGAAAGATTTGTGTCATTTTTATTTTTTTTACTAGTAATGGTGGCGATCTGCGATTTTACGCAGGACTGCGACATTGCGGCGGAGAGATCGGACCCCTAACTGACATTTGACACTTTTGGGGGGACCAGTGACATTAATAGAGTAATCAGTGCTAAAATATGCACTGTTACTGTAATAATGACACTGGCAGGGAACTGTATGGGGGAGGGACTTGTGGAATCAACACATAGACCTGTGTTCCTAAATAGGAGGATGACAGGCGCTCTGTGATCATTCCAGAGAGAACAACGGTCTGCAGTGTTTACAACATTGGACCGGCGTTCTCTCTCCACGGGGAGCGATCGCGGGTGCCCGGTGGCAATTGGGGCAGCCGGCCCCGTGGATTGGCTTCCCCGCTTCTTAATGGGGGCAGGCGCGTGCCTCCGGCGGCACATGCGTGCCCCCAGGAGCGCTCCCGCAAACTGCTGTACAGGTGCGTCTGTTCGCGCAGCCAAGCCAGCCTGCTGCAGTATATCTGAAGTGGGCCAAGTGGTTAAATTAAAAAAAAATACACTTTCTGCTTTAATCACTTCTGCTCTTGTATTTTTATACTTCTTGTAGATTCATTCCATTATTTTCTATTTTTTATTACTTTTGGCCTGTTTATTTGGTAATCAGATAAAAAACCAGAGAGGAGCACAGAGAAACTTATTTTAGTCCTTTTTTTAAAAAAACAATAAATTGTTATTAATTTTTAATAAGTATCAATACAGAATACCATGTACAATAGTTAACAACAGTAAGGCTGCATTCACATGTCAGCGTTTGGATCGCGGGCAGAACCGCCGCGGTTCCGCCCGCGATCCGGAGATTATTGCAAATCGCGGGACGCCTAGCGTTGCCCGTTGATTTGCAATAGCCCCCCAAACGCCGAGCGATGTTGCCGCGATTTCCGCCTGCCGAATTGCGGCAACATCGCGCAAACAAAGTCGCGGGACGCAATACGCTCCAAAGAAGCTCTTGTACTTCTTTGGAGCGTATTGCGTCCCGCGATTTTGTTTGCGCGATGTTGCCGCGATTCGGCAGGTGGAAATCGCGGCAACATCGCTCGGCGTTTGGGGGGCTATTGCAAATCAACGGGCAACGCTAGGCGTCCCGCGATTTGCAATAATCTCCGGATCGCGGGCGGAAACCGCGGCGGTTCTGCCCGCGATCCAAACGCTGACATGTGAATGCAGCCTAAAGGGTAAATTCTAAATAAGGAAAAGATTGATATGTGTTGATACAAATCTTAATATCCCCATGCCCAGCCTACCCCTGATGGGATCAAACTGTAGGCATCAACTTTAACAGAGAGTTGCGTCAACATAGTACACAAAATGTAGAACACGATTGTAAACTAAACCAAAAGGAACAGAGAAATGAAAACTTGAGGACAATGCTAAAGGTTCCACTCCTTTAGGTATTTAGAAGCTGTAGGGTGAGATAACCAGGTACGTCATTTATTTTTGAAGGTAATGGTGGAGTAGTTCTTATATGCGAGCATCAATTCGTATTGTGCTTAGGTGTTTTGTCTGGAAATTACACGAGGAACTTTTCTTTATTGGCAAAACAAATAAAATCAGCCATCTTGTGGTGTTGGCGTTTTGGTGGGTGGAGAGTGAATCTTTGACCAAGCACTCCCTATTTCCGATGTAAAAAAATATGCACTTTTTTTAACTGTGGAATATTAAATAGTGAACTTGGTAAGGGTATGCAAACAATCCAATCCTTCGGGAGATTAAGGGGAGTCATCAAAAAAATATTTTCAAAAGTAGGAACTTGCGCAACTTATGACCCCTTCTGCTATACAGAGTGGTATGTAAAAGATCAACTAAAACCCTCGGGCAGGGGTGTCCAACCTGGTTCGCCAATCCTCAGAAAGGATGTGTTGGAACTGGAGAGAGTCCAGAGAAGGGCAACTAAGTTAAGTAGGGGATTGGAAGACCTAAATTATGAGGAGCGATTACAAGCGCTCGATTTATTCTCTCTGGAGAAGAGACACCTGAGAGGGGACATGATAGCTATTTACAAATACCTCAATGGTGATCCCAGCATAGAAAAAAAACTATTCTGTCGCAAGGAATGTAAGAGGACACAAGGCCATTCAATGCAATTAGAGGAGAAGCGATTTAACCTCAGGCTATGCAGGGGGTTCTTTACAGCAAGGGCTACAAGATTGTGGAACTCTCTACCACAAACAGAAGTAATTGCGGGGAGTATGGCTACTTTTGAAAGACTCTTGGACGTACATCCCAAGGATCAAAACATTCAGGGGTATGGGAAATGATTACGTCCACACCCACCTACACAGGTTAAACTGGATGGACTATTGTCTTTATTCAACCTCAACTATTAACCTACAACTAACTAACCTACTATGTAACTATGTAACTATGTATGTAACCCTTTGACCTTCCTGGGCCACATTGGAAGAAGAGGAATTGTCTTTTTTTTTTTTAGTACAAAACATGTTATACTTACCTGCTCTGTACAGTTGGTCTTGCACAGAGTGGCCCGTCCCCATCTCTTCTCGGGTCCCTCTTCTGTGTTCTTGGCTCCTCCCTCCTGTTGAGTGCCTCCACTGCAAGCAGCTTGCTATGGGGGTACCCAAGCCGAGTCACAGCTCCCTGTGTCCATTCAGACATGGAGCCGTGACCCGGCCCCACCCCTCTCTCTCCTGATTGGCTGACTGACTGATTGACAGCAGTGGGAGCCAATAGTGCTTCACTGCTGTCTCAGCCAATGAGGAGGGGAGTCCCGGGCAGCTGAGACACTCCTGAAACATCACTGGATAAATATGGGCTCAGGTAAGTATTAGGGGGGCTGAGGGTGGCTGCTGTACACAGAAGGTTTTTTATCTTAATGCATAGAATGGATTAAGATTAAAAAAAAAACTTCTACCTTTACAATCCCTTTAACTATAAGGATAGCTGATGTGCAGAAAAAGCTGGGCAGATGATAAGTTAACAATCACTGATATAGATAATGTACTTACAGTACATGTAGCACCCTCCTAGGTAGGTGCTATGTAAAACATATCTGTGACCCTGTTCTGCTTATCAGGAGGGTCTGATCTACTAGTTTAGCCTGTCACATCTTTCTAAGTGTGATTCACTGGGTCTGAGGGAGTGTCCCCACTGCAGCCAATGAGGGACCATTTTGGACAGTGGAGGAAACCTAGCCAATGGCACACTCTGTTTTATGTCAGTTACAGTGGGAGGGAATTCCTTCAATGCATCCTGGGATTGGACATAAATAGGAGGGGAGCATGTGACAGGGTGTCTTTGGGCGGGAAGTCAGGTCCCAGGAGGAGGGTGACGGTGGTCTCTCCTCCTGTTGCGGAGGAAGATGGCCCAGGCAGTCGGCCTAGGGACCAGTGGGTTAAGCTGTGCTGCAGAGGATTCAGTGTGTGCTGACCAAGTGGAGCTGCTGGGCATAATTCTTCTGGAAAAACAGTATCATGAGTACTTAAGCATCTGCCCAGGGGTCTACCTAAGAGAGGGGACCACTCCAGAGAGGTCAAGGGGATCAAGGAGCCAGCTAACCCGGAGTGTTACAGTAAAGGGGGTGCTAAGTTGTAAATCCCTGAAGATTAGGGGTTAAAGGGGGCACCAGGAAGGGCCCTGAAGTTGCTCAGCAGTGCAGTCTACTATTAAAGTCAGCTACCTCAGGAAAGGAGTGCCTTAGGAAGTTAATAGGACTCATTAACAGTCAAAGGTGAAATACAATAAGCGGCCCAGCCGTGACTAGCTCAAACAGCGTTAACCAGCGTCAGTCAGCGTTAACCAGCGTCAGTCAGCATTTTTTGTACAGTCCCTGCCTTTTTGTGCATAGTTCAATTATTGGAGTATCCCACTCATCTCTTCTCCTAACCAAGTTACATATAAAAACACAAAAACCAAAGAAACTGGACTGGTCCTTGTCTGAGGTAAAAACGCCTGGAAACAGGTCAGAATGGTCAACTGTTGTTAAAGGTAACCCAGGGGAACCCACACACAGCAGCTCCCATGAAAGAAGTGCTACATACAGTATCTCAGTGATAAAACCTAATTTTTTGTAATATCTTTTATTATAAAAGTAAAAGAGGGCAACATAAAACCAGAGCGGTATTTTACACTGTTTTTGAACTAACGCATCAATATCTGGTTGGATGGATGGAGTAGCAATTCTCCCTGAATTCTAATGGTGCTCATCAGATATTTTGGTTCTAATTTTGCCCTTCGTGTGCTTCATCCGTGAAAATAGTTGCTCACAAATACAGACGCTGCAGAAAACTGATGATATGAATAAGGCATGATTGTAAAGAGTGGGATATTTTTCTTAGGGAAGATAAAACTTAAAAAAGTCCAGTAAAAAAAAGGGAGACGCTGTCAAATCTTCCTTTGGCCGCATGTGTTTCCTAAGTGTAAACGCATTTTTACAAACCCTCCCCCCCAAAAAAAAAATCCAAACATTTTTAAGTAAGCTTATGGTATTGTGTTGGGTCGCATTCAAAACCATCTTCGGCCGTATGTTGGACACCCCTGCCTTAGGGCCCATGAAAATGTTTTCATCAAGTGTTAGCTATTGTGTATAAATGATCGGGGAATTGGAATTGTGCATTGACAGGGTGACAACTGTTAGGAAAATCACCTTTAGACCACAAGCTGATACAAGGAAAGATTTATTTCTTGTATACGAGGAGACAAGTACAGGAGATTGTCAGATATTCACCCACCGGTTCTAGCCGCCTGTGACCCATGGTATAGGGCACCATACACAGTAGCTAGCCTAGTTGGCTTTTTATCTGATACTTGTCTGCCTTCTTAAGCTAGCTCGCACATTTATATACAGTTAACACATCCTGACTTAACCCTTCCCCCAGGACAATGAGGAATGTCTGTTTTTATTGCCATTTCCTTAAAGGGGAAGGAGCTTCATCTTACAAACTCTGAAATCTAGCCATTACCATATATAGTATAGGGCATTTAATACCAGTTAGATTGTATTCAAGCAGAATAAAATGGAGTCACAGTCAGCCTTATACATAAATGATTATAAAGACGTTCTTAATTTCTCTAACAGCAACCTGAATGCATAGATTAAATGTGCCACATCCTATTGGAAATTGATCGAGCTGGGGATATAAATATGGACTTTCAAGGCACTTGTATAAAAATATTTTAAAGTTTATTTGTATATAAAACTAACAAACAATTAAAAAAAGCGAAAAACACACAACATTGTTGAATAGAACAATTATAACGAAATCATAACCCCTACTAGCCATAACAGTCATAAGGCCAAATCCCCTAAGGGGAAAGTGATACATATACCAAGAGTCCCTCGAAGGATGTCGGCGTGGCTGCGGTGCTAATTGGGGGTGGTAGGAGTGTCAGCTCAACATGTTTCGCAAAATCCCTTCTTCAGGAGCATGACTTCCACTGAATGTAATTAGAAGACTGGTAAACTGGACTGGTCGGTGTATACGGTGTGGATCCACCAGAGGTACAATATGGCCAGCAAAGCTAACAGATAAATCTAGAGATATAGGTGTATAATATGAAGGAGTCCATAAGATAAAAAGGTAATACTCCCACAGGTTCTTGAAAGTATCAGGGGTATTTATTCACTTGCTGTAAACTTCTTGGAGACACATATCACCCCATATATTTGCAGTAATGGGTAAAGTATTCCCAAAGAGGACCAATATGAGATTGGGTCCATGCAGTAATAAAAAAAATCTGGTAGTCGATCCAACGTCTAACCGCCATAATCCTATGGGGAGACTGCCGCCATGAAATTGTGTATAGATTTCATGGTTTCTTCACTTCTGGGCCTGACTTCTCCTGAGTCAAAGTTAAAGAGGAGCTCCAGCCCATCATTCCTTGTAAGAGTCTTCCTTTTAAGATGCCATCATTCCTTGTAAGGGAACCGGCAGTGAAGCCTTGCGGCTTCACAGCTGATTCCCTACTGTGCATGCGCAAAGTGCACTGCGCTTTGTGAATAGCCCGGTGGCGGAGGAAGAGGAGGAGGGGGGCCAAACTTCCGGGGGACCTTGCTGTGGTGTGGTATCCCAGAAGTAGAGATGGGTACCTGTCAAAATCAGGTACTTGCTCCCCCCTCCCCCCCCCCCTGAAAGGTGTCCAATGTATCCATTTGGACAATGGAGCTGCCCCCTCTCTCTCCTCATTGGCTAACTGACTTTGATTGACAGCAGTGGGAGCCAATGGCGTTGCTGTTGTGTCTTAGCCAATGAGGAGGGGAGTCCTGGCCGGCTGAGACAGTCATGGACATCGCTGGATCGAGAGGGGGCTTGGGTAAGCATTGGAGGGGGGGGCTCCTGCACACAGAAGGTTTTTTATCTTAATGTATAGAATGCATTAAATAAAACAAATCCCTTTAAGCTCTAGCAACTGCCATTCCCATGTTCAGTAGTAGCTGTACTAGTCATTTAAGAGATGAGGACAAGAGGTGCCCGGATCTAGAGTTTTTTCAAATTCGGGCATGCAGAGTACAATTCTCTGATAAGGGAGTAAAATAGCTCCCTTAGATGGCACTGAAGCATGATATGGCAAAATGAAGTGTCTCAGATACAGTCCAGGAAATGTGAGTGTTGAGTTCCACACTGATTGTTCTGAGATTCAAAAGAGCTTATTCTATCATAGGAATCCAAGATAACAATTGATTGCTTTTTGGAGGCAGTACAGAATGGAGCAAGGGACTCAGATGAGATTGTACATTTTGAAGTAGTATGTCTCCTAGTAAATCAACTTCAACAGTAGATGGTTTAAGAGCAAGCTGCTGAAACCGGTTTAATAGGAGATTGCTAAAAGTGTTGGCTTGTTATCATGGTTTTCCACGACAAAATAAATGTTTTTGGACTCTAGGACGACTGGTGTAGTGCTCTCAATCACTCTTATTTTCCTAATTGGTTATGAAGCAGTATCCATTGTACACAGGAAGGGCATGGAAAAGCCAGGAAGTTGGGCACCAGTACCAAAGTTAAATTAACCCAGCACCAACACACACCAACAAAAACTCACCACCATCACCAAACCAAAGCTACCATCCCTCACCACTACAAAAAAAACACTAAATCAGAGAGGGGCACAGAGGCTCTTTTTTGGGTAATGCAAGTAACAACAGCCATATTGTGGGGTCTGCTTTACAGTATTTATTTACTCATTACTTCATTTTTACTTTGAAGCTTTGAAATAGGGCACAGGTTCATATTAAAGAGGAACCCAAGGACAATATAGAAAACCCTTAGCTGCAGTTTTATACTAATTTAAAACTGAACTATCCTTAAAAGTTCTACAACTTGTCAGGAGCACGACGAAGGCACTTCAAATCTTTATTGGTGGCCTGGAGGTGCATATTGAGAGAGTGGATCGTTGACTCTCCATTTCTGATATCAAAAAAGATGTACAACAATTTTTTTGCTATAAAAAATTGGAAGCAGAACTTGGTAAGGGTACACAAACTTTCCCATTCTTCAGTAGGTGAGGGCAATTATCGAGAAATATGTTAAAAAATAGAAGCTTGCTGTTGAAACTGGTTTAACAGGAGTCTATGAAACATGCTGGCTTGTTATCTTAAATACTGTATATGTCTTCGGACTTTAGGACAACAATTGGTGTGGCGCTCTTAGTCACTCTCATGTTCTTTATTGGTTATGAAGCAGTTTCATTGTACATGGGACTGGTATGGCAAAGCCAGGAAGTCAGGCCCTGTAACAAAGTAAAACGAACCCACCACCACCACCACACACCCACCAAGCCAAGCCCACCACCCAATGACCACCACCATGAAAAAATAAAATAAATAAAACTGAACCAGAGAAGGGCACTACGAGTAACAACAGCCACACTGTGGTGTCCACTCTTTGGCGGCACTTTTACTTTAAAACTTTTAAATGGAGCGTAGGTTCATTTTTAAAGAGGAACCTAAGGTAAGGTGACCAGATTTTTATAATGAAATCCGGGGACATATACATTTTTTTTTTTATTAGCATGGGCACAGGACTGCATAATACACAGAGCGCTGGGCACAGGACTACATAAAACAGAGCGCTGGGCACAGGACTATATAATACACAGAGCGCTGGGCACAGGACTACAAAATACACAGAGCACAGGGTACAGGACTGCAAAATACACAGAGCGCTGGGTACAGGACTGCATAATACACAAAGCGCTGGGCACAGGACTGCATAATACACAGAGCACTGGGCACAGGACTGCATAATACACAGAGCACTGGGCACAGGACTGCATAATACACAGAGCACTGGGTACAGGACTGCATAATACACAGAGCGCTGGGCACAGGACTACATAATACACAGAGCGCTGGGCACAGGACTACATAATACACAAAGCGCTGGGCACCGGACTACATAATACACAGCGCTGGGTTCAGGACTACATAATACACAGGAGGGTGTTGGGCATAGAGTGCAGGGTTCAGAGGTTTGCTATGCACAGAGGACCCTTCTGCCCCCACATCCATAGCTCACCTCTGCACCCTTCTCTCACAGATTATCACTGCAGCCACCTCTTCCTCCACAACAGCTAAACTCTCCCCCCTCTCCATGCAGCTGCATCAGTTCTGACCCCTGCTCCCCAACTGCCCTCACCTGTGTACAAACATAACCCCCCCCCCCCCCTATTTACTCTCCTCACGGTCTCAGCCCTCTACACAGTAAATTTGTGGCTCTGCCTCTCCTCCACTGAACAGCAGCAGGAGCGAGAGTAAGATCATCCAGTAGGGGCGTCAGTATCCGAGACATCCGGCTGTTTCTTAGACAGCATGGGTTGCCATGTCTATGTTAATCCGGTCATGTATCCGGGGACAAAACCAGGGCCAGACTTGGTCCGGGGACAGTGTCCTCAGTCCGGGGACGTCTGGTCACCCTAACCTAAGGCCAATATAGAAATGACCCTTTGCTGCAGTTTTAGATCAATTTACAACTGAGCTCTTCTTAAGAGTTTTATAACTTGGCAGGAGGACGACAAAGGGGCTCAGAATGGAAACATATTTGTTTGTCGGCACCCAGGAGGTACGTAATGACAGTGGATCTTTGACAAAACAACCTTCATTTTCAAAATCAAAAAAAGGTGTACGACAAATCTTGTACTGCAAAAATATGTTTTCTGAACTCTGTAAGGGTACACAAACTGCCCCATTCTTCAGGAGGTGATGGCAGTTATCAAGACATCTTTACAAAAATAGGAACTTTAACAAATTATGACCCCTTCCCGTTATGCATAGTGGTATACCAAAGATCAACTACTGTAACTAACACCTAGGACCCCTGCAAAATGCAGCTACTTTGTGACTTGAAGTGTGCTTACATTTTTTGCATCAAGTGTTAGCTGTTGGACATTATAGCTTTTTTACTTCTTAGAGATCATTAATCATAGAAACCTTTTTTCATGGTTTAGGTCAGAAGTAGGCAACCTTAAAGAGGTGGAGATCTACATGAACAACATGGGAGAAGTCAAAGATCTCCTCCACTGATTTAAACCTCTAATTGCCATACTACCATGTCACAATCGCGTCCATTGCAAGGCAATCATGGGTTTAAATCAGGTGGGGAGGAGGCAACATATCTCCTCCTCACGACCTGTCAAACACACTCAGATCGTTTTTCAGAGAAGTAGCAGTGCCTGCTGCCCTTGTGAATAAGCCCTTAGTTGCATTCAGCAGCGGCACCCTTAGGGCTCATTCACAAGTAAAGTTGGGGGTGGTAAAACCCTGCGGTTGACTTTCAGATTTACTGCCGCCAGTCACTACCCCCTTTAGCTGCTGAGGCAGCAGCCAAAGGTTTACACATGCCGCAGCAGAAATTAAGTCCCCTGTTGCTTTCGGTGAGTGCTACCACCTGCCAATCACGACCCATTCAAGTAAATGGGGCCACTCTGCAAGTGCCCCTCAACTGCATGCTTCTGTGGAGTATAAGGGGTTAAAGCAGGTGGTGAGAAAGCAAAACAACACTGCCCGCTTTAACCCCTTGTTTGCTGTACTGCAAAAGGTTGCAGGGCACTTGCAGAGTGGCCTCATTCACTTGAATGGGTCATGCTTGGCAGGTGCTACACCCACCATCCATGATAGGACTTATAACTTCTGCTGCGGCTGCGACATTTGTACACCCCTGGCCACTGCAGCTAAAGGTAGTGCGGTTGGGGGGGAGATAACAGCACATCTTAACTATGGGGCTTTATCGCCCCCCCAAACTGCAAATGTAAATGAATCCTTACTGTTCTGAGCCCCCTAAAAGGCTGCTTTCACACTGATGTGCTGCGGTTTACTTGTACCGCGGGTGCAGCGCAGTGAATCTGCACCTTTCCTGGGTTAGCTGTCTTTGCCATACACTTCTATTATATTCTGCAGGTGTGGTGTACTTTCTGAAAGTTCACCCAAACTCCTGCATTTAGAAAAGTGCACCAAACTCGCAGGATATAATAGAAGTCTATGGCTAAGCGCAGCAAACCCACGCACCAGCAGTGCGGGTAAACTGCAGCACATCAGTGTGAAAGCAGCCCTATACTATTATGCCCAGTCTATTGCTTCACACTGACCTAAAAATCTCTTCTTTCCTGAAGGGAGCGCAAGTGGTATCACTCCGCATGGGACAGAAGACAGCATTACAGAGGCATTGGCTTATGCGGCTCTTGCTCCCTACTACAGCTTAAACTTTACAAGTAGTCCCTCTGCATTGCACTCTGTTTGACGCTCTGGGATGGCAGGTCAGCAAGCCCAGACCACAATCTATCAGTAACCTGCCTGCGATCTACTGGTTGCTAATCCCTGCTCTAACCCTTTGCTTGCCTTTATTCAGCCCTTGGGGCACTTTTCCTTCCACTGATAAGAGGCAATTCTCCTCCCACTAATAACAACAGTGGACCAAATTCCTCCCACTGACACCAATGATGGGGCACTATTCCTCCCACTGACACCAATGATGGGGCACTATTTCTCCCACTGACACCAATGATGGGGCACAATTTCTCCCATTGACACCAATGATGGGGCACTATTTCTCCCACTGACACCAATGATGGGGCACTATTTCTCCCACTGACACCAATGATGGGACACTATTTCTCCCACTGACACCAATGCTGGGGCACTATTCTTCCCACCAATACCAATGATGGGGCACTATTCTTCCCACCAATACCAATGATGGGGCACTATTCCTCCCACTGACACCAATGATGGGGCACTATTTCTCCCACTGACACCAATGATGGGGCACAATTTCTCCCATTGACACCAATGATGGGGCACTATTTCTCCCACTGACACCAATGATGGGACACTATTCCTCCCACTGACACCAATGATGGGACACTATTCCTCCCACTGACACCAATGATGGGGCACTATTCTTCCCACCAATTCCCATGATGGGGCACTTTTCCTTCCACTGATAAGAGGCAATTCTCCTCCCACTAATAACAACAGTGGAGCATAATTTCTCCCACTGATACCAATGATGGGGCACTATTCCTCCCACCAAAACCAATGATGGAGTACTATTCTTCCCACTGACACCAATGACAGGGAACTATTCCTCCCAACAATACCAATGATGGGGCACTATTCTTCCCACTGAAACCAATGATGGGCAACTGTTTCTCTCACTGACACTTAAGATGAGGCATTAGTGTGCTTGTGCTAGGTCATTGTTTTACTCCCATTGACCGCCAAGGCCGAGACATTGTTTACTCCTAGGATATTTTCTGCTCCCATTGGCCACAGACTTTCCTGAAACCCCTAGTTTACCAATTGAATTACACTCTGCTTACATTGTGGGATGCAGAGGGGATATTTCTCAGAATCAAAGGGACACTTGACAAATTTTCTCAAAAAAAAAACCCAAAAATCATTCTGGCCAGGGTTGGAGTAATATTTATTCATACAAATCTGTGCATCAAATCTAAATGTGGGGCAGAGGCTTGGGGGTCGACAAGTACAAAAGCTTAGGTCAGTGAATGAAGTAGAGTCCATTTATTTTTTTAAAACTATTTTTAAAACTGAAAAATGCTTTCAAAGCAAGACGTAAAGCGTGCAGACAGATTTTCTTTTTTTTCCCAATAATGAATTTCTGCCCTAGAGAAGAATAGAATAAAGGTTTACAAATTCAATTATTATGTGGCACAAGAACCTGAATGGTAAGCATGCCCTGAGGAATGGGGAGGAATTATAGTGAACAAACGCTGCTTTACTAGAGACAAGCTCTGGCTGTCTTGTCAGACTAATGCTCAGTCAGGCATAGGAGCAGCTTAAGCTTCAAAGGAGCACAGGAAGGCTAGGCTGTCGCTGGAGATGAAGGTACTGATCTGTTCAAAGTCATAAGTGACCCAGATGGGGTGAGAATGAACAGCCTCAGTCAGTTCCGGAAATGGTGGTGCACATTTCTCCTTGACAGTCTCTGTGTAGTTAGCAGCTGGTGGAGGGGTAGCCTTTGTTGAAAGGCGGATACGTGTGGCAGCAGATTTAAGAATTAATTTCAGTAATACCAGCCTGGAAGACCCCAGAGGGAAGAATTCAAATAGTCAAGAAGGCATGCACTCATATCTTTGTATGAGAAACAAATGGATGCGAGATATGTTTTTAAAGTGGATGCAAAGCCAATTACAAACTCTACTACAAGCTTTAATATGCTAATGGTATTTTCAAAGCTTTCAAGCTCTTTAAATCTGTAGGATTAATAAAAATAATATCTGGTTATTCTGCCTTGAAGGTCTTCATGTACAGTAGCATTCAGGGGGGGGAGCCAACAGCCACCCTTAACATTGCACAGGCCACTGTTGTCATCTTGAATAAACTGGTCCAGGGCAATGATGTACAGCTGACAAGTGCATGTAGATTTTGGAACCTCTCCTGGTACCAGAATGGAGCCCAGAGGGGGAAAGGCTACTATGAGCGAGAACGAGGGTCTTCCCTCGTTGGCAGAGCAAGGTGTCTCATGACAACTCAGGAAGCCCTTCACTAGCATGTTTTAACAGCAGCACAGCAGATGATTATCACCTGGTCCAGACAGTTAGCCCAACTACAAGTGCTTCCTTTGTCAAGAGAAAGGTCTACATTAGGTTTTAGGTTTAACACCAGTAGTAGCTCTCCAGATGTAAATAGAAAATTACTATTTCTCTCCAAAAACAATGGAGAAGCAGAGGCAACGCTGCCATACTCCTCCAGGATGGTGGTTACCATAAACCATTGATAGGGAAACCCCAAAACTCAAGGGGTTTCAGTAACGTTGACTGCTGAAGCCGAATTTAAAAGAGAAAAAAATGTATTTTACAAGCATGCAGGGAGAGCAACAAGCAATACAGAGTATTGTTTCAAAAAATGGCTGCTCTACTGACTAAGGGTCTTCTATTACAATTTATACATTTTAAGGTGGGTGGAACCTAGCTAACTCATTTCTTTTGAAGTCCCATCTGGTGACATTTTGGAGTCTTTTGGTATGCGGACGGCCATTCACATAGATGTGTGACTTCCAGTTTCGTTACTTGAACAAATCTTCAAATCCCAACACCATCTACAAGCCAACCTCTTATCTGCAGTCTCTTCCAAGAGGTTAAATGGAGGAACCCCTCACTCACCAGATGCTTCCTAAATGTTCTTTTTACACAACTCAACCCAATGTTTCAGAGCCTTGGTCAACATTCACCTTACTGGAGAAAATTCTGTTACAGAGAGAGCAGGTCATATGGTACTCACTAAAAGACCTTCTAACATAGGCAGGGAGTGGCTGAAGGAGACTAAAGGAGCAGTGAGCTGCAATAAACTTTGAGAAAGGTGAAAACAGGATTTTATGGAAAAATGTTGCAGTTGTTTATAATGCTCAGTGCTTTAGCAAACAAAATGTTATCCAGTTAGGATTTTTTAGATCTAATTCAAGTTTGAGGTAAACACTCAGTTAAATGTGAGTTTAAAATAAGAGAGTAGAATCAAGTAACAGTTGTTGGAGGTTGTTATCAGTCCTATAGGTAGTCAGCATTTAATCCAGGAACCAGGCAGGTTTTGAGGTACATGGAGCTCAGTGCTTTGCAGAGGTTCAGTCATTCAGGTTTAGACAGATTATGTAAAACCTTCCCCCTCTCTTTCCAATGGACAGGTAAGTCTCCGTTCCCCAAACCCCCATTAAACGAATAAGTCAGTAAATGTTCCTTTGTACCATTTATAGTATTATATGGCAATATGCCATGGAAAAGTGTAATTAAATGAAACAAAAAAACAGCACATGACTCAGCTAAGATGTGTTATTTTATCCTATTTTATCCTTTTATCTATTGTGAAGAAATTTACAGAAATGTATATGTGTTCCCCGAGAAAAAAAACAAAGGCATAAAGCCTTTGCAGGGTGCCCAGATGGGAAGAGGAGACATCAAAAACCTAGAGGATCCACAGTATTCAATTTTAGCAATAGAGTGCTGAGGTCCACCGCCTTTTCCACTTCTGTATAACCCAAAGTAGTGTGTAGCACGCTCTTAGGCAGGCTGCTACGTAAATTTAGTGTTTAGCTTGTTCTGTAGCTAGAGAAGCTGGGCCTGTCTGTGGTTTCCCAGGTAGTGAGATTGATTATTTTCCCCTGGTTCTGTTGGGAAACTTCCAGAGCTTAGGGAGATAAATGCAAATCTCTCTGAATGTTTGCTACCCTCTCTGGGGTGGTGTGCCCTGTAGGTGGTCAGAAAGGGGTGAGGGTGAGGAGAGGGGCTAAATAGGCTAAAACCTTTTTACACTTGTTCCTCCCCTGGAGGAAGTGGAGAAGTGTGGTTCTTCCCCTGGAAAAAGGAGAAAAGTGTGCTTTGAGGGGCTATTAGACCCTGAGGCTTTCTTGGACTGGCCCCTGGACAACTCATTTCTCCCAGGAACAAGCCCATGACCAGGGCCGGTGCTAGACTATTTTACGCCCTAGGCAAGACCAGCTACTTGCGCCCCTCCCAAAAAGATAAAATAAAGAGGGAAGGGGTAAAAACTCCTCTATGTCATACCCAGTGACCCTGATCTGATGGCTCCTCTATGTTATGCTGTCATACACAGTGACCCCCATATTCCTCCATGTCACACCTGGGGACCCTAATGTCCCTCTATGCCACACCAAGGGACCCTGATGATCTCCCATGTCACACCAGGGGCACCTGATGTTCCTCCATGTCATACCTAGACACCCTGATGTTTTTCCATGTCACACCTGGGGACCCTGATGTTCCTCCATTGCACACCTGGGGACCTCAGTCCCCCATGGCACACCCAGGGACCCCAATTCCTCATGGAACACCCGGTGACCCCTATCCCCCATGGCACACCTGGTGACCCTGATTCCCTTTCACACCAGGGAACCTCCATGTCACACCCAGGGACCCTGATCCCCTGTTCTGGGGACACTCACTGGGCGATATGAAGAGAGTGGCCCGCAATCTGCCCACCTTCACCGCGATCCTGCTGATTCCTTCTCCTAGGATGCTCCTCTTCTGGACCACAGTGCTCACCACAGCTCCAACCGGAGCCTGGTGAAGGGAGAAGCAGCAGTCAGAGAACTCCGCATGTCCCTAATCCCCAACCTCCTCATACCATTCCGGTGCCTCGTATTTCTGCTCCAGTAAAGGTGCCGCCCTCCAGGGATCGGGTTCAGCTCTCCTCCGCTCCCTGCTTAATACCGACCCAGGGAAATGAACGGCTGCCCACCAGCTCAGTGCAGAGAGTCACTTCCTGCCCAGGGTTTACACCACTCAGCTCCAGCCAAAGAGGATCATCATGCAGGTAGCATTCCTGTGGGCTCCCTTCCTGCCTCTTCCCCCCCCCAACAGTGGTGGAAAGCCAGGGCCTGGTAGTTCAGCCACTGCCCCAGACACCTGGCATCTTCCTCTGTCCATTCTTCCTTCCCCACTGCCGCCCCCTCCCCTCAGCTCACAAGGATTATTCATGATGGACAGAGAGTGCCGACTCATGGCTGCGCCCCTAGGTTGCAATGCGCCCTAGGCGGCTGCCTAGTTTGCCTAGTGGAAGCACCGGCCCTGCCCATGACCTGGGATCTACTGGTATTTGTGAGTATAGCTTCCTCTCCTGAACTGAAGTTTTATCTATAGTCCTCAGCTGTAGATATAAAAGACAGCTTCATTGTGCTAAGTGTGCGCTCTCTCTCTCTATCCTGTAGTCATCAGCTGTGGGAAACCTAAGCCTGGTACACATGGGCCAAATATTGGCCATCACCGGCAGTTCAACAGAAAGTGGCTGACATTCAGCCTGTGTGTACAGCAGCCTGTCCGACAGAACCCGGCCTAACATCCAGCTTTTGTCAAATTGGCATGCTGGAAGATCAGCATCTGATCGGCGCTCGCAGCTGGGCAGGGGCATTCCCCTTTTCAGAACACAATAGCTCAGCTGGGAGATCGCTGTACTAGCATCGTATAGTTAGTACAGCGAGCTCAGCTGCTCACATACAGTGTGTACTGGGCTTTAGACTGTCCCAGTCTACTTACATGTCCTACTCATGCTCTATTATTCTGCTGGTCTACAGCTGAGATTGAAACAATATGCAGCAATTGTCTAGTGGAGAAGTGCCTTTGCTAACTCTGTGCCTAATATTCTCCTGGTCTACAACGAGGCGTGAAAATAGACGGTGCTAGTGTCTTCTAGAATCAATGTCCTCGTAAAGTTGTGCTTGATGTTTGGAGTATCCCACACCATCCTATACCCCCTCCAAGCTCATTCAGCAATAAAACTACAGAGAGACACACACACAATACCTCCTGCGCTTAGGAAAATGGACCCTCCAGATGGATATGCTTAGATCTTCATTACTTTTGAAAACGGGTAACCACAGTCTTGCTGCCCTCAAAGACATGAAGAAAACACACAGAGGGCGCACCGACTTAGTGCATTATCCCGAGACAAATAATTTATTGTATAAAAACATGGTAAGTATTATACTCACAAAAGTAACAGTAAAAGCGCATCACAGATCTCAGTAAGTTCCATCCAATGCATCAACATGTATAAATAACAGTCACTGAAGACCTCATGGGGGAGCTGCTGAAGAAGAGGAATTCCTTGAAACACGTCAGCCCAAGGGGTCTTAAGTGACTGTTATTTATACATGTTGATGCATTGGATGGAACGTGCTGAGATCTGTGATGCGCTTTTTACTGTCTTTTTAATATCTTCAAATTAATCAGTACTCCTTAAAAGACAAATATGGTACAGCAGATGTTAATGCGTTTCAGCCATGACAGCCTTGTTCACAACAAACATGTACACAAAACAGCATGATATATGTAGCGTGGAGGTGCTCCCCCTCCTTCTATTAACCTCTTCAAGTCCGCACTATAGCCGAAAGACGGCTACAGCGCGGACCTTAATTGACGGGAGGGCATCCATGTACGTCCTCCAGTGCATGAGCTGCCTGCGCACGGCTCGCTCTGTGATCTGCGAGTCCATGAGACCCGGTGTGAGACCCCAGTCCATGAGACCCGGAATCCCGGCCCCTTACCACGTGATCAGCTGTCAGCCAATGACAGCTGATCATGTGATGTAAGCAGCAGCCGACGATCAGCTGTTTTTTTCTCCTCACGCTGTCAGTGTGAGGGAAAAAAAAGCCGATCGCCACTGCTGTCAGAGGGACATTGGTCCCCAAGAGGAAAGGGGCATCTGTGCCCACCAGTGCCACCTACCAGTGCCCACCAGCAAAACCTACCACTGCCCACTAGTGCCACTTATCAGCGCCCACCAGTGCCACCTACCAGTGCCACCAATCAGTGCCTACCAGTGCCACCTATCAGTGCCTATCAGTGCCCCATCATTAGTGCTGCCCATAAGTGTCACCTACCAGTGCCTACCATTGCCCATCAATGCCACCTATCAGTGCCCATCAGTGCCACCTATTAGTGCCCATCAGTACCCACCAGCAAAACCTACCACTGCCCACTAGTGCCACTTATCAGTGCCCACCAGTGCCACCTACCAGTGCCACCAATCAGTGCCTACCAGTGCCACCTATCAGTGCCTATCAGTGCCCCATCATTAGTGCTGCCCATAAGTGTCACCTACCAGTGCCTATCATTGCCCATCAATGCCACCTATCAGTGCCCATCAGTGCCACCTATTAGTGCCCATCAGTGCCCATGAGTGCCGCCTAATAGTGCCCTTCAGTGCCATATACCAGTGTCCTTCAGTGCCGCCCATCAGTGCCACCCATCAGTGCCCACCAGTGCCGCCTTATCAGTGCCCACCAGTGCTGCCTTATCAGTGCTCACCAGTGCCGTTTTATCAGTGCCCATCAGTGCAGCCTATCAGTGCCACCTCATCAGCACACATCAATGAAGGAGAAATATAACAAACTATAAAAACAGTTTTTTTTCAAAATTTTGGGGCTTTTTTTGTTTGTTAAGCAAAAAATAAAAACCCCAGTAGTAATTAAATACCACCAAAAGAAAGCTCTATTTGTTTGAACAAAAAGGTAAAAATTTAATTTGGGTACAGTGTTGCATGACTGCGCAATTGTCATTCAAAGTGCGACAGCACTGAAAGCTGAAAATTGGCCGTGGCAGGAAGGGGGTTTGAGTGCCCAGTAGGCAAGTGGTTAAAGTATAATGAAAGGCAAGACATTTTTTTTTTTTTTTTTTTTTGATGGAATGGAGAGGGATTAGAACCCCTCTCAGTTTTTATTGCTGTCTGTGCCCCCATTAAGGAGATTCGTTCTTTGTATTTGTGCTGGGCTACTATTATTATTGAAAGTGAAAGTAAAGAAAATCCCACATTTTGGGTTGTCCCCAGAAAAGTAATAGAGGGAAAATCTTGTTTAATTCTGATAACTATTAATGAGCTAATTGAAAACTATTAATGAGCTAATTGAAAACTAATGTGGTTAAAAAAAAAGTTTTGGCCATTCCATTAATGTGCAGGGATTTTCTCTCACATCCTGTTTGGCTATGGGACAGGAAGTGAAGGGAAATCTCTGAAATGGGACGCAAATGGCAAAAAAAAATCTGACGGGTTATAACCCTCCCTTGCTCTATCCAAAATGAAAAAAAAAAAAAAAGTTTTGACCATGCATCCCATACATTATTGTATTTATTCGGGCAACCCCTGTGTTCAAAAATTATTTTTTTATACGGTAACACTTGATTTACCATTTATATCCACTTACGGAAGGGGTGGGTTGGATGATCCATTTACCCTCTTCTGGACCTCCCCATGCAGATATACTGGGGCAGGGTGGCTCTCCTGTGCGAAATTGCACACCTGTACGCAGAGCTTTTTTTCTCAGCAAATAGGTATAGGAACTGAACCACGGCCCCCCAAAATCCTCCTCCCCCACACACAGAGGGAGGGTCTCAAAGGGGCATTTAATACCAGGAGTGCATTATGTACAGAGTGAAGAGATTGGGGGATGTTACACACAGAGTGCAGAGTTCGGGGTGTGCTGCATACAGAGTGCAAAATTCAGATGCACTACACACAGAGTGCAGAGTTCGGGGGTGTGCTGCATACAGAGTGCAGAATTCAGATGCACTACACACAGAGTGCAGAGTTCGGGGGTGTGCTGCATAGAGTGCAGAGTTCAGGGGTGTGCTGCATACAGAGTGCAGAATTCAGATGCACTACACACAGAGTGCAGAGTTCAGGGTTGTGCTGCATACAGAGTGCAGAATTCAGATGTACTACACACAGAGTGCAGAGTTCAGGGGTGTGCTGCATACAGAGTGCAGAATTCAGATGCACTACACACAGAGTGCAGAGTTCGGGGGTGTGCTGCATACAGAGTGCAGAATTCAGATGCACTACACACACAGAGTGCAGATTTGGGGGGTGTGCTGCATACAGAGGGCAGACTTAAGAAGCACTACACACAGAGTGCAGAGTTCGGAGGTGTGCTACACACAGAGTGCAGAATTCAGATGCACTACACACAGAGTGCAGAGTTCGGGGGTGTGCTGCATACAGCGTGCAGAATTCAGATGCACTACACACAGAGTGCAGAGTTCGGGGGTGTGCTGCATACAGAGTGCAGAATTCAGATGCACTACAGACAGAGTGCAGAGTTCGGAGGTGTGCTACACACAGAGTGCAGAATTCAGATGCACTACACAGAGTGCTGAGTTCGGGGGTGTGCTGTAGACAGAGTGCAGAATTCAGATGCACTACACACAGAGTGCAGAGTTCGGGGGTGTGCTGCATACAGAGTGCAAAATTCAGATGCACTACACACAGAGTGCAGAGTTCGGGGGTGTGCTGCATACAGAGTGCAGAATTCAGATGCACTACACACAGAGTGCAGAGTTCGGGGGTGTGCTGCATAGAGTGCAGAGTTCGGGGGTGTGCTGCATACAGAGTGCAGAATTCAGATGCACTACACACAGAGTGCAGAGTTCAGGGTTGTGCTGCATACAGAGTGCAGAATTCAGATGTACTACACACAGAGTGCAGAGTTCAGGGGTGTGCTGCATACAGAGTGCAGAATTCAGATGCACTACACACAGAGTGCAGAGTTCGGGGGTGTGCTGCATACAGAGTGCAGAATTCAGATGCACTACACACACAGAGTGCAGATTTGGGGGGTGTGCTGCATACAGAGGGCAGACTTAAGAAGCACTACACACAGAGTGCAGAGTTCGGAGGTGTGCTACACACAGAGTGCAGAATTCAGATGCACTACACACAGAGTGCAGAGTTCGGGGGTGTGCTGCATACAGCGTGCAGAATTCAGATGCACTACACACAGAGTGCAGAGTTCGGGGGTGTGCTGCATACAGAGTGCAGAATTCAGATGCACTACAGACAGAGTGCAGAGTTCGGAGGTGTGCTACACACAGAGTGCAGAATTCAGATGCACTACACAGAGTGCTGAGTTCGGGGGTGTGCTGTAGACAGAGTGCAGAATTCAGATGCACTACACACAGAGTGCAGAGTTCGGGGGTGTGCTGTAGACAGAGTGCAGAATTCAGATGCACTACACACAGAGTGCAGAGTTCAGGGGTGTGCTGTAGACAGAGTGCAGAATTCAGATGCACTAAACACAGAGTGCAGAGTTCGGGGGTGTGCTGTAGACAGAGTGCAGAATTCAGATGCACTACACACAGAGTGCAGAGTTCAGGGGTGTGCTGCATACAGAGTGCAGAATTCAGATGCACTACACACAGAGTGCAGAGTTCGGGGGTGTGCTGCATACAGAGTGCAGAATTCAGATGCACTACACACGGAGTGCAGAGTTCGGAGGTGTGCTACACACAGAGTGCAGAATTCAGATACACTACACAGAGTGCTGAGTTCGGTGGTGTGCTGTAGACAGAGTGCAGAATTCAGATGCACTACTCATAGAGTGCAGAGTTTGGGGGTGTGCTGCATACAGAGTGCAGAATTCAGATGCACTACACACAGAGTGCAGAGTTCGGGGATGTGCTGCATACAGAGTGCAGAGTTCAGGGGTGTGCTGCATACAGAGTGCAGAATTCAGATGCACTACACACAGAGTGCAGAGTTCGGGGGTGTGCTGCATACAGAGTGCAGAATTCAGATGCACTACACACAGAGTGCAGAGTTAAGGGGTGTGCTGCATACAGAGTGCAGACTTCAGAAGCACTACACACAGAGTGCAGAGTTAAGGGGTGTGCTTCATACAGAGTGCAGAATTCAGATGCACTACACACAGAGTGCAGAGTTTGGTGGTGCGCTGCATACAGAGTGCAGAATTCAGATGCACTACACACAGAGTGCAGAGTTCAGGGGTGTGCTGCATACAGAGTGCAGAATTTAGATGCACTGCCCACAGAGTGCAGAGTTCGGGGGTGTGCTGCATACAGAGTGCAGAATTCAGATGCACTACACACAGAGTGCAGAGTTCGGGGGTGTGCTGCATACAGAGTGCAGAATTCAGATGCACTACACACAGAGTGCAGAGTTTAGCTTTATTCCACAGCTGCTTACTTCTGCATTTGTCATCCACATCTCACTTTCACCCCTCTTCAGCTCTGACCTTTGCATGCAACTCCCCCTCCACTGCCCCCATATTCTCCTCACCTCCTTAACCACTTGCCCACTGCTCACTGTGCTGCTACTGCGGCAAAGTGGCTCGTTAAGGTCTGGCGACATAGACCTATGTCACCAGACTCTCTTCTCTCTCTGTGGCGCGCGCGCGCCGCCGGAGGCTCGCTCCCGCCGTATTCACCGTCTCTCTTCCCCAATCGTCGGGTATCGAGTGAGGAAATTCGCCCGCTTGTGTAAACAAAGCGGGCGGATCTCCTCTGTGACAGACAGTGACAGATTACAGGATTCAGCATAGCTGAACCTGGGATCTGTGTCTGTGTCACACAACCCCCCCCCCCCCACACACACACACGTCAGTAAGCATTAGGCATACATTTAACCCCTTGATCACCAATAAAGTTAACCCCTTCCCTGACAGTGTCATTATTACAGTAACAGTGCATATTTATAACACTGATTACTGTAGTAATGTCACTGGTACCCCCAAAAGTGTAAAAAATGTCAGTCAGGGGTCCGATCTGTCCGCCGCAATGTTGCAGTCCCGCAAAAAAAAATTGCAGATCGCCGCCATTACTAGTAAAAAAAATTAAAAAAAATGACATATCTTTCCCTTAGTTAGTAAACGCAATAACTTTTGCGCAAACCAATCAAAATACGCTTATTGTGATTTTTTTTACCAAAAATATGTAGCAGAAAACAAATTGGTCTAGAATGTTAAAAAAATTTGTTACAGTATATATCAGAATGTAAAAAATATTGTTTTTTTTTTTTCAAAATTGTCGCTCTTTTTTTCAAAAATTAAAAATCGCACAGGTGATCAAATAGCCTTAGAGCGTACTGCCAACGGAGTTCTGTTAATCGAAGTAGACAGTAGATATGAATACAGAGTCAAGATAAGACCCCTGGGACCTTGTGACTGCAATACACCTATCAATGGGTAATCAGAAATATTTGTGTCATGGGCGCCAAATTGAGTTTGTAAGCAGGCGAATTTTGAACAGAGAGGCATGGTGGATATTTCGATTAAAGCCTAGTACACCCCGGCCGAATGTTGGCCGGCATTGGCCGGTTTCTATTGAACATTCAGGCCAGCTTCTGACGAATGCTCACGAATGAAAAAGGTCTGCCAACCGTCTCCCGATCAGCACTCTCTGCCAATGGCAGAGAGCTGACCTGAGTGTTGTGGTGGAGGGGGGGGGGGGGGGGCGTCACCCTGTCAGAACACAATAGAACAGCAGGGGAGATCACTGTACTAACATCAAATTGTTAGTACAGCGGTTCCAACCTGTAGTGGTGTGTACAAGGCTTAAAGGGATTGTAAAGGCAGAATTTTTTTTTATCTTAATGCATTACCTGAGCCCCATCTTTATCCAGCGATGTTGCAGGAGTTTCTCAGCTGCCTGGGACTCCCCTTCTCATTGGCTGAGAGTGCAGCCTGGCGTGATTGGCTCCCACTGCTATCAATCAACGTCAGTCAGCCAATCAGGAGAAAAAGGGGGCAGGGCTAGGTTGCAGCTCTGTTTCTGAATGGATAAAGGGAGCTGACTCAGCGCGGGTGCCCCCACAGCAAGCACTTAACAGGAGGGAGGGGCCAGGAACACAGAAGAGGGACCCGAGAAGAGGAGGATCCGGCCCACTCTGTGCAAAACCAACTGCACAGTTGTGCACATGTAATTATAACATATTCGTTATTTAAAAAAAAAAAAAAAAGAGAGAGAGACTTTACAATCACTATAACCACTTGCCGACTGCCGCACAACTGTTTACGTCGGCAGTCAGCCCCTCACAGGCAGAGTGACGTAGGGATACGTCGCTAGCCTGTAAGGGTGTGGGGAGCGAGTGCACGCCGCCGGAGGCGCACTCCCACTCGGTCACGGACCCCCCGATGTCCGCCGGGCACTCTCGATCGTCCGTGACAGCGGGAGAAAGGCAGGTGGCTAGTGTAAACAAAGCCGCCTGTCAGTTCCCCCTGTGAAAGAACGATGATCAAACGGTTCTACTATGTAGGACCGTTGATCATTGTTCTTACACACACAGCCACAGCCAATCACAGTTAGAATCACGCCCCTAGGACACACTTAACTCCTCCCTCTCCAATACAGTTAACTCCTTCACTGCACTGCCAGTGTCATTTTTACAGTAACAGTGCATATATATATAGCACTGATTACTGTAGTAATGTCACTGGTAACCCCAAAAGTGTCAAAAATATCAGTCAAGGGTCCGATCTGTCCGCCCCAATGTCGCAGATCGCCGCCATTACGCGTTAAAAAAAAATAACAACAAAAATGACAAAAAATCTTTCCCTTTGTTAGTAAACGCAATAACTTTTGCGCAAACCAATCAAAATACGCTTTTTGCGATTTTTTTTTACCAAACATATGGTAAAAAAAAAAAAATTGGCCTAAAATGTTAAAAAATTTTGATTTTTACATTTTTTTGGGGGGGAATTTCATATAAAAAAATGTGAAAAATATTGTTATTTTTTCAAAACTGACGCTCTTTTTTTGTTTATAGCGCATGATCAAAAAATCGCACAGATGATCAAATACCACCAAAAGAAAGCTCTGTTTGTGGGAAAAAAAATTTGTTTAGGTACAGCTTTGCACGACCGCACAATTGTCCGTTAAAGTCACGCAGTGCCGAATCGCAAAATAGGCCCTGGTCAGGAAGGGGGTAAAATCTTCCGGGGCTTAAGTGGTTAAAGACCAGGGTCCCTCAGGGGTTATACCTCAGATGGGACCTGGACTTACATTTACTTTTATATTATTTGTTCTTTATTATCATTTGATTTAGTGCTTTCTATGCATTTTGTTGATTATTTTCATTGCCTGTTTTTTTTTTTTTTTGGCTTGCTTCTTTGAAGTGTCTCACCAAAGTCCTAAGACTAATGCTGGCTATACATGCATACGTTTTTAATGATTTAAAGACCGCAGTGGTGTAGAAGAGGCCAGTGTGCCCTGTTCAGATAAATCTGATAAGGTTTGGGGATATTTGTGATCAGAGAATAGGTGCAGGAACTTCCCCTTTTTGGGTCAATTCTTGTCCCTGCCCCCTACCCATCTCCGAGCACTGTTTCTCGATTCCAACCTCCACCCACCTCTCAGTGCTGCCCCTTTTACAGCAGTCTTTTTCAACCAGGGTGCCTTGAGATTATCTATAATTTTAAAGGGTGTCTCAACTAAAAAAAGGTTGAGAAACATTGATAATGAGCCAGGTATCATTTTGTGCTGCTAAGTAATTTGTATGGAATTTAGTAATGTTTAAAACAAGATGTAGCACTGCCCCCTAGAGGACTGCTGAGAATTACAATTTCTGGATTCCCCTGGGATACCCGCAGCAACTGATAGCAGACAAACAGCATTGAAAATCCTTGGCTCAGTCAACAATCAATCCAGGGGATGTTGGTTTTTGTGTTTCTATTTGGAACTGGGATGGGAGAAGGGATGAGTGGGAAACTCAAACTATGAACTATGCACAATCTTGAGGACAACTAGCTGTAGTGTGCAGCAAGGCCGCTGCTTCACCTTGCCACTGAAGTGAAGATAGTTTAAAAGGTTCCTGCTTTAGTTATTCTCTTCAGGGTTCTAACTTGGCACCCCCTTTACTTTCACTGCCTGTGTGCTGACACCCGTGCACTGACTCTATCCACTGGAGTGGTCCCCTTCCTGGGCAGACCCCTTGGCAAGCTTCCCTGTACTCACGGATACTGTTTTTCCAGAGTTGCTCTGCCGTCTACTAAACCAGTAAGCTCTCCTGGACCTCTGGATTCAGCATCACACTCTTGGTTCACAAGGCAGACCGATTGTGACCACCATCCACAGCAAACGGAAGGAGAGACAGCCGTCACCTTCCTTCCGGGACCAGGCTTCCCGCCCAAAGACACCCTGCCACATGTGCCCTTGGCTTTTATAGCCTATCCCAGGATGCACCACTGTCTGTGCCAACCCACTGAGACTGTGTGTCACTGGCTGGGTTTCCTCCACTGTCCAGCAGACCTCCCTATTGGATACAGTGGGGACACTCCCTCAGCCCAGATGAATCACACCCTGGACACATGCAACAGGCCTGACTAGAAATCCTGCTCCCTAATAAGAAGAGGAGCAAATACACTCCCTACCTAGCACCTACCTAGGAGGGTGCTACAAAGAAAAGCAGTAAAATAGATCCCCTGCAGCCACCAGCAATAGACCCTCCCCAGCAACCACAGATCCCCCAGCAGCCAGCATCATGAGACCCCTCCCTCAACAGCAGATCCTATTCAGCAACAGCTGACTCTTAAGCAACATAAGCCCCCTCTCCAGCAAACCAGCAACAATAGACCTCCCCAGAAACAATAAACAACCATGCAAAAATATAACCACTCCAGCGACAATAGATCCCCCAGCAGCCAGAATCAGTAGACCCTCCAGCACCCCCTTGCCATTACATACAATGCCATTCAGTACTGAAGGTGCCGGAACAGCGCTCCCCCCGGGTTCCCTCAGAAAAAAAGCCCTGTTTGTGATCTATACATGTATGCAGCTCAGATCTAAGGTATAATATCATTTAAGCCATGTTATAAAAGTTAATTACATGAATTCTATTTAAAGATGCTCGTTAGGTTCCCTCAGAGATTAACACAATTTAATTATCACTTCCCATTCACTTAGTATTGTCTCTACAGACTGACCTACATTGCTAAAATGTGAACATATGTTAGCACATTTAAGATGCATCAAAGAATTCGACATGATGAAGAAAGAAATTGTGTAACAGCAATGCCTCATGAGTGATTGTTGTGAACTGTTTAAACCTAAACTACCCATAGCAGACATGTACCATGTGGCTGGATGAGCATCTGTACTCATGCAGGAGAGGATGAGTGCTCTGAACACAACCAATTGTTTCTGATTTGACCATAGTTATGGATGCCAACTGTCTTGGATTTGCCAGGACAGTCCCACATCTTGGCCATCTGTTCCTCCTGTGATGTTCTGGGCTATGTCCTGGGGTCACAACAGAAGCCTCACTTGAGTTACTGGACATGCATCATAACTCATGAGTAGGCTGTCCCTGTATATTTAGGGAAGAAGTCCGGTTGGGACCAACCTGTAAAGTTAAAAGTATGTTACCAGGACACCAAGGATCTCCAGAATGGGTCCAAAGCAGTGGCAGCTGGTGCTCGGTAATTCGGGGGGGGGGTGGCAAACCAATGCACCCCCCCAATGGTCGGTCGGCAGGGCAACACATCCCCCCCCCCCCCGAACGGCCTGCCCTCTTACCTCCTCCTGTCTGAGCCGGGGAGTGCTGGATGGCTGAGCCACTGTGATTCTCCTCCAGCCGTGTGTCCTCTCCCTCTTCCTGGCCACTGGCCAGTGAGATCGCTTCTCCTTTTGGCCAATCAGGAAAGAGAATCTCACAACCCTCTTCCTGATTGGCTGGGAGGAGAGTCAGTGTGACAATATTTATTCGCTATTGCCATACAACCGGGTGGACTCAGGCGCAGTGCTCTGCGCCCCGAGCCCACCCTTTTTTGAAGCCTATTAGAGCCTCTGGCTCTAATCACGTGCTTCAAAAAAAAAAATCCCCTATTGGAATCCATGCATCCTGCATGTAGATTAGAGGGCTGGATGCATGGATAGGGGGGGTGGCGCCCCTGCACCCCCAATGGATGGGCCGCCACTGGTCCAAAGCTTTATATAGCGATCACATTATAGTTACAATAGCGACGTTTCGGAGCCTCGCAGGACCTCTTCATCAGGCAGGTGACTTGCCTTGCATTTTACATGCCTAATAAAGGGGTCCTGTGAGACTCTGAAACCTTGCTATTGTAACTCTGATGTGATTGCTTAATAAAGCTTTGGACCCATTCTGGAGATCCTCAGTGTGCTGGTGACATAATTCTCGCTTTGAATGTCTTAGGTTTCCAGACGGTGGTGGCTGCAACACCCATTTACATTTACAGCCAATTTCAGGAAAGTGTGCATAGGGCATTTTGGACTTTAGCTGGTAAAGTGGTCACTCCAGGAAAGTAGGCAGAGGAAATGCAGACCTTAGACGGGGTTATCAGTACCCCAGGATCTGGGACCATAATGATGGCAAGTAGTAAGGGACCGTTCTCTAAACTCTGTAGGCCAGGGGTTCTTAAACTTTTCAGTCCCTGGACCTAAAAAAGAAAATAGTTGCAGTCCTGGGACCCAAGAGAAGAAATGAAAAATAAAGATGTAAACTCAGACAAAGACAAATAACAATGAGAATATAATAAAAAAATATAAAGAAACACACACAAACAGCAATTAATGCAATTAACTAAAGTGAGATCATAAATATCTGATTTGTTGATTTTGAAAGCGGTTTTAAAAAAAAACCTGTAGCCCAAAGGGGGTAGGGGAATTTGCTAGGGGGAGGTGGGGGCAAGGACTGCACATAGGAATCATTGTGAAACAATGTATAAACTGGTGGTACGATGCTGGCTGGCCACCTACAGCTACTTTCTGGCTACAAGCTGATTCTTCTTCCAATGACTTAAACTTCCAAGGTCTGACCTTTTTTTTTAGTTTTCTGTTTTGCAATTAAAGAATTTCTTGGGTTTGTTTTCATGCTGGGAGTGTTTTGTTAAGAAATTCTTTCCTTAGCTTGTTAAATTTAAGGTTTCTGTTATGAGGGATGTCCCCAAATAGAACACATTGCAGGCACTCTTTACCATATCTGTTTTAACCACTTTACCACTGGAGGATTTTGCTGTCTTTCGTCCAGGCCACTTTTTGCGATTCGGCACTGTGCGAATTTAACTGACAATTGCGCGGTCGTACGACGCCATACCCAAACGAAATTTACATCCTTTTTTCCCCCACAAACAGAGCTTTCTTTTGGTGGTATTTGATCACCTGTGCGATTTTTACTTTTTGCACTATAAACAAAAAAAGGTGTACATTTTGAAAAAATAACAGTATTTTTCACATTTTTTTGTATGAAATTCCCCCCAAAAAAATGTAAAAATCTAAATTTTTTTAAATTTTTGGCCAATTTGTTTTCTGCTACCTATGTTTGGTAAAAAAAATCACAATAAGCGTATTTTGATTGGTTTGCGCAAAAGTTATTGCGTTTACTAACTAAGGGAAAGATTTCTGTCATTTTTGGTGTTTTTCTTTTTAACGAGTAATGGCGGCGATCTGCGATTTTTTTTGCGAGACTGCGACATTGCGGCAGACAGATCGGACCCTTGACTGACATTTTTGACACTTTTGGGGCTACCAGTGACATTACTACAGTAATCAGTGCTATAAATATGCACTGTTACTGTAAAAATGACACTGGCAGGGAAGGGGTTAATTTTATTGGACAGGGAGGGGTTAATGTATGCCTGGTGCTTACTAACGTGTGTGGGGGGAGGTGACTGAGTGACACAACGACAGATCGAATGTTCAGCTATGCTGAACTCTGCAATCTGTCACTGTCACTTAGGAGATCCGCCCAGCTTTGTTTACACAAGCTGGCGGATCTCCAAACTCGATTCCCCGACGATCGGGGAAGAGCAGCGGCGATCGCCGCTGCTCCTCCCCTGGCCCGACTCCCGCTGTGACTGAATACAGCGGGAGCGAGCCTCCGGCGGCGCGCGTGCGCCGCCCACAAGGGAAGGAGTCCAGCGACGTAGGTCTACGTCACTGGACGGAATCGAACCACTTTGTCGCAGTAGAGCTCGAGTGAGCGATCGGCAAGTGGTTAATAAACTCAATAGAAGTAAATTCTTTGTTGCATTTCCATCTAGTGCTGAGGCTCTTCATCTCTTTATCTTTCTGTCTTGACAAGGCAATGTTATGTGTTGTCATCCATTGACCAGTCCAATCAAAATGAAATCTACCTCAACACATGAGAATCTGGGGCAGGCTGCATTTTTTCACAGCACAGAGTGTTCTGTAATGTATAAATAAATGGCACCCAACGCAGAAACTTTTGTGTGTGAATGCAAACACCCTGAAAATGCACAATAAAAATTGTTCATGCATGTATATCTGCAAATCTGCAGTTTCTTTTGCAGCAAGGAGTTCACAGCTGAACACCCTGTGTCCAACGGGTGACATGCCAGAACTTCTTCTGTCCATGTTCTCTATTGGCCCCATCAAGTACAGTGAACCATAAGGACCTTTTTTCTGTCTATTGTATCCATCAGACCATTCCTCTTTACTGTTGAACCTATCAGAGACAATGAACCATGAAGACCCTTCTTCTGTGTGTTGGATCCATCAGACCATTCTTCATCACTGCTAGACCCATCAAGCACAGCAGATCATGAGAACCCTTCTTCTGTCTGTTGGATCCATTAGACTCTTCCTCTTCACTGTTGGACCCATCAGACATAGTGGACTATGAGGACCCTTCTCTTGTCTATTGCAGTGGTCCTCAACCCTGGTCCTCAGGGCCCACCAACAGGCCAGGTTTGCAAGATAACTGAAATACATCCCAGGTGATATCATTTGCTGCTCAGTGATTGCAGTACTCTAGTCTGCATCTCCCCAAGGTAATACTCAAAATCTGGCCTGTTAGTGTGCCCTGAGGACCGGAGTTGAGAGTGTGCTAAGTACGTAACGGAGAGTTCAGGAGTGTGCTGCGTACAGAGTTCAGGGGTGGGCAACACACAGAGTGCAGACTTCATCCTTCTTCCACAGCTGCTTAGCTCTGCATCCCCCATCCACATCTCACTTTCACCTCCCTTCTTCTCTAGTACTTCCCCTCACACTGTAGGTGGCTTCACTGCTTTCACTTGCAGAGAGATCATCCAGTGGGGGTGTCAGCATCCGCAAAACCCCTTCCCAAAATTGTTCAAAATTTTACTAACAGTGGGAGGGTCCTAAATGGGCATTAAATACCAGGAATGTATTATTTACAGAGTGCAGAGTCCGGTGGGGTTACACACAGAGTGCAAAGTTCAGGGGTGTGCTATGCGCAGAGTTTGGCAGTGTGCTAGGTACATAGTGCAGAGTTCAGGGGTGTGCTATGCGCTGAGTCGAGGAGTGTGCTACGAACATAATGCAGAGTTCAGGAGTGTGCTGCGTATACAGTTCAGGAGTGTGCTACGTACATAGTGCAGAGTTCCGGGGTGTGCTATGGGCAGAGTCCAGGAGTGTGCTGCGAACATAATGCAGAGTTCAGGAGTGTGCTGCATACAGAGTTCAGGAGTGTGCTACGTACATAGTGCAGAGTTCAGGAGTGTGCTATGCGCAGAGTTCAGGAGTGTGCTAAGTACGCAACGCAGAGTTCAGGAGTGTGCTGTGTACAGAGTTCAGGGGTGGGCAACACACAGAGTGCAGACTTCATCCTTCTTCCACAGCTGCTTAGTTCTGCATCCCCCATCCACATCTCACTTTCACCCCCCTTCTAATCTAGTACTTCCCCTCCCACTGTAGGTGGCTTCACTGCTTTCACTTGCAGAGAGATCATCCAGTGGGGGTGTCAGCATCCGCAAAACCCCCTCCCAAAATTGTTCAAAATTGTAAGGTTCCTAAATGGGCATTAAATACCAGGAATGTATTATGTACAGAGTGCAGAGTCCGGTGGGGTTACATACAGAGTGCAGAGTTCAGGGGTGTGCTATGCGCAGAGTTTGGCAGTGTGCTAGGTACATAGTGCAAAGTTCAGGGGTGTGCTATGCGCAGAGTTCAGGAGTGTGCTACGTACATAGTGCCGAGTTCATAGGTGTGCTATGCGCAGAGTCCAGGAGTGTGCTACGAACATAATGCAGAGTTCAGGAGTGTGCTACGAACATAATGCAGAGTTCAGGAGTGTGCTGCGTACAGAGATCAGGAGTGTGCTACGTACATAGTGCAAAGTTCAGGGTGTGCTATGCGCAGAGTTCAGGAGTGTGCTACGTACATAGTGCAGAGTTCAGGGGTGTGCTATCCGCAGAGTTCAGGAGTGTGCTGAGTACATAACGCAGAGTTCAGGAGTGTGCTGCGTACAGAGTTCAGGGGTGGGCAACACACAGAGTGCAGACTTCATCCTTCTTCCACAGCTGCTTAGCTCTGCATCCTCCATCCACATCTCACTTTCACCCCCCTTCTTCTCTAGTACTTCCCCTCACACTGTAGGTGGCTTCACCTCTTTCACTTGCAGAGAGATCATCCAGTGGGGGTGTCAGCATCCGCACTGCACCCAAGGAACCGGCATCTCCTTTGTCCTCATACTGCATTTGGAAAACACAGGAGGTCAGACCTATGTGTTTATATGAGTGATAGTGGGGAGCAGGGAGCAGAGGGCCTGAGCCAAAGGTGGTGGAACTGAGTTCCACCAAGTTCCAGCTACAAAAAAAGCCCTGCTGGTAATAAAAATCTATCATGACATCATACACTTTAATTTTATAACATTGGTAATGTAATAGCAATACAAACATAGGTTTAACCATCCAATATGAGCTTACTTGGAAAATCAATTTCATGTTGTGAGTGCTGTCTGTCTACTGCCCTTCACTTTCCACAGCTTCCAGGATTCCCTGCATGCTTGGCAGCTTCTCCTCAATTTTTAAGAACTATATAACCCATGGTGCCTTGCTGTCTGCAAGTGGTGATTCCTGTACTGACTCCTCCTCCTGAAACTCCTCCTCTCAGCACCTCTGTAGCTCAGAAGGCCGGCTCTGTGAATTTTGTGACACAGCAGTGCCTACTCACAGGGCATAGTGACTACGGGGTGGATTTATTAACTCCTTTACGACAGCCCGCCCAATCCTGGGCAAATCGCCGTACATGTATGGCGCTCGCTCTCGGGAGTCTATAGGGCGAGCGCACACTGCCGGTGGCGTGCTCCCGCCCCCGCTCATTAGCGGGAAAGCCGATGCGTGTGTCAGACAGCTCCGATTGCCGCCTGACACTCTCGATCGTTCCCCGCTGAGAGAGAAGGACGGTCGGCTGTTGTAAACACAGCCAACCGTCCTTCTCCCTAGGATGATCACAGAGCTCATGTGATCCTGCTATATAGGATCACATGTCTCTATGGTCATCTCAGAAGCCACGCCCCCCACAGTTAGAAATCACTTGCCTAGGGTCACATTTAACCCCTTGATCACCCACAGTGTTAACCCCTTCCCTGCCGGTGTCATTATTACAGTAACAGTGCATATTTTTAGCACCAATTACTGTAGTAATGTCCCTGGTACCCCCAAAAGTGTCAAAAATATCAGTCAGGGGTCCGATCTGTCTGCCTCAATGTCGCAGTCCTGCAAAAAAATGCAGATTGCCGCCATTACTAGTAAAAAAAAAAAAAAAACACAAAAAAAATGACATAAATCTTTCCCGTAGTTAGTAGACGCGATAACATTTGTGCAAACCAATCAAAATATTCTTATTGTGATTTTTTTACCAAAAATATGTAGCAGAAAACAAATTGACCTAAAATGTTAAAAAATTTTGATTTTGTTTTTTTTTTTTTTTTTTGGGAATGTCATATAGCAGAATGTGAAAAATATTGTTTTTTTTTTTTTTTTTTCAAAATTGTCGCTCTTTTTTTGTTTATAGCGCAAAAAATAAAAATCGCACAGGTGATCAAATACCACCAAAAGAAATCTCTATTTGTGGGAAAAAAAAGGAGGTGAATTTTGTTTAGGTACAGCGTCGCATGACCGCGCAATTGTCCGTTAATGTAACGCAGTGCCGAATCGCAAAATAGGGCCTGGTCAGGAAGGGGGTAAAATCTTCCGGGGCTGAAGTGGTTAAAGGCAAATAGACTGCGCACTTTCCAAGTGCAGTCACACTCCTTTTCCTTGGCAAATGTAAATGCGGTGAAGCTTCACTTTGTAAAGAATACCCAAAAATTTGGATTAATTAAAGGCAAATAGAATGTGCACTTTCCAAGTGCAGTAACACTCCTTTTGCTTGGCAACTGTAAATGCGGTGAAGCTTCACTTTGTAAAGAATATCCAAACAGCTACAAGGAAAAAAATGCATTTTACTGGCAAATAATTGGATGATGGAAATCAGCAGAGCTTCACCACATTTACTAAGCTTTGGGAAAAATGAGTGTAACTGTACTTGCAAAGTGTACAGTCTTTTTTGCCTTTAGTAAATCCACCCCTATGTGTCACAGAATTCAAATGCGAGAGGATCTTCACAAAGTAAGTTTACAAACTTCAAGGCCAGTTGGTTAGAAATAATTGAAATACAATGTAGAACCAAAACTCCCAGTGCGGATCACCACTTCCTTTATTGGCCTCACGCACACTGAATATTTGCTCAGCTCCCCAGCATGCTATTTCTTCTAGCAGGAGAAAAGCTGCTTCACAAAAATGCCTAAAGCCGCATTTTGCACACACGTTCAGGCGTGTCATAGAGTTTAAAGGGTAACTCCACTTTTGTGGGGAAAAAAATCAGAAAAAACAATATAGTGTAATCACAAATCATATTGTAATTGAATGCTATTAAAAATGACCTTTCCTTTTCAATCTGCAGCTGTTGTAATTTTCTGAAAATGCAATATGGCCGCCTGGAGCTGTTCTGTACACAGAATGTATACTGACCACATCATAAACAAGTAAAAAAATTTTTGGGGGAGCATACCCATGTATTTCTAAAGCTGGTGCAGCTGTGAACCAAAAGACATGTACAGTGGGTACGGAAAGTATTCAGACCCCCTTAAATTTTTCACTCTTTGTTATATTGCAGCCATTTGCTAAAATCATTTAGGTTCATTCTTCTTCCTCATGAATGTACACATAGCACCCCATACTGACAGAAAAACACAGAATTGTTGACATTGTTGCAGATTTATTAAAAAAGAAAAACTGAAATATCACATGGTCCTAAGTATTCAGACCCTTTGCTCAGTATTTAGTAGAAGCCCCCTTTTGATCTAATACAGCCAGGAGTCTTTTTGGGAAAGATGCAACAAGTCTTTCACACCTGGATTTGGGGATCCTCTGCCATTCCTCCTTGCAGATCCTCTCCAGTTCTGTCAGGTTGGATGGTAAACGTTGGTGGACAGCCATTTTTAGGTCTCTCCAGAGATGCTCAATTGGGTTTAAGTCAGGGCTCTGGCTGGGCCATTCAAGAACAGTCACGGAGTTGTTGTGAAGCCACTCCTTCGTTATTTTAGCTGTGTGCTTAGGGTCATTGTCTTGTTGGAAGGTAAACCTTCGGCCCAGTCTGAGGTCCAGAGCACTCTGGAGAAGGTTTTTGTCCAGGATATCCCTGTACTTGGCCGCATTCATCTTTCCCTCGATTGCAACCAGTCGTCCTGTCCCTGCAGCTGAAAAACATCCCCACAGCATGATGCTGCCACCACCATGCTTCACTGTTGGGACTGTATTGGACAGGTGATGAGCAGTGCCTGGTTTTCTCCACACATACCGCTTAGAATTAAGGCCAAAAAGTTCTATTTTGGTCTCATCAGACCAGAGAATCTTATTTCTCACCATCTTGGAGTCCTTCAGGTGTTTTTTAGCAAACTCCATGCGGGCTTTCATGTGTCTTACACTGAGGAGAGGCTTCCGTCGGGCCACTCTGCCATAAAGCCCCGACTTGTGGAGGGCTGCAGTGATGGTTGACTTTCTACAACTTTCTCCCATCTCCTGACTGCATCTCTGGAGCTCAGCCACAGCGATCTTTGGGTTCTTCTTTACCTCTCTCACCAAGGCTCTTCTCCCCCAATAGCTCAGTTTGGCTGGACGGCCAGCTCTAGGAAGGGGGTTCTGGTCGTCCCAAACGTCTTCCATTTGAGGATTATGGAGACCACTGTGCTCTTAGGAACCTTAAGTGCAGCAGAAATCTTTTTGTAACCTTGGCCAGATCAGTTCTTGGCCACAATTCTGTCTCTGAGCTCTTCAGGCAGTTCCTTTGACCTCATGATTCTCATTTGCTCTGACATGCATTGTGATCTGGAAGGTCTTATATAGACAGGTGTGTGGCTTTCCTAATCAAGTCCAATCAGTATAATCAAACACAGCTGGACTCAAATGAAGGTGTAGAACCATCTCAAGGATGATCAGAAGAAATGGAAAGCACCTGAGTTAAATATATGAGTGTCACAGCAAAGGGTCTGAATACTTAGGACCATGTGATATTTCAGTTTTTCTTTTTTAATAAATCTGCAACAATGTCAACAATTCTGTGTTTTTCTGTCAGTATGGGGTGCTATGTGTACATTCATGAGGAAGAAGAATGAACCTAAATGATTTTAGCAAATGGCTGCAATATAACAAAGAGTGAAAAATTTAAGGGGGTCTGAATACTTTCCGTACCCACTGTATATTAAAAAAGAATAGCGCACACATGCAAAATAAATTACTACCAAATTTGAAGACAATCCATAAATAAAAATGGGGATTTGGTCCCACCATATGGCCATATAGTGCTCAAGCCCACCACTACGTCAAAGTACCCCATTATCAGTGGGTCCTACACTATCCATGAAAAAGAGATGAATACAGGGGACTCCTCCTATATCCACTTGATAGTGGACTCAAGTGGATATAGGAGGAGTCCCCTGTAGTGCATTTGCACATCTTTCCCAGCAAGGAGTATTATCTCCAAGGGTTAGAAAGGCTGGATTCATCTCTTTTTCATGGATAGTGTAGGACCCACTGATAATGGGGTACTTTGACGTAGTGGTGGGCTTGAGCACTATATGGCCATATGGTGGGACCAAATCCCCATTTTTATTTATGGATTGTCTTCAAATTTGGTAGTAATTTCTTTTGCATGTGTGCACTATTCTTTTTTAATAAACTGACCACTTCCCCCAGAAACATCATTTTCTGCTTGTGTGATTGGCTCACTGATTTTCCCAGAAGTCTGCACTAAGATACAAGTCAGATTTCTGGCGTCCCCTGCAATACAAATGTTATTTTTGGTAAGATACTCCTAATAGGAACGCAGGCCCAGCAGATTTCCTCATTAGAGCCCTGCAGCTGTCACAGCTGATTGATAATTATGAAGCCACTCCCATTAGATCCACTCAGCACACAGGAACAAACAATGATTTATTTCTTCAGAATAACAAAAAGGTAGGAATCTGCAACAAAGTTTGGTATAATCCTTGCAATGTACAGAGATCACCCAGAGGGGAATGTTTTTTTCTCAACAAAAGTGGAGTTACACTTTAGGCGTTAATGGATTCCATCGGCCATGAACAGTCATTTATTCTGGCCACTGGAATGAACGCTGAAGCGCTAAACGTGTCTAAGATTTAAGCACGTTAAGACAAGTGTCAAGTGGGTTTTCTGCATACAAATAAATGCTCCTCTCCTAAATGTGTTGGTGATGTTTTTGTTATTTCAGTCTGTTAACGCTCCTCTTCTAATATGCCTATAAATATCTGTGTGTGCACAGATACATAGGGCTTCATTTACTAAAACTGGAGAGGGCAAAATCTGGTGCAGCTCTGCATGGTAGCCAATCAGCGTCTAATTTCAGCTTGTACAATTAGACTTTGACAAAAAAATAACGGGAAGCTGGTTGGTCTCTATGCAGAGCTGCACCAGATTTTGCACTCTCCAGTTTTAGTAACCCCCCCCCCCCCCCCGCCATTGGCTAACATAGAAGTGCTTTTACAGGCTTTAAAACAAAGAGTCAAACGCCTGTAAAAGCAGCAATTTTTAAGCCAAGTGTGCATGAGGCCTATACCCTTCCCCGTTCCATTTTACTCATCCAGAGTACCTTATGTACCTTGTTTGCTAGACCTGTAATACTTAAATGACGCCCAGTGGGAGGGGCGAAACGCGTAAAGCGAGGTACTAGCGCCTGACATCATTTCCGCCCGGTGGAACGCATGCGGCACTTTGTCAACCACCGGACCAGATAGAGGACTAGCCTTTACTTTTATGTAAGTGGATACTGTTTTATTTGAATAAAGTTGTAGCAATATTACACTATGGGGAGTCTATCTATTTTATGTATACCGTTGGAGGAGAATTCTTAAGGCACAGATTCTGATAAAGACCCCTGTGGATGATTTCACATACCAGCGCGGGGGATTTATTATTCAGAAATATCGCATTACCCATCTATGCTCTGGTGAGTGGGGACACATAGGGGAGCACGGATTGTTCACCAATTGAGCACCAATTAGTCCATTACTGAAGCACAGCAGCAGCACTTTATGGATTTTTATATGGACGTTTTATTTTGCACATGATATCAATTGTCGACCTTGTCACCTTTTTGCACCAAGCACTTTAGCACAGTTTATGTGTAAAAGTCGATACATATTTTTTACTTTCAATAAATTTTTATTAGTTTTCAAAGAAAAAGGGTACAAATGAAAACCTCATATGACTCGCAGGTAAAGCTCAAGGCGTAATACAAGAACAGTGAAAACAGTACCCTAAGGCATGTGGTCTAACTCTCTTGGGCGCCACTGCCCCCCCCTCCCCCATCTCTCTAATGTGGTCGGGAGGAGGACGAGCCAGAGCAAGATGAAAGTAGTAGGGACTGATGAGAAACCACGGCTTTTCATTCTCCTCTGACTGTCCCAGGAGCGTATGTAGAGGGGTCGCAGGGGTAGTCATTGCAACCTGGCCCTATACTCCAGGGGGTCAGTGCGCCCCCCTCTATGCCTGGATAGGAGCAGGGTGGGGGCAGCGGCATGTAGAGGAACCAATCCCTCCATGTAGCCACTGAACGCCAGCTTCTCCTCCTCTCCCTCCCGCAGACATTCAGCGGGTGCAGGAGGAAAATGGAGGACATTGGTTTCTCCACATGCTGCTTCCTCCACCTCACAATCTTTGTCCTGCTGCCCTGGACTCCTTTGTGCTTCCCTCATCCAACACCCCCCACCGGCAGCGCTACTTGGTTTCCCCCTCCCACATTCTGCTGACTGCTGTGGGAAAACTGCCAGGATGGAGAGCAGTAAATGTATAATTTACCAGCTCCTTCCTTGTCTTAAAGCGGAGTTCCGGCCTATTTTGCAACTTTAGTGATTCCTGGAGTGCTCGCTTTGCTGTTCAACAATTGGGCATTTTCAATTTTTTTCGGGGGTCTCTTATCTTATTTTCAGGGCATTTTTGATTGTACTTCCTCCTTCTCCCCCCCCCCCCCCCTTTGGCCACGGCCACTGACATCACTTCCGCCTTTGCATTGCATCCTGGGAGCTGTTTGTCATCACTCCCAGGAGGCTGGAATCAGGAAGAACTCCCAGAGCACTCCCTGGAATCAGGAAGAAGGACACAGCAGATTACATTGCGGCTTCAGATGCCCACATCCAAGATGGCCGCGCCCAGACAGCGTTTTTAAAAGTAAGATTTTGACTAAAATCAAATACTATACACCTTGTAAGTATGAGAATAGCGGTTCTGTAAAGGGCGATGGATTAGTATTATAGGGGTATTTTTAGTTAAAAAAGGTATTTGAGGCTGGAACTCCGCTTTAATGAATAGAGTCAGTGATCGGTGTCATAGCTGGTATTTACTATTCGCCAGTTTATGAATGAATGGGAATCTCTGTACAGAGCTATTACTGGTCACTCGTTATGTGCAGCTGAGGCTGCAGAGAAATGGGACTGATAAATCTGTCTTCAGTCCCTTTCACTGTCCTAAAAGTGAGACATCAGGGCTCTGTTTAGACCCCTCATATTTCACCAAAGCCCCCAATAGGGGTTCTAAAAATTTGTAAAAAATAATAAAAAATTAAATTGTAAAAAAAAAAAAAAAAAAAGGTATAAAAATATAACAACAAAAATAAAAAAACTACTAACACCAATGTAAGAACTACTTGGTTCGCAAAGGTCCAAGTTGCGACTGGGCTCTGGCGTTTCGCTTCTGTTGGGGGACCCCAAGGCGGAAGGACTAATTAAGGGTCTCACGATGGGAGTAAAGTGCCCCGAGATCAGTGCGAAGGGCCCCAGCCAGGGGCCAGGGTGGCTCTTCATGGTTTCTTGCACTGGGGCCCTGAATGTTCTAGTTAAGCCTCTGGACTGTCCTATGAGGCTGCACGACCCCTGACCCTCTGCCTGGACAGTGCTGATTGGCCCTTTGCTGATCACATGCACCCTCCCAAAAAAAAGAAAAACCTCTAGCAATGCACACCAAACATGTGCAGAGTGGGGACTGTGAAAGAAAAATAGGATCAGAGAAGACAGGATCAAACTGCCTTTTTTACACAATGCAGAGGATTAACCCCTTAGGTTCCACAGTGAATATAGAATCTATCTGTATATGGCATTGAAAA
>NC_138770.1:60572246-60607246 GCF_965119305.1 Pelophylax lessonae | reverse complement strand
ACATGCGTAGACTGTTTAGCGGCTGCCCACATTCTTCTGATGCACATTCACCCTATTATAAATAGTTACAGTCATGTAATAAAGTAAGTACACCCCATGGAAATTGTCCATTTTTTCAACATATTCGAACAGGCAAACAATAAGTTTTGATTCAAATAGTGCATACAGATATAGGTGATATAGGTGATATATTAGAGCCCTAGTGCCCAACCCGGGGCCTGAGGGCCACATGTGGCCCTTTGGTATATGATGTGTGGCCATTGGACCTCGGCAGTCTGTAGTAGAAACAGTGGTTAGGGTAACAGTATTGATCACTACTAGCCTCATGTAACATGTTCCCAGTTTTATATATATGCAGTCTTCTGACGCATATTCCCAGCCAGAAATATATCCTGTCCACACTCTCTGACCTTCATTTCCTCTATTAGGTCTGCAGTAATTGACAGCCCTCCCAAGCATTACATACAGTATTGTAACAAAAACCAACGCCCACACTGTACTTGTGGGCTTACGTCAGTATACGGCTTCCTCCCAGTCGTGAACATAGATATCAAATATTCCAGCCGCCCCCATACAAAGCTAGCCGACAACTGGAATCTCTTCTTTATTAAACAGTCACACAGAATTTATATACAGCATGGACATCCCCCTCCTGATCAGATTACCACACACAGGTCAGGTGTTGCCTGAATACATTATCCTATGCAGATGAAATTGTGTACAGAAATAGAATTAACCTGAACTAATTATCTAGCCATCTGGACAGAAACAATATGTAAGTTAATTAACAATGGGACAGACAGGCTTAACAGAATCCACATCACATCTCAATACACAAACAATAGAGAAAGCCTGTCTCTGCCATTGAAGTACAATCCACATTAGCATAAGTGTAAATACAGACTCCATTTGAAGCAATCCAAACCATATTCTCAGTGTCCATTAAGTATCTGTCTTTCACTCCCAGTGACGGTGAGTACCGTCACAAGTATATTAAACATTATGTCCGGCCCTTTGGTGATGTCAGGGGCTGCATATGAGACCCCTTTGAGATCATAAGTTGACCATAACTGATTTAGAACCTCCTTAGGGAATATGTGGGTGGAACCTGTGTGGCCCTCAGACCTACGCAATCTTCAGTAGGAACATTGATTAGGGTAATGGCATTGATCTCTACTAGCCTCGTATAAAATGTTTCCAGCTTTATATTGTCTTCTGCAGCATATTCCCAGCCAACAATATAACATGTCCGCACTCTCTGACCCTCATTTTCTCTATTACGTCTGCAGTCTCTGACATGCCTGTCAAGCATTACATATATTGAACATTATGTGTTGCCCTTTGGCGATGTCAGGGGGCTGATATGAGCCCCCCTGAGCTCATAAGTTGACAGTCACTGCATTAGAATCTCCTTAGGGAGTATGTGGGTGAACCTCAGATATCTCGGGTCCGCTGTTCTCTTTGCTATTGACATGTAAGCTGTCATCGTGTCAAATCAATAAAGCTCTCTAAGTTTCTCAGAAAGAAAGTTAGAATTGCCTGTGAGTCTGGCAAGAGATTTAACCAATTGCTTACTGGGCACTCATACCCCTTATCTGACCAGGCCAATTTTCAGCCTTCAGCACTGTTGCACTGTGAATGAAAATTGCGCGGTCATGCAACACTGTACCCAAACTACCTTTTTATCATTTTTTTCACACAAATAGAGCTTTCTTTTTTGGTATTTAACCACTTGCCGACAAGCCACCCTACTTTTACAGCGGCAGGTCGGCTCTGTCCCACGAAACCACATACCTGTACGTCGTTTCGCGGGACAGCAAGTGGGGGCACGTGCGCACACGATGACTGGCCACAGGGGGGCATCCACAATCTCTCCCTGTGGAGACACAACAGCGGTCTGCAGATGTAAACACGGTAGACCGCTGTTCTGTCAATGATGAACACAGGGATCCTGTGTTCCTCCTATTTAGGAACACAGGTCTCTGTGTTCATCCAGCAAGCCAATCCCCCGCACAGTTAGAAAGTACCCCCTAGGGATACATTTAACCCTTTGATCACGCAGCTGACTTAATATAGGATCACAGGTCTCTACGATCATTTTACAAATCCCTCCCCCCACAGTTAGAAAGCACTCCCCTAGGGACACATTTAACCCTTTGATCGCCCCTGGTGTTAGCCCCTTCCCTGCCAGCGTCATTATTACAGTAACAGTGCATATTTTTAGCACTGATTACTGTAATAATGTCACTGGTACCCCCAAAAGTGTAAAAAATGTCAGTTTGGTGTCCAATCTGTCGGCCGCAATGCCGCAGTCCAGTTAAAAATCGCTGATCACTGCCATTACTAGTATAAGAATAAAATAAATAAAAATGACATAAATCTTTCCCCTTAGTTTATAGACACGATAACTTTTGCGCAAACCAATCAATATACACTTGCTGGGATTTTTATTACCAAAAATATGTGGCAGAATACATATAAAATGATGAAAAAGTTTAATTTTTTTTTTATTGGGAATGTTTTATAGCAGAAAGTAAAAAATATTGTTTTTTTTTTCAGATTTGTCGCTCTTTTTTTTTGTTTATAGCGCAAAAATAAAAATTGCACAGGTGATCAAATTCCACTAAATAAAAGCTCTATTTGTGGGCAAAAAAAAGGACAACAATTTTATTTGGGTACAGCATCGCACGACCGCCCAATTGTCAGTTAAAATAACGCAGTGCCGAATCGCACTGGCCTGGTCATTAAGGGGGTAAAACGTTCTGGTCCAGAAGTGGTTAATCTCCCCCGGGTTATTTATTTTGCAGGAACAGGACATTTTTCTCCTTCACTGATGTGCACTGATGAGGCGGCACTGATGGGTACTGATAGGTGGCACTGATAGGTGGCACTGATAAGTGGCACTGATGAAGCTGCACTGAGGTGGAACTGGTGGGCACTGATGAGGCGGCACTGGTGGACACTGATGAGGAGGCCCTCATGAAGCTGCACTGGTGGTGGCATTGATAGGTGGCAGTGTTGCGAACTGATAGTTGGCACTGATGGGCACTGGTAGGCAACACTGATGGGCACTGGTAGGTGGCACTGATGGGTACTGATAGGCACTGGTAGGGGGCACTGATAGGCATCACTGATAGGTGACACTGATGATGAGGCATTGGTGGGCACCGATTGGCAGCACTGAAGGGCACTGATAGGTGGAACTAGTGGGAACTGATTGGCAGCACCGGTGGGCATTGTTACGTGGTACTGGTGGGCTCTGATAGGTGGGCACTGGTTGGCACTGATAGGTGGCATTAGTTGGCACTGATTAGCAGCACTGGCAGGCACAGATTGGGACTGATGTCCCTGTAACAGAAGTCGGTTACCGGCTTTCTTCTATTGTCCTCACGCTGATTGTGAAGAGAATAAAAGCCAATAATCGGCTTCTGTTTACTTCCGTTATCAGCTGTCATTGGCTGACAGCTGATCGCGTGGTAAAGGGCCCGCTGCGATTGGCCCTTTACCCTGTTCTGTGATCAGCCGAACCCGAAGGACTCGACGATCACAGAGCACGTTGCCCTATTGATGTGTCCCCAGTACTGGAAGCACGCGCTGTAGCCATCTTTCGACAGTTTGATGTTAAAAGTCGTCTCCAAGAAACCCAAAATTTCATTACTGGGTGTAACTCTTACAACAGTTGGGGTCAGAGTGCATGCATCTACAATCAGTAAGAGATTGCACCAATTCAATCTACATAGATGGTGTGCTAAGAAAAACCCTTCCTGTCCAAAAAGATCATTAGAGCAAGATTACAGTTTGGACATATACTGTAGGCCTTTTAGAACAAACAATCAAAGATAGATTTTTTGGGTCACAGTAACAGTAGACATGTTTGTAGTAACCCAAAGACAGCATTTCAGGAGAAGAACTGTATACCAACTGTGAAGCATGGCGTGAGAAATCTGGTTTGGGGTTGCTTTGCTGCTTTAGGGCATGGACAGCTCACAGTTAAGCCGGCGGCTCACAGTTAAGCCTGGGGATGGTTCGAATCTCAGTCGATTCAGTAGGAACCAGGGGCGTAACTTCAGGGGTTGCAATTGCAAATGGGCCCCATGGCCCAGGGGGCCTGTGCGGCTCCCCTGTACCCCTGGATAGGAGGGGTGGCGGGTGCAGCATGTAGAGAAATCACTGTCCTCCTTTTTCCTCCTGTAGCTGCAGGAGGAAAATGGAGGAGATTGGCTCCTCTGTATGCTGCCCTGCCACTCCTATCCAGTTCACTTGTGTTCTGCTGTCTCTGGGCCCCTGTGTGCTCCCCCGGTCCCCCCCCCACTGTGCTGCCCCCCCCGCCCCCACTGTGCTCCCTTCCCTCTCCTGCAGGCTTCTGCAGGGGATGTGTCACAATAGAGAACCAGGAACGGGTTGGTAAATATGTAATTACAAAAAATTACAATTAAAATACCAAAAAATAAAAACTACTGACACCAGTGGGTGAACTTCCAGGATCGCAAAGGTCACACTTGCGACCGGGCCTAGGCATTCCACCACTGTGGGGAGGCCCCAAGATGGCAGGATGGGGGCCCACTGCAGAACTTGTGAAACGGTCCGGCTGCGGGATCGTAATAAAGGGAGTAAAGGGCCCCAGGATCAGTGGGAAGAGCCCCAGGCTTGAAGGGAAGGGCCCCGGCCAGGGGTCTGGGGGGGGCCCTTCATGGTTTCTTGCAGCGGTGCCCTGAAGGCTCTAGTTACACCTCTGGTAGGAACCATGTATGGACAGGCTGAATGTACCCAAGTTGATAAATTGATCGAACTTGGGTACAACCAGCATGTCGGATTTTTACTTGTGAATATTGCAAACGGCTGTTATAGCAAATTCCCTCCCCCCGCCAGGAGAACACAATTGCTCCGTGGCAGGGATTCCGCCATCAACACTGACTGTGGTTGCAGGAAAAAAGTTTGCACCCTTTATGGCCAGCCTTGATAGTGTGCAACCTGTCCAAAAGTTAAAGTTGAACTAGAAATAAAGCTGGCCACACATTATACAATTTTCTTATTCAATTTCCTTTAGATTTACCTTCAACTATGTAGTGCAAGGGCCTGCCTGATTATATACAAATTGAAAGTGTTCAGGTTTGACCTTCTGTTATATGGTTTTGGTAAATCTAAAGGAAAAATTTACAAGAGAATTGTTTAATATAGGCAGGCCAAAGTCTTTCAACGCGATAATGATTCCAGGCACACTAGCAAATTCACAAAGGAATGGCTCAAAAAGGAGAAATAAGCAGCCCATAGATGAGTAATTTTTTTTCCATTCAACCACTCAATTCCTCCACCCACGCACTGGAAGTGGATAGAGAAATCCTCCCTGCTGAGCCTTTGTATTCTGACAGTGGGGAGACTTCCCCAATACACAGCCGGCTTTAGCCGTCAAGATGTAAAATCCAACGGAGTGGTTGTACAGAAGTCGATCAATATATTGACTTCTGTACAACCGCCCTTCCCATTCATGGATTGAAATTCCTCCGGTCCCTACTGAACTGGTCAAACTGCGATGCATAAATGGCTGGCTATAGAGGATTAAGAACTGCCCTAGTGAAAACCCTGATTTGTTTCCCATTGACATTTTGTGGGGGCATTTTGAAGCAGGCAGTTCATGCAAAGAAACCCACAAATATCTTGCAATAGAAGGAATTTTGCATGGAGGAGTGGACAACAGTTTCGAAGACCGGTGGCTACAAGGAGTCATTTCTGCTACAGGAAGCAAAGCCAGCTTTTGGTGCAAGGGCGCACTTACATATTTCAATTAAACACCATTATATCTATAAATACTGTTGCTATTATGTTTAAGATCTAACGCAGCCTTTCTCAACCTTTTCAACACAGAGGAACCCTTGAAATAAATTTCTGGTCTCAGGGAACCCCTGCTAAAAATTTAAAATCTACAACTCATGACACGTTAGTGTGAGAATCAGTGGGAAGAATGCTCCTTACTCTTGTCATCATTGGGAAGAATTACCCCCTTACAGATAGCTAAAAGGAACAATGGTGTCATTGGGAACTTATCTGAGAGGCATAAATTGCCCATAGCTCAAGCAACCTCAGGAGGAACCCTAGGGTTCCACGGAACCCTGACTCAGAAACCCTGATATAACGTTTGCCTGTTTAACAGGGGCGGACTGATAACCTATGGGGCCCCCGGGCAATATGAGATCATGGGGCCCCCCTGTGTCCATGTCCATGAGTACACATGTTGCAGCAGGAGTTAAACCCCCTGTTGCTTTTGGTGGGTTATCGTGACCCATTCAAGTGAATGAGGCCCACTCAGCAAACACCCTGCAACCATGTGCAATGCACATAGTTTCAGCATGCTAGTGTGTGATTCAAGGAGTTGAAGCAGGTGATGAGGAGGCAATACAACGCCTTCTCATTGCCTACTTTAACCCTTTTTTTTTTTTTTGCTGTACTGCACAAGGTTGCACAGCCTTTGCAATGCAGCCCCATTCACTTGAATGAGTTATGCTTGGCAGGTGCTACATCTGCCAAGCGTGACAGGACATATAATGCCTGATGCGGATGCAACATGTGTACACCCCTGGCCCTTGCAGTTAAAGGGGGTGTGGTGGGGGTGAGTAAATACAGGGCTCAATTCTGAGGTTTTCCTGCCCCCAAACTGCAAATTTAAACAGGCCCTTGCTGTCCTGAACAACCTATCCCAGTTGGTGTTTAGGGGACCCCTTGAAAGAGGACAGAGAGGGACCCCTGAGATAAAGACAGAGAGTGACCCTTGGAATAATGACAGAGAGTAGCCCCTGGGATAAGAACAGAGAGGGACCCCTGGTATAAGGACAGAGAGGGGCCCCAGGGATGAGAGCAGAGAGGGTCCTGGAATGAGAACAGAGAGAGGGTCCTAATATGAGAGCAGAGAGGGGGTCCAGGGATGAGAGCAGAGAGGGGGTCCAGGGATGAGAGCAGAGAGGGGGTCCTGAGAGGAGAGCAGAGAGGGGGTCCTGAGATGAGAGCAGAGAGGGGGTCCTGAGATGAGAACAGAGAGGGGGTCCTGAGATGAGAACAGAGAGGGGGTCCTGAGATGAGAGCAGAGAGGGGACACTGGAATGAGAGCTGAGAGAGACCCCTGCGATGAGAGCAGAGAGGGGGTCCAGGGATGAGAGCAGAGAGGGGGTCCTGAGATGAGAGCAGAGAGGGGACACTGGAATGAGAGCTGAGAGAGACCCCTGGGATGAGAGCAGAGAGGGGCCTTGGGATGAGAGCTGAGAGAGACCCCTGGGATGAGAGCAGAGAGGGGGTCCTGGGATGAGAGCAGAGAGAGACCCCCTGGGATGAGAGCAGAGAGAGACCCCTGGGATGAGAGCAGAGAGGGGGTCCTGGGATGAGAACAGAGGGGGGGTCCTGAGATGAGAGCAGAGAGGGGACACTGGAATGAGAGCTGAGAGAGACCCCTGGGATGAGAGCAGAGAGGGGGTCCTGGGATGAGAGCATCGAGGGGGCCCTGGGATGAGAGCTGAGAGAGACCCCTGGGATGAGAGCAGAGAGAGACCCCTGGGATGAGAGCAGAGAGGGGGTCCTGGGATGAGAGCAGAGAGGGGGTCCTGGGATGAGAGCAGAGAGGGGGTCCTGGGATGAGAGCAGAGAGGGGGCCATGGGATGAGAGCAGAAAGGGGGTCCTGGGATGAGAGCAGAGAGGGGGGGTCCTGGGATGAGAGCAGAGAGGGGGGTCCTGGGATGAGAGCAGAGAGGGGGCCATGGGATGAGAGCAGAGAGGGGGTCCTGGGATGAGAGCAGAGAGGGGGGTCCTGGGATGAGAGCAGAGAGGGGGTCCTGGGATGAGAGCAGAGAGGGGGGTCCTGGGATGAGAGCAGAGAGGGGGTCCTGGGATGAGAGCTGAGAGAGACCCCTGGGATGAGAGCAGAGAGGGGGTCCTGGGATGAGAGCAGAGAGGGGGTCCTGGGATGAGAGCAGAGAGGGGGTCCTGGGATGAGAGCAGAGAGGGGGCAATGGGATGAGAGCAGAGAGGGGGCCATGGGATGAGAGCAGAGAGGGGGCCCTGGGATGAGAGCAGAGAGGGGGTCCTGGGATGAGAGCAGAGAGGGGGTCCTGGGATGAGAGCAGAGAGGGGGTCCTGGGATGTGAGCAGAGAGGGGGTCCTGGGATGTGAGCAGAGAGGGGGCCATGGGATGAGAGCAGAGAGGGGGCCATGGAATGAGAGCAGAGAGGGGGCCCTGGGATGAGGAGAGAGGGGGTCCTGGGATGAGGAAAGAGGGGGTCCTGGGATGACAGCAGAGAGGGGTCCTGGGATGAGGAGAGTGGGGGTCCTGGGATGAGGAGAGAGGTGTCCTGGGATGAGGATAGAGGGGGTCCTGGGATGAGGAGAGAGGGGGTCCTGGGATGAGGAGAGAGGGGTCCTGGGATGAGGAGATAGGGGTCCTGGGATGAGGAGAGAGGGGGTCCTGGGATGAGGAGAGAGGGGGCCCTGGGATGAGGAGAGAGGGGTCCTGGGATGAGGAGAGAGGGGTCCTGGGATGAGGAGAGAGGGGGTCCTGGGATGAGGAGAGAGGGGGTCCTGGGATGAGGAGAGAGGGGGTCCTGGGATGAGGAGAGAGGGGGTCCTGGGATGAGGAGAGAGGGGTCCTGGGATGAGGAGAGAGGGGGTCCTGGGATGAGGAGAGAGGGGTCCTGGGATGAGGAGAGAGGGGGTCCTGGGATGAGGAGATAGGGGGTCCTGGGATGAGGAGAGAGGGGGTCCTGGGATGAGGAGAGAGGGGGTCCTGGGATGAGGAGAGGGGGGGTCCTGGGATGAGGAGAGAGGGGTCCTGGGATGAGGAGATAGGGGGTCCTGGGATGAGGAGAGAGGGGTCCTGGGATGAGGAGATAGGGGGTCCTGGGATGAGGAGAGAGGGGGTCCTGGGATGAGGAGAGGGGGGGTCCTGGGATGAGGAGAGGGGGGGTCCTGGGATGAGGAGAGAGGGGTCCTGGGATGAGGAGAGGGGGGGTCCTGGGATGAGGAGAGAGGGGTCCTGGGATGAGGAGATAGGGGGTCCTGGGATGAGGAGAGAGGGGTCCTGGGATGAGGAGAGAGGGGGTCCTGGGATGAGGAGATAGGGGGTCCTGGGATGAGGAGAGAGGGGGTCCTGGGATGAGGAGAGAGGGGTCCTGGGATGAGGAGAGAGGGGGTCCTGGGATGAGGAGAGAGGGGTCCTGGGATGAGGAGAGAGGGGTCCTGGGATGAGGAGATAGGGGGTCCTGGGATGAGGAGAGGGGGGGTCCTGGGATGAGGAGAGAGGGGTCCTGGGATGAGGAGATAGGGGGTCCTGGGATGAGGAGAGAGGGGTCCTGGGATGAGGAGAGAGGGGGTCCTGGGATGAGGAGATAGGGGGTCCTGGGATGAGGAGATAGGGGGTCCTGGGATGAGGAGAGAGGGGTCCTGGGATGAGGAGAGAGGGGGTCCTGGGATGAGGAGAGAGGGGGTCCTGGGATGAGGAGAGGGGGGGTCCTGGGATGAGGAGATAGGGGGTCCTGGGATGAGGAGAGAGGGGGTCCTGGGATGAGGAGAGAGGGGGTCCTGGGATGAGGAGAGAGGGGTCCTGGGATGAGGAGAGAGGGGTCCTGGGATGAGGAGAGAGGGGGTCCTGGGATGAGGAGAGGGGGGGTCCTGGGATGAGGAGAGGGGGGGTCCTGGGATGAGGAGAGAGGGGTCCTGGGATGAGGAGATAGGGGGTCCTGGGATGAGGAGAGAGGGGTCCTGGGATGAGGAGAGAGGGGGTCCTGGGATGAGGAGAGAGGGGTCCTGGGATGAGGAGAGAGGGGTCCTGGGATGAGGAGAGAGGGGGTCCTGGGATGAGGAGATAGGGGGTCCTGGGATGAGGAGATAGGGGGTCCTGGGATGAGGAGAGGGGGGGTCCTGGGATGAGGAGAGAGGGGTCCTGGGATGAGGAGAGGGGGGGTCCTGGGATGAGGAGATAGGGGGTCCTGGGATGAGGAGAGAGGGGTCCTGGGATGAGGAGATAGGGGGTCCTGGGATGAGGAGATAGGGGGTCCTGGGATGAGGAGATAGGGGGTCCTGGGATGAGGAGAGAGGGGTCCTGGGATGAGGAGAGAGGGGGTCCTGGGATGAGGAGAGAGGGGGTCCTGGGATGAGGAGAGAGGGGGTCCTGGGATGAGGAGAGAGGGGTCCTGGGATGAGGAGAGGGGGGGTCCTGGGATGAGGAGAGAGGGGGTCCTGGGATGAGGAGAGAGGGGGTCCTGGGATGAGGAGAGGGGGGGTCCTGGGATGAGGAGAGAGGGGTCCTGGGATGAGGAGAGAGGGGGTCCTGGGATGAGGAGAGAGGGGGTCCTGGGATGAGGAGAGAGGGGTCCTGGGATGAGGAGATAGGGGGTCCTGGGATGAGGAGAGAGGGGTCCTGGGATGAGGAGATAGGGGGTCCTGGGATGAGGAGAGAGGGGTCCTGGGATGAGGAGAGAGGGGGTCCTGGGATGAGGAGAGAGGGGTCCTGGGATGAGGAGATAGGGGGTCCTGGGATGAGGAGAGGGGGGGTCCTGGGATGAGGAGAGGGGGGGTCCTGGGATGAGGAGAGAGGGGTCCTGGGATGAGGAGATAGGGGGTCCTGGGATGAGGAGAGAGGGGGTCCTGGGATGAGGAGAGAGGGGGTCCTGGGATGAGGAGATAGGGGGTCCTGGGATGAGGAGAGAGGGGGTCCTGGGATGAGGAGAGAGGGGTCCTGGGATGAGGAGAGAGGGGGTCCTGGGATGAGGAGAGAGGGGGTCCTGGGATGAGGAGAGAGGGGGTCCTGGGATGAGGAGAGGGGGGGTCCTGGGATGAGGAGATAGGGGGTCCTGGGATGAGGAGAGAGGGGTCCTGGGATGAGGAGATAGGGGGTCCTGGGATGAGGAGAGAGGGGGTCCTGGGATGAGGAGAGAGGGGTCCTGGGATGAGGAGAGAGGGGTCCTGGGATGAGGAGAGAGGGGTCCTGGGATGAGGAGAGGGGGGGTCCTGGGATGAGGAGAGAGGGGGTCCTGGGATGAGGAGAGAGGGGTCCTGGGATGAGGAGAGAGGGGTCCTGGGATGAGGAGAGAGGGGGTCCTGGGATGAGGAGAGAGGGGTCCTGGGATGAGGAGAGAGGGGTCCTGGGATGAGGAGAGGGGGGGTCCTGGGATGAGGAGAGAGGGGTCCTGGGATGAGGAGATAGGGGGTCCTGGGATGAGGAGAGAGGGGTCCTGGGATGAGGAGAGAGGGGGTCCTGGGATGAGGAGATAGGGGGTCCTGGGATGAGGAGAGAGGGGGTCCTGGGATGAGGAGAGAGGGGTCCTGGGATGAGGAGAGAGGGGGTCCTGGGATGAGGAGAGAGGGGGTCCTGGGATGAGGAGAGAGGGGGTCCTGGGATGAGGAGAGGGGGGGTCCTGGGATGAGGAGATAGGGGGTCCTGGGATGAGGAGAGAGGGGTCCTGGGATGAGGAGATAGGGGGTCCTGGGATGAGGAGAGAGGGGGTCCTGGGATGAGGAGAGAGGGGTCCTGGGATGAGGAGAGAGGGGTCCTGGGATGAGGAGAGAGGGGTCCTGGGATGAGGAGAGGGGGGGTCCTGGGATGAGGAGAGAGGGGGTCCTGGGATGAGGAGAGAGGGGTCCTGGGATGAGGAGAGAGGGGGTCCTGGGATGAGGAGAGAGGGGTCCTGGGATGAGGAGATAGGGGGTCCTGGGATGAGGAGAGAGGGGGTCCTGGGATGAGGAGAGAGGGGTCCTGGGATGAGGAGAGAGGGGTCCTGGGATGAGGAGAGGGGGGGTCCTGGGATGAGGAGAGAGGGGGTCCTGGGATGAGGAGAGAGGGGTCCTGGGATGAGGAGAGAGGGGTCCTGGGATGAGGAGATAGGGGGTCCTGGGATGAGGAGAGAGGGGTCCTGGGATGAGGAGAGAGGGGTCCTGGGATGAGGAGAGAGGGGTCCTGGGATGAGGAGAGAGGGGTCCTGGGATGAGGAGAGAGGGGGTCCTGGGATGAGGAGAGAGGGGTCCTGGGATGAGGAGATAGGGGGTCCTGGGATGAGGAGAGAGGGGGTCCTGGGATGAGGAGAGAGGGGTCCTGGGATGAGGAGAGAGGGGTCCTGGGATGAGGAGAGGGGGGGTCCTGGGATGAGGAGAGAGGGGGTCCTGGGATGAGGAGATAGGGGGTCCTGGGATGAGGAGAGAGGGGTCCTGGGATGAGGAGATAGGGGGTCCTGGGATGAGGAGAGAGGGGTCCTGGGATGAGGAGATAGGGGGTCCTGGGATGAGGAGAGAGGGGTCCTGGGATGAGGAGAGAGGGGGTCCTGGGATGAGGAGAGAGGGGTCCTGGGATGAGGAGAGAGGGGGTCCTGGGATGAGGAGAGAGGGGGTCCTGGGATGAGGAGAGAGGGGTCCTGGGATGAGGAGAGAGGGGTCCTGGGATGAGGAGAGAGGGGTCCTGGGATGAGGAGAGAGGGGTCCTGGGATGAGGAGAGAGGGGTCCTGGGATGAGGAGAGAGGGGGTCCTGGGATGAGGAGAGAGGGGTCCTGGGATGAGGAGAGAGGGGGTCCTGGGATGAGGAGAGGGGGGGTCCTGGGATGAGGAGAGAGGGGTCCTGGGATGAGGAGAGAGGGGTCCTGGGATGAGGAGAGAGGGGTCCTGGGATGAGGAGAGAGGGGGTCCTGGGATGAGTGGCAATCTGCACCTCTTTGATTTGGGGAGAAGGGGCGGTAAGAGAACATGTGCTGGGGGGTGCATTTGGAGGGGAGAGGTCAGAGTTGAAATCCCCTCACACCACCTCCTCACCTTCTAGCACAAGTCATTCCCCCCTCCAAAAGCATCCCCCTAGCATATGCCCCCGCCCCCATCACTTCTCCATATGTGCATCCTTGTTATCTGTCCCCCTTCCGTATCCATAAACTATGTACAGTACATACCTCAGATAATCAGTGCAGCTCTTGAAGTTAATGTCCCTCCTCCCCGGCTACTCCTCCTCCTCCTGTCTGTGTACTTCAGAGCCGTGGAGGAGGATCCTTGGTGAGCTCTGTGTGTACTGTGCAGGCATCAGTTGGGGGACAGATGTAAGTGTCAGCTGCTGCAGAGGGACGATCGCTGCGTGAGGGAGCCCAGGCACCCTGAAAGAGATGCAGGGAAGGTGTCCTGAGTGCCCACGCTAGTGTGTCTCTGTCAGGCCAGTTACCGGAGCTCAGTGCTGGAACTTGTTCTGGCACTGGGCTCCGGGATCATCACAGATGCTTTGGAAGGTAGGTGCCAGGAGCCTTTCATGGGGCCCCCTACTAGCCCCGGGCCCTCGGGCAGTGCCCGAGTGCCCTAATGGTCAGTCCGCCCCTGCTGTTTAAATATGTTGAAAAAGTCAACACCCTCCGTGGGATATACTTACGTTTTCACATAACTTTAAATGTGAGCATGGCAAAGGAAAGTCTGGGCAAAAGTAGCGTACTATTGTAGCACCCTCCTAGGTAGGTGCTAGTGCGAGAGTATAGTTTTGGGCTCTCCTAGGTAGGTGCTAGTGAGAGAGTATAGTTTTTGGCTCTTCTAGGTAGGTGCTAGTGAGAGAGTATAGTTTTTGGCTCTTCTAGGTAGGTGCTAGTGAGAGAGTATATTTTTCGGCTCTTCTAGGTAGGTGCTAGTGAGAGAGTATAGTTTTTGGCTCTCCTGGGTACGTGCTAGTGAGAGAGTATAGTTTTTGGCTCTCCTAGGTAGGTGCTAGTGAGAGAGTATGGTTTTTGGCTCTTCTAGGTAGGTGCTAGTGAGAGAGTATAGTTTTGGGCTCTTCTAGGTAGGTGCTAGTGAGAAAGTATAGTTTTTGGCTCTTCTAGGTAGGTGCTGGTGAGAGAGTATAGTTTTTGGCTCTCCTGATAGGTGCTAGTGAGAGAGTATAGTTTTTGCCTCTCCTGGGTAGGTGCTAGTGAAAGAGTATAGTTTTTGCCTCTCCTGGGTAGGTGCTAGTGAGAGAGTATAGTTTTTGGCTCTCCTAGGTAGGTGCTAGTGAGAGAGTATGGTTTTTGGCTCTTCTAGGTAGGTGCTAGTGAGAGAGTATAGTTTTGGGCTCTTCTAGGTAGGTGCTAGTGAGAAAGTATAGTTTTTGGCTCTTCTAGGTAGGTGCTGGTGAGAGAGTATAGTTTTTGGCTCTCCTGATAGGTGCTAGTGAGAGAGTATAGTTTTTGCCTCTCCTGGGTAGGTGCTAGTGAAAGAGTATAGTTTTTGCCTCTCCTGGGTAGGTGCTAGTGAGAGAGTATAGTTTTGGGCTCTTCTAGGTAGGTGCTAGTGAGAGAGTATAGTTTTTGGCTCTTCTAGGTAGGTGCTAGTGAGAGAGTATAGTTTTTGGCTCTCCTGGGTAGGTGCTAGTGAGAGAGTATAGTTTTTGGCTCTTCTAGGTAGTGTAGGTGCTAGTGAGAGAGTATAGTTTTTGGCTCTCCTAGGTAGGTGCTAGTGAGAGAGTATAGTTTTTGGCTCTCCTAGGTAGGTGCTAGTGAGAGAGTATAGTTTTTGGCTCTCCTAGGTAGGTGCTATTGAGAGAGTATAGTTCTTGGCTCTTCTAGGTAGGTGCTAGTGAGAGAGTATAGTTTTTGGCTCTTCTAGGTAGGTGCTAGTGAGAAAGTATAATTTTTGGCTCTTCTAGGTAGGTGCTAGTGAGAGAGTATGGTTTTTGGCTCTTCTAGGTAGGTGCTAGTGAGAGAGTATAGTTTTTGGCTCTTCTAGGTAGGTGCTAGGGAGAGAGTATGGTTTTTGGCTCTTCTAGGTAGGTGCTGGTGAGAGAGTATAGTTTTTGGCTCTCCTGATAGGTGCTAGTGAGAGAGTATAGTTTTTGCCTCTCCTGGGTAGGTGCTAGTGAAAGAGTATAGTTTTTGCCTCTCCTGGGTAGGTGCTAGTGAGAGAGTATAGTTTTTGGGCTCTCCTGGGTAGGTGCTAGTGAGAGAGTATAGTTTTTGGCTCTTCTAGGTAGGTGCTAGTGAGAGAGTATAGTTTTTGGCTCTCCTAGGTAGGTGCTAGTGAGAGAGTATAGTTTTTGGCTCTTCTAGGTAGGTGCTAGTGAGAGAGTATAGTTTTTGGCTCTCCTGGGTAGGTGCTAGTGAGAGAGTATAGTTTTTGGCTCTTCTAGGTAGTGTAGGTGCTAGTGAGAGAGTATCGTTTTTGGCTCTCCTAGGTAGGTGCTAGTGAGAGAGTATAGTTTTTGGCTCTCCTAGGTAGGTGCTAGTGAGAGAGTATAGTTTTTGGCTCTCCTAGGTAGGTGCTAGTGAGAGAGTATAGTTCTTGGCTCTTCTAGGTAGGTGCTAGTGAGAAAGTATAGTTTTTGGCTCTTCTAGGTAGGTGCTAGTGAGAGAGTATAGTTTTTGGCTCTCCTAGGTAGGTGCTAGTGAGAGAGTATAGTTTTTGGCTCTCCTAGGTAGGTGCTAGTGAGAGAGTATATTTTTTGGCTCTCCTAGGTAGGTGCTAGTGAGAGAGTATAGTTTTTGGCTCTCCTAGGTAGGTGCTAGTGAGAGAGTATAGTTTTTGGCTCTCCTAGGTAGGTGCTAGTGAGAGAGTATAGTTTTTGGCTCTCCTAGGTAGGTGCTAGTGAGAGAGTATATTTTTTGGCTCTCCTAGGTAGGTGCTAGTGAGAGAGTATAGTTTTTGGCTCTCCTAGGTAGGTGCTAGGGAGTGAGTATAGTTTTTGGCTCTGTCTGCCTATCAGAGGAGCAGCAGGCAAATCTATATTGCTCTCTGCTTATAGGAGAGCAAGATCTGTTAATGAGGTCTGCTTATTGTGCTCAGTATGCGATTCAATATGTCTAGAGAGTGTTTCACGCTGGTCCAATAGGGAGGCATGTTGGACAGTGGGAAGAAACCTGACAAATGGGTGCATAGGCTTTAGTACAGTCCTGGTGATTGGTAGGGGCAGGTCGCCTAGGTGCATTCTGGGATACTGTATAAAAGCCAGGAGCACATGTGCTGTGGGGTCTTTGGCTGGTGAGCAGAGTCCCGGAGGGGGGGCGGCAGCTGCCTCCTCCTCTGTAGCAGTGGCACGTGGCCTCAGGGGGGTCGTCCTGATGGCCAGAGGAACTGAGCTGAACCCAGAGGTCCAGGAGAGCTGACTGAGGGAGAGACATGGGAGACCCTAGAAAAACAGTCTCGGGAGTACAGTGGGTTGTGTCAAGGGGGCCTGACCTGAGGGGGGCCACCCCAAGAGTAGGATAGTCAGCGAACGGCAGTCTAGAAAGGGGATACTAGGAGAGTGACAAGATAATTTAGTTCATCAAGTCATCTGGAAAGAGACTTAACTCTAAACCCACCTAAGTGGCAAGGTGGATTAACAGCAGGCTGTACCGAAAGTTCGAAGTCCTCCATTTTGTGAAAAGTTAATGTGGAGTATCCCACTATTCCCTTCTCTCATTCCTAATTTATCAAATAAAATACAAAACAACTACATACCCCTGGACAGATTATTGACTGAGCCAAGAAGTAAAGTGATAGACTGTGAATGTCAAAGTTGCTATTGTTAACCCAGGGGGACCCGTAAGTGTGAAATCCAGCAGTCCTCAAGGGGGCAGTGCTACACTATTAAAAAAGATTGGTGATATTTTTCAGCAAATCCTATATAGATATTCTTCTTGTCGTAGTTTATACATTAGGTAGAAAAAGCATGTAACTGTAATAACTTTAATGATGGCCACTGTCATGTCATAAGTGATATTCAGAATTCCTCTTTACCCAGGATAATGACACAACGAGACAATGGGACATCCTCCCCAGGGTCAAAGAGGTTAACCACTTCTGGACTGGAAGGATTTACCCTCTTAATAAACAGGCCATTTTTTTGCGAAACGGCACTGCGTTATTTTAACTGACAATTGCGCGGTCGTGCGACGCTGTACCCAAATAAAATTGATGCCCTTTTTTCCCACAAATAGAGATTTCTTTTGGTGGTATTTGATCACCTTGATTCTTATTTTTTGCGCTATAACCAAAAGAAAGAGCGAAAATTCAGAAAAAAAAATATATATTTTTTACTTTCTTTTATATAACATTCCCAATAAAAAAAAAAAAAAAAAAAAAAAAAAATTTTTCATCGTTTTAGGCCGATTTGTATTCTGCTACATATTTTTGGTAAAACAAATCCCAATAAGTGTATTTTGATTGGTTTGCGCAAAAGTTATCGCGTCTACAAACTAGGGGAAAGATTTGTCATTTTTATTTATTTATATTTTTTATTAGTAATGCGATTTTTACACTGCGGCAGACAGATCGGACACCTAACTGACATTTTTTACACTTTTGGGGGGACCAGTGACATTACTACAGTAATCAGTGCTAAAAATATGCACTGTTACTGTACTGACACTGGCAGGGAAGGAGTTAACACCAGGGGCGATCAAAGGGTTAAATGTGTCCCTAGGGGGTGCTTTCTAACTGTGTGGGGGTGGGCTTGCTGCATGAACACAGCGACCTGTGATCCTAAATAAGAGGAACACAGGATCCCTGTGTTCATTACTGACAGAACAGCGGTCTGCTGTGTTTACAACGGCAGACCGCTGATCTGCCTCCACGGGGAGCGATCGCGGGTGCCTGGTGGACATTGCGTCCACCAGACACGCTGATTGGCTCCCCCTGTGGCCATACGCGCATGTCCCCACTAGCGGTCTCGCGAAACGACGTACAGGTACATCGTTTCGCAGGGACAGAGCCGACCTGCCGTAGTATAAGTACAGTGGCTGGTCGGCAAGAAGTTAATGAAGCCATTACAAGCTCTTTGAGCTGGCACAGCTATAGGTTGAAGTCAGTGACCTTGTTCGAAGACATTTAAAGAGTGAGTCCACCCATAGCTGAAACAATGGTTACAACACTTAGCTCCGGGATTTAGCCTGGATCTACGGGGACGCCACAATTTCAATGAAATCTCAGGACGGTCCCTCCCATTTCAGGATGATTGAGAGGTATGCAGTTATTAGATATGCCTAAGAAATATGTACCTTATTCTCTGCCATGGGCATCACAATGGAAAGGCACATTCTGTCCGGGACTTTTTCTTAGCTGGAATACAGCATTAGGAATGAGACTCCATTGGCAGAACACGGCTCAGAGATTGTGCATGTGGAAGTCCCCAAGCATTATATGTAGCCAACACATGAATCAACACGTCAGTGTTCATACATCCCTGTCTATGCGCCCATTAGGGAGATTCACACTCCCTATTTGGCCTGGTGACCGTTATCACCGAAAGTAAAAGAAAATCCCAAATTTTGGGTTGTCGCCAGAACAGGAATAGAGGAGAAATCTACCAATGGGGACACTAGTATCGCCAGGGTATTTCCTCTCTGTGGATGGATTTCCTCTCACTTCCTGTTGTGGCTTTGGGACAGGAAGTTAAGAGAAATCTCCCCAATGGGACACAAATGGCACAAATAAACAGAGGAGTTTTAACCGACCCCATAGGAAAAATCCAAAATAAAAAAAACAAACTGCCTTCAGTTTGACTTTAAGATATACCTCAAGCATACAAAAAAATACATTATTGCAACAAATATTTATACGAGTTGTAATTTTGTCCAACCAGCCCTGAGCTTTATGTAGCCCATCCACACAGCATAGCTGTGTTGCTGACCCCACTTTCCCCACTACATCCTGGTCACCTCCCTACCCCCAGCCTGTGACTGGACAATGAAGGAGAAGCAGCAGACTGTTAAGCTCATCTCATGTCCCTTGCCAGCACATCTGCATACAACTGAGTTTGAAAGCTTCCACTTCTACTGAGCAGAGCAGAGCAATTGGTAAGACGATTCTAATAAATAACTCTATACTTTTTATACCCACCTGGACCACAGTTTTAAATTGAAAAAAAGAAATAAAAAATCTACTTTCTTAAAAAGTTTAAATTAAAGCTTTAAATTAAATATGGGAGTCATGCATAGTCTTCCTTGAACCACGGTGTGCTTTGTGTTTTTCTTCCAGATCTGTAATAAAGACCACTCACTGCTGTTCTCTCTCCTTGTGCAGGGTGACAGGTCTTGTCTCTTCCCCTTCCTGTCATTGTCTGTAGTAGGTGGAGTCTGCTGGTCCCCTCCCACAGCTCTGCTCTCTCTCCTTGTGCAGGGTGACAGGTCTTGTCTCCCCCCTTCCTGTCGTCTGTAATAGATGGAGTCTACTGGGCCCCTCCCACAGCTCTGCTCTCTCTCCTTGTGCAGGGTGACAGGTCTTGTCTCTGCCCCTTTCTATAGTTGTCTGTAGTGGGTGGAGCCTATAGGGCCCCTCTCACAGCTCTGCTCTCTCCTTATGCAGGGTGCCAGGTCTTATCTCTGCTCCTTTCTGTAGTTGTCTGTAGTGGGTGGAGCCTGCTGGGCCCCTCCCACCGCTCTGCTCTCCTTCCTTGTGCAGGGTGGCAGGTCTTGTCTCGGCCCCTTCCTGTCATTGTCTGTAATGGGTGGAGCCTGTTGGTCCCCCTCCCACAGTTCTGCTCTCTCTCCTTCAGGGTGACAGGTCTTGTCTCCGCCCCTTCCTGTATTTGTCTGTAGTGGGTGGAGCCTGCTGGGCCCCTCCCACAGCTCTGCTTACTCCTTGTGCAGGGTGTCAGGTCTTGTCTCAGCTCCTTCCTGTAGTTGTCTGTAGTAGGTGGAGCCTGCTGGGCACCTCCCACTGATCTGCTCCCTCTCCTTGTGCAGGGTGAATGGTCTTGTCTCCACCCCTTCCTGTAGTTGTCTGTAGTAGGTGGAGCCTGCTGGTACCTCCCACAGATCTGCTCCCTCACCTTGTGCAGGGTGAACGGTCTTGTCTCCACCCCTTCCTGTAGTTGTCTGTAGTAGGTGGACCCTGCTGGGTACCTCCCACAGATCTGCTCCCTCTCCTTGTGCAGGGTGACCGGACTTGATTCCGTCCCTTCCTGTAGTTGTCTGTAGTGGGTGGAGCCTGCTAGGCCCCTCCCACAGCTCTGCTCTCTCCTTGTGCAGGGTGGCAGGTCTTGTCTCAGCTCCTTCTTCTAGTTGTCTGTAGTAGGTGGATCCTGCTGGGCACCTCCCACAAATCTGCTTCCTCTCCTTGTGCAGGGTGACTGGTCTTGTCTCCACCCCTCCTGTAGTTAATGGTAGTAGGTGGAGCCTGCTGGACACCTCCCACGGATCTGCTCCCTCTCCTTGCGCAGGGTGACCCATTACGTCGCTGCTCCCTCCTATAGCTTTCTGCACGCAGCCTGCAGGAGGTGTTGCCTACTGGGCTCCTCCCACAGTTCTGCTCTCAGCCGAGTGATGATGTCGCTGCTACTTTTACAAGGCAATAACTAGGTTTGCAAAAGCATTTAGCCTGGGTTTTCACTAGATGCTGTGTGAATTCACAGCGAATGCGCTGCAGATTCAGCACCGCATCTAAATCACAACCCCTCCATGCGAACTGATTGCGGAATGCATGTTAGGTTGACACCCCACAATCGGTTTGCAAAACGCAGCGCGATTTGCAGAATCATTTGCACGGATATGAACACCCATACAATCCGATCCTTGTGTGGACAAAAAAATGGTCCTGCGCCAGTTTGGCGCGAATGCAGTGCGTTTTGAGTCATGCAAATCAATGGTTAAAATCGCACCCCAGAGACACAACATGTAACTTGCACAGGAATGTGCTGCGATTTCCTGTGCGCAATACATGCGGTACCCCAGCAGTGTGAACCCAGGTTTAGTGAAATTTTATCCATTGTTGCTATTGAGGACTATATTTAATGTGGCTGGAGTTTAGCTTTAATACATGTAGTTGTCATCTTAGTTCACTATTTCATGGTCTGGTGTTGGTACTAGGTTCCATTCATCAATGTGATCCTATTCCTATTACTTTATGGCAGCCTCATAGCAAGATGGTGTTCCAGTGAAGAACAGGGATGGAAGCTGAGAATGTACCATGTAATGTTACATTTATACCTATAATGTACAATGGTATATCAGGTTTTTAGTGCATGTTCCACTCAAATCAGAATGTTTAAAGTATTTGCAAGCTCAATCACTAAAATCTCAGCTTTGACCAGGGGAGTAACTGCAGGGGTTGAAGGGGTTGCAATTGCAACGGGCCCCATGCTTCAGGGGGCCTGTGCGGCTCCACAGTACACCTGGATAGGAGAGGGGGCGGCGGGGGGGTGGCGGGGGGCAGCATGTCGAGAAATCACTGTCTTCCTTTTTCCTCCTGTAGCTGCAGGAGGAAAATGGAGGAGATTGGTTCCTCTGTATGCTGCCCCCCGCCGCACCTCCTATCCAGTTCACTTGTGTTCTGCTGTCTCTGGACCCCTGTGTGCTCCCCCCCCACCCCACTGTGCTCCCTTCCCTCTCCTGCCAGCTGCTGCAGGGGATGTGTCACAATAGAGAGCCAGGAAGGGGTCGGTAAATATGTAATTTACCAGCTCCTTCCTTTTCTGAATGGACAGAGTCATAGTCAGTGACATTATAAAAAAAAAATGATAAAAAATAATACAAATAAAATACCAAAAAATAAAAACTACTGACACCAGTGGGTGGACCTCCAGGAATGCAAAGGTCACACTTGTGACCTGGCATTCCACCACCATGGGGAGGCCCCAAGATGGCAGGAAGGGAGCCCACTGCAGAATTTGTGAAAGGGTCCGGGACAGTAATAAAGTGTCCCGCAACGAGAGTAAAGGGCCCCAGGATCAATCGGAAGGGACCAGGCTTGAAGGGAAGGGCCCCGGCCAGGGGTCCGGGGGGCCCTTCAGGTTCTAGTTACGCCTCTGCCAGTTCCCGTATATGTATTTCAACTCTGTATTTAGCCATTTACCTAGAGTCTAGTTCTTATGAGTGCCAAGCCGGTTACATGCCAGAACGCTGGCCACCATGACAGCTTCGCCACTTTGTGTTCTGAAATGAGAAAACATGTTGCTTACCAGCTCCTTCCTTTTCTGAATGGACAGAGTCAAAGTCAGTGACGTAAAAAAAAAAAAAAAAAGATAAAAAATAAAACAAATAAAATACCAAAAAATTAAAACTACTGACACCAGTGGGTGTCCTTCCAGGATCGCAAAGGTCACACTTCCAACCGGGCCCTGGCATTCCACCACCGTGGGGAGGCCCCAAGATGGCAGGAAGGGGGCCCACTGAAGAACTTGAGAAAGGGTCCCACTGCGGGACTGTAGAAAAGCGTCCCGCAATGAGAGTAAAGGGCACCAGGATCAGTGGGAAAAGCCCTAGGCTTGAAGGTAAGGGCCCTGGCCAGGAGTCCGTTCATGGTTTCTTGCACCAGGGCCCTGAAGGTTCTAGTTACGCCTCTGGCTTTGACCCCTTCCCGCCTCTCTCCTGCGTCCCTTTAACTGGGCTACTAGACTTGGGGGGGGGGGGGTCAGATGAAAGGTCTGCCTGATCATGTGACCCCTGTCACTGTGGTCACATGATCAGGAGCCAGTCTTGTCAGCTTCTAATAATTACTAGGGCCTGGGGGCCGTTTTTGACAGCTTGGTCACTGCGCTGGCTGCATATGCGTTACGTGTGCGGCAACAGGTTAACATATTAATGCAATTTTAAAAGTCATGGTAAACATGCATTGGATAATAAACAATCGCTGGGTCAGGTGTAGATAAGGCCGCGAAGAAGCACCTTTTAGAAACGTTCTTACCTGAGCAGACGTGGTGGTCAAACAACGACATGCAGTCCATGGTGCCTGGGTAGAGGACCGTCCTTGGCACTTTCTAGTAGCCTGACCTTAGATGCCAGGTGACTCCTGTACGCACATCCCCAGCAGGCACTGCGTCCTCTCTGGCTATCTCCAATCACATTACAATCATTGGCGGTGGTGACTCTGCGTCCTACCTTAGATGCCAGGTGACCTGACCTTAGATGCTAGGTGACTCCTGTACGCACATCCCCAGCAGGCGCTGCGTCCTCTCTGGCTATCTTCAATCACATTACAATCATTGGCGGTGGTGACTCTGCCTCCTACAACCATACCCTTCTTCAATCAGCTCTTCTGTTGCCTTCCTTTTCAATCTCCTCTGTGTATTGGTCTCATCTCATCTTCAGCATCTTCATTACCCAACACCCTCTGCTAACAACGGATGACATTTCCTGGATTAATCCTATAGCCGAGCAGAAGAATAAATGAGAATATGTATAGAGTGTGGTCTCCCAGCCCCCCCTTCACTCTCCTTCCACCAACACTGCTCATGTAATGACTGTAGTATCCCTTCCCCCACTATTCACAAGCTCACCACCGGGCCAGTTTGGGATGAATGGACTAAAGATCCTATTGGCTGGCATTATTCCTGCGCTGTGATTGGCCACACCACCATAACATTATAGTAACATGATACAGAATTGCTGCAGAGACAGGTTTGTGCTTCATCTGTGGACGTGCCATTTGCACGTTTATCAATTTTATGCAATTGATTGCGTGTGATGAATCAATAAATCTATGAAAAGCGAATGTCAGTGTATATATACGTTTCAGAGAGCCCATTGGGACCTTGGCGTCCTAGTACGTTGCATTAATGCACATGCATTTTTGGATGTATTTTTTTTTTTACTTACATGCATAGCGTTAAATCAGCCAAGAATGGGTTAATAACACACAAAGGGGGACATTTACTAAAACTGGTGCACACATAATCTGGTGCGGCTCAGCTTCAAGATTTTATTGTCAAAGTTTAATTGAAGAAGCTAAACTAAAGGCCCCTACACACGATAAGAAAATCTGATGGGAAATTTCATCCGACGACCGATCTGCCGATTTTTGGTTTGTTAGTATGGTGCTTTCGACAGCCAACTCCGACTTTTCGGCTGACAAAATCCTGATGTGCAGGCTATAAAATTTTTGTCGTCCGTAATACAACGTCCGATTTTCGTCTCATTAGTAGAGATTTCGACAGAAAAAAATCTTAAAAGCAAGACTGGGCATGCTCAGAGACGAAAGAACACATACAAAGCAATCCAACACATGACATCACTTCTGAAGTATAATTCTGTCGTACGGGAAAATTCGTATGAAAAAAACCTCTTCACTTTCCACATCAGACTAGCATGCCACAAAAAATGGACGACAGAACGTTCGATAATCTGATCGTGTGTACGGTGCTTAAGGCCCCTTACACATCGGGCTGTCAAATCGCATGCCAAATCGGAGCCTATTGTTGGTAACAGCGCCATCCTAATCTGTGCAATGCCAACTTTGCGGTGCCGACTGATTCCCAAAAATAGTATTTGCACTACTTTTGGCGGCTTGGGGGGGGGGGGGGTCTGCAATTTCAATAAACATTTGTGCATGAACCCGCACAGATATCTGTCAAATCACCCCTGAACTCAACTGAACTCACACGATTTCAAACCCGCCCTCAGTGTGAACGAGGGCAAAGAAGCTGATGGGTTATTTTGTAAAAATGACTTTCCAACAAACTAGGGGGATAATTACCATCATCCCTATACGCAAATAATTTGGAAATATCGGTTCTAAGGACAACCAATTACAACCACATCCTTATCATTGTATTGTCAGAAGTAGAAAGGGAGGAGGGACCCAGGTAACCTAGGAGTATCAGGGAACTCAAACCCTGAATAGGAAATGGCCCAAACTCTCTTCTTGGAAATTGGACTTTTAGACCCCCGTTCACACTGGGGCGACCTGTCAGGCGACCTGGTCGCCTGCCATAGAGTAGCTGTGGACCTGTTCTAATAGGAGCGTCACAAGTCGCTCCGACTTAGAAAAAGGGTCCGGAGCTTCTTTGGGGCGACCTGGAGCGACCTGCATTGACTTCAATGATATGAAGTCCGTGCCGGTCGCTCCGAGGTCGCGGTGCGAGCTGCGCACCGCGACCTGTGAGGTCGCCCTGGCAAGTAGCGTTGCCCCAGTGTGAACGGGGTCTTAAGGTTGTGAGGTTGTCATAAACTGGAAAAGCACATAATGTTTAAAATAACATCTTTATTTAAATATCAAAAAAGTAAAAACAGTATTGTATCAAAAAAGTGTCATAGGATAAAATAATTGTACAACCACATAGCTGGGGCTCATTTGCCTAGATACATTCAATGTAGATATACAGTATTGGTAGGTCCATAACCTACAAATAATTTTAAACATTATGTGCTCTTCCAGTTTATGACAACTGGCCCTATAAAGTTTAATTCCACATAAAAACAGAAATTAAAATGTTAGGAGACATAGGGTGTGATTTACTAAAACCGAAGAGTGCAAAATCTGGTGCAGCTGTGCATAGTAGTCAATCAGCTTCTAACTTTAGCTTTTTAATTGAAGTGATAAAGCCTGGAAGCTGAATGATTTCTATGAAGAGCTACACCAGATATTGCACTCCAGTTTTAGTACATGAACCCCTTAGTTACTGTATATATACTTTGTCTCTTTTGCCACAAGCCTAAACCCCTCTCTCCTAGCAATTGTTTTTCTAGTGTGCATTGCCTAGGACACACTCCTATCCGATTCCTGGTGTTCTACCTAAAACTCCAACTCACCAAAATCTCCAACCACGTCACTTCTGGTGACTCTCCAGCAGCAATATTTGGAGATTTCGACGAGTTGGATGTTTTCAAAGAACACTGGGTAAGGAGTAAAAAAAAGTTGTTGGTGCCTTGGAAGCTGCCATGTTTTTGGTTACTAGCGGGCAGACTAAAGGCCCGTACACACGTAGCGATTGTGGGCTGTAAATATTCGGCCACCGACCGATCGGCCGATTGTCGGCTTGTTAGTATGATGCTTCCGACAACCGACTGTGACTTTTCGGCCGAACAGAATCTGGTGTGCAGGCATTAAAATTTTTGTTGGCCAACACCAGAACGGCCGATTGTTCGCCAGTCAGTACAGAATTCGGCCGACAAACAGCAGATGAGCAAGACTGGGCATGCTCAGAGAAGAAAAAACACACGCAAAGTTAACCATCACATGACATCACTTCTGCAGTCGGCTGTTGTTGGCCGACAAAATTCGTGTGCAGTCTTTAGCACTTTTCAACAGGACAGCACCGGACAAAAGACGGCCGATCGTTCGGCCGACATTCGGTACGTGTGTACAGGGCTTAACAAGGTCCACTCATTATAGCGTGTACCATAGTGTATACGCTCCGGATGTTCTGTGAAAACAGCCAACTCGTCAAGATCTCCAATTATTGCTACTGGAGTGTCCCTGGAAGAGACATGGTTGGAGATTTTGGCGAGTTGGAGTTTTCGGCAGAACACCGGCATTCGTAAGCTGCTGGGACAATGTAACATTAACATGAGTGGCCAACCAAGGCCAAAGAGGTGCAACAAGAACCTGGGAAAAATCATGGAAACCTTTATTTGCAACAACCACTATTAAGGGGGAACATGTGTTATGCCCATGTATGGCAAAGCAACAGGTTCAGTTTAGGGGCCCAGTCACACCTATGCATTTTAAAGCATGCCAATATATTATGTGCACCCAGATTAGCCATTTTTAGAAATTTGATAAGAATCAAAATTCTCTGCAATGAATTGAAGCACTTTCTCTCAATCTTATTCTATTCTCTTTGACATAGAGACCCTTCCCACCTCACCCTACATTCAAACATGAAGACGCAAACTAAACTCCTTGTTTACTCCAGAATAGTATTTCATATATTTGCCAACAGAGTCTCCCTCACCAATACAAATCAAAGGAAAGAAGTATTAACCCAATGGTACCAAACACCAATAACCCTTCATAAGGTCTTTCTCATGGTCTCCACACTTGACCTTCAGAAGGTTTTACCTCCTTCATAACTAGGCCATTTTTTGCGATATGGCATTGCTTACTCTAACTGACAATTGCACGATCGTGCGACACTGTACGCAACTAAAATGTATTTCCTTTTTTCCCCACAATTAGAGCATTCTTTTGGTGGTATTTGATCACCTCTGCCCTTTTTTTAAATTTTACGATATATAAACAAAAAAAGACCGGCAATTTAAAACAAATATTGGTGTAGCCATGTATACTGACTTTGTACTACCTTCTCGGAACTCTCATGAACATGAATATACTTTTCTACACTATTTGGCCTCCGTGTGCATCCTCTCCTCTCTGGGTACCAAACACTTTGCCCTGCAATCTCAGAACAATCAATCTGTAACCATTTAAGCAGGCCCCCAGTATTGGATGGTCATGGGTAGAGCTCAGTTATATTGTACAATCAGATTGTAACATGATGTATGGTATATCTTTATCAGAGTTTCACACTTGCCGGTCCACCAGCATATCCCCCAGCCCCCACCAGTTCTCTCACCTTGGCTTAACTTATTCAGAACCCTTCTGTATTTTAGCTGACTTTACACGTCCTGTTCTGATACCATATGTTATCCTTGGTAGCACCTCAAAATAACACCTGGAGATTTCTAATATATATGGATTGTAGTTTGTAGATTGTAGTTTGCCAGGGCAATTGGAGACTCTGGAACCGTAGGTTGATGATCACCAGGTAAGTATAGAGGAAGCAAAGCCTGAAATGTATTTACACACAGCATTACTGCCAATACTTATATCCTTGCTTAAACTGTAAAAATCCCACAACATTTTGGACATGGCATTTGCCTTCCTACAATGGAGCACTATGGGCACAAACCGCCACTTGCTGGGTACCCAGGGCTGGTGCTTCCACTAGGCAAACTAGGCAGCCGCCTAGGGCGCATTGCCACCTAGGGGCGCAGCCAGGAGTCAGCACTCTCTCTCCATCATGAATTCTCCATCCATCATGAATGATTATTGTGAGCTGAGGCGAGGGGCGGAGGTGGGGGGAAAGAAGGGACAGCGGAAGATGCCAAGTGTCTTGGGCAGTGGTGGAACTACCAGGCCCTGGCTTTCCACCACTGTTGGAGGGGCCCCAAAAGGCAAGAAGGGAGCCCCCCAGAGTGCATCCTGCATGATGATCCTCTTCAGGTGGAGCTGAGCGGCAGGAAGTGACTCTCGGCACTGAGCTGGAGGGCAGCCGTAGAGGCAGCATGTAGAGAAATCACTGTCCTCCTTTTTCCTCCTGTAGCTGCAGGAGGAAAATGGAGGAGATTGGTTCCTCTGTATGCTGCCCCCGCCGCTCCTCCTATCCAGTTCACTTGTGTTCTGCTGTCTCTGGGCCCCTGTGTGCTCCCCTGCCACCACCCCCCTACTGTGCTCCCTTCCCTCTCCTGCCCCGGCTGCTGCAGGGGATGTGTCACAATAGAGAACCAGGAAGGGTTCGGTAAATATGTAATTTACCAGCTCCTTCCTTTTCTGTATGGACAGAGTCATAGTCAGTGACATTGTAAAAATAAAATAAAATAAAATGATAAAAAAATAATACAATTAAAATACCAAAAAATAAAAACTACTGACACCAGTGGGTGTCCTTCCAGGATCGCAAAGGTCACACTTGTGACTGGGCCCTGGCATTCCACCACCGTTGGAAGGCCCCAAGATGGCAGGAAGGGGGCCCACTGCAGAACTTGTGAAAGGGTCTGAGACCGTAATAAAGGGCCCTGCAACAAGAGTAAAGGGCCCCAGGATCAGTGGGAAGAGCCCCAGGCTTGAAGGGAAGGGACCCCCGGCCAGGGGTCCGGGGGACCCTTCATAGTTTTTGGCAGCAGGGCCCTAGTTACGCCTCTGACAGTTCCCGTATATGTATTTCAGCTCTGCATTTAGCCATTTGCCTAGCCCTAGAGTCTAGTTCTTATGAGTGCCAAGCCGGTTACATGCCAGAACGCTGGACACCATGACAGCTTCGCCACTTTGTGTTTTGAAATGAGAAAACATGCTGCTAAAGTTGAAATTGCAAATCGATGAAACATGCTGTAGTCGTTCCCATCTGCTCACAACATGGCTCCGGAGATGTTTACCAGACTGCAGGTTATACAGTACAGCCCCGTCTCAATTTATTACACGCTTTCTTTGTGTTGGTGTCAATCCTGGCAGTTTTCTAAGAGGCAATTACTTACCCAAGCTCCTGCAATCCAAAAACAATTACCTCCTAATTCCCGATTTCTAAAAAATTGTATGAAAATGAAATATAATAAGGGATTAGCATAATCAAGCAACAATGTTGCCATTACGGAATTGTTAAAATGTTTGTATGTGCCGATACACCCACACCTTCAGATATAAATAGCGGAGGTTCAGGGGGGAAAACACAAGGGTTTCATGGCTTATGAATGGATGGAAACCCACGAATATCTACACTAATTTTGGTGTGAAAGACGGTAGAGCAAGAAGATTCCACTGCAGAGCACCTGAAAAATAAAATCTGACCTCCGGGCCGGCCTTCTCTTCAGTCTTGTACAGTTGTACCGGCTCCTCTCCTGCATTGAAATTGCCTACTCTGATTTCAGTGCACACTGTGAGCTTCTCACAATGTGCATTAAAACTTTGTCAAGTCAGATAGAGCCTGCTTTATTTTCTAGCTGCAGGATATCCAGCATCATCTAGCTCTTTTCCTTGCCCAGCTTGACTGTCCCTGGGCTGCCCCTTTCATCCATAGAATTTCAGTTATTTTGATTATGGAGGCTTAGCATCACATGTGGCCGTTACCTCGGGCGGTCTTAATGCAAACTCCCACTCCTCCAGACCATTGGTGTGTGCAGCCTCTTGCATTAGGGTGTGCACCCCAGAGCATAAACACACATGGGTGGATATCAGCAGAGCATTTTAGGGTGTCAGTAGAGCAGAGATTGGTGTCAGTAGGGAAGTGGGCGGTGTCAGTAGTTTTTTTTATTTTTATTTATTTTTTATAATATTATTTTTTATAATTTTTTTAGGAGCCCCATTATTGGGCTTTGGTGAAATGTCAAGGGTCTAAACAGACCCCTGATGTCTGACTTTTGAGACAGAGAAAGAAATTGAGGACAACGATTCCCCAGTCCCTTTCTCTGCAGAGTTTACTATGCTTCAGTTATTGTATAACTAAAGGCAAAACTTATTTTTTTTAGTTTTGGATGGAGTGCAGAGGGATTATAATACCTGTCAGTTTTTATTACTATCTGTGTCCCTGTTAACCAACTACTTAACCACCTCCCACCCGGGCCATTGTACATATGCGGCCGGGTGGGAGTCTCGTCCTTCTGAATGGACGTTCCGGAACGTCCTTCAGCTGCGCGATCCCGATGTGCCTGTGTCCCTCGGACACAGCGCAACAAGATGCGTCAGGAGGGCCCTGTGATTGGCCCTCCTGATCACATGACGGCTGTGTCCAATCACAGCCGTCATGCAATGTAAATACAGCCGTTGTAACGGCTTCGATCTCTTCTCCTCCCTGACAGATCCTGTCAGGGAGGAGAAGAAGAGGATCAATACTGGAGCTGGGGTGATCAGTGAGTATTTCTAAGTACTCACTGATCACAGGGGGGGTCTGTGCTGGTAATCAGATGATTGATTACCAGTGCAGCCCTGGGGGGAGGGGATGCCACTAGAGCCACCAGGGATGCCCACCCATGACCACCAGGGATGCCCACCATGGCCACCAGGGATGGCAAACAGCCTGCCAGTAGTGCCCTCCTATCAGTGCTGCCCACCAATGCCATATATCAGTGCTGCCCACCAGTGCCCGTTATTGCCATCCACCAGTGCTGCCCACCAGTGCCCATTATTGCCCACCAGTGCTGCCTATCAGTGCCCATCAGTGCCCCCCATCAGTGCCCCCCATCAGTGCCAATCAGTGCCGCCCATCAGTGCCGATCAGTGCCACCTATCAGTGCCCATCAGTGCCGCCGATCAGTGCCCATCAGTGCTGCCTATCAGTGCCCATCAGCGCTGCCTATCAGTGCCCACTAATGCTACATATCAGTGCTATCTATTAGTGCCACATATCAGTGTCCATCAGTGCTGCATATCATTGCTACCTATCAGTGCCCATCAGTGCTGCATATCAGTGCCACCCCATCAGTGCCACCCCATCAGTGCCACCCAATCAGTGTCTCCTCATCAGTGCCTGTCAGTGCGGCATCATCAGTGCAGGAAAAAACGTATCTATTCACAAGATTTTATAACCTAAACAAAAAAACTTTTTTTTTTTTTCAAACTTTTCTGTCTTTTTTTATTTGTGCACCAAAAAAGAAAAAACCTGACAGTGATCAAATACCACCAAAAGAAAGCTCTATTTGTGGGGAAAAAATAACACAAATTTGGTTTAGGTACAATGTTGCATGACCGCGCAATTGTCATTCAAAATGCAACAGCGCTAAAAGATGAAAATTGGTCTGGGAAGGAAGGGGGTTTAAGTGCCAAGTATTGAGGTAAAAGACCAGCCGCTGCAGATATCCTGCGGCAGGCTGGCTCTCCTGCACAGACCGACGTAGGGGTACGTCGGCTCGCGGGATCGGGTCTCGGACTTGCGCACACGCCGGCGGTGGCACGATCGCGTGCCTGCTCTCTAGCCCTGCATATTTTTAATACTGATTACTGTAGTAATGTCACTGGTCCCCCCAAAAGTGTCAAAAATGTCAGTTAGGGGTCCAATCTGTTCGCTACAATGTCGCAGTCCCATTAAAAATCACAGATTGCCGCCATTACTAGTAAAAAAAAAAAAATGAAATAAATAAAAATGACATAAATCTTTCCCCTGGTTTGTAGACGCGATAACTTTGCGCAAACCAATCAAAATACTCTTATTTACCAAAAATATGGAGCAGAATGCAAATTGGCCAAAAGTTATGAAAAAATTAGATTTTTAAATTCTTTTTATTGGGAATGTTATATACAGCTGCAAGAAAAAGTATGTGAACCTTTTGGAATGATATGGATTTCTGCACAAATTGTTCTGGGGGAAATTAAGAACTTTGAGGCAGATATTTTTTGCCTCCAGGAATGCTGTTTGGAGGGATTTCCAGGGAAGGAGGAGTGGGACCTGGGCAAAACTGTATGGGAGCCAGCGTGTTCCTCTCGGAATGAAGGGATTGGTATCTTTTGTAAAAATAAGGAGATTAAGATTTGCTCAACTGAAGTTGTCATGCCCGGTCGAATCCTCATGTGTACCATGTCATTCCGAGGGGTAACCTTCAAATTAATTAATGTACAGCTGCAGGAAAAAGTATGTGAACCCTTTGGAATGATATGGATTTCTGCACAAATTGGTCATAAAATGTGATCTCATCATCATCTAAGTCACAACAATTGACAATCACAGTCTGCACAAAGAATGAAATGTTGCCATGTTTTTATTAAACACACCATGTAAACATTCACAGTGCAGGTGGAAAAAGTATGTGAACCCCTAGACTAATGACATCTCCAAGAGCTAATTGGAGTAAGATATCAGCCAACTGGAGTCCAATCAATGAGATGAGATTGGAGGTGTTGGTTACAGCTGCCCTGCCCTATAAAAAACACACACCAGTTCTGGGTTTGCTTTGCACAAGAAGCATTGCCTGATGTGAATGATGCCTCGGACAAAAGAGCTCTCAGAAGACCTACGATTAAGAATTGTTGACTTGCATAAAGCTGGAAAGGGTTATAAAAGTATCTCCAAAAGCCTTGCTGTTCATCAGTCCATGGTAATACAAATTGTCTATAAATGGAGAAAGTTCAGCACTGCTGCTACTCTCCCTAGGAGTGGCCGCCCTGTAAAGATGACAGCAAGAGCACAGCGCAGACTGCTCAATGAGGTGAAGAAGAATCCTAGAGTGTCAGCTAAAGACTTACAAAAGTCACTGGCAAATGCTAACATCCCTGTTAGCGAATCTACAATACATAAAACACTAAACAAGAATGGATTTCATGGGAGGATACCACAGAGGAAGCCACTGCTGTCCATACAAAACATTGCTGAACGTTTACAGTTTGCACAAGAGCACCTGGATGTTCCACAGCAGTACTGGCAAAATATTCTGTGGACAGATGAAACCAAAGTTGAGTTGTTTGGAAGAAACACACAACACTATGTGTGGCGAAAAAGAGGCACAGCACACCAACATCAAAACCTCATCCCAACTGTGAAGTATGGTGGTGGGGGCATCATGGTTTGGGGCTGCATTGCTGCGTCAGTGCCTGGACGGATTGCTATAATCGAAGGAAAAATGAATTCCCAAGTTTATCAAGACATTTTGCAGGAGAACTTAAGGCCATCTGTCTACCAGCTGAAGCTCAACAGAAGATGAGTGTTGCAACGGGACAATGACCCAAAGCATAGAAGTAAATCAACAACAGAATGGCTTAAACAGAAGAAAATACGCCTTCTGAAGTGGCCCAGTCAGAGTCCTGACCTCAACCCAATTGAGATGCTGTGGCATGACCTCAAGAAAGCGATTCACACCAGACATCCCAAGAATATTGCTGAACTGAAACAGTTCTGTAAAGAGGAATGGTCAAGAATTACTCCTGACCGCTGTGCACATCTGATCTGCAACTACAGGAAACGTTTGGTTGAAGTTATTGCTGCCAAAGGAGGTTCAACCAGTTATTAAATCCAAGGGTTCACATACTTTTTCCACCTGCACTGTGAATGTTTACATGGTGTGTTTAAAAAAAACATGGCAACATTTCATTCTTTGAGTGTTAGGCCCCTTTCACACTTATGCGACGCGATTTTACCGCAATTTTGACGCGACTTTGCGCGATATTGAAAGCAATGGCTATGGCTCAAAACGCAATCAAATCGTGGCAAAGTAGTGCAGGAACTACTTTGAAGTCGGTGCCACTTCAAAACGCACTGATATTAATGGGGCTCATTGAAAATAATGGAAAACGACTTGTCATGCGATTTTGCGGTCCAAAATCGCGGGACAAGTCGCACTAGTGTGAAAGGGGCCTTATTAATTTAAGCAGACTGTGATTGTCTATTGTTGTGACTTAGATGATGATGATCAGATCTCATTTTATGACCAATTTGTGCAGAAATCCATATCATTCCAAAGGGTTCACATACTTTTTCTTGCAGCTGTAGCAGAAAGTGAAAAATACAGCTTTTTTTTCAAAAATTGTCGCTCTTTTTTTGTATATAGCACATAATCAAAAAACCGCAGAGGTGATCAAATACCACCAAAAGAAAGCTCTGTTTGTGGGAAAAAAAGGACGTCAATTTTATTTCGGTACAGCGTTCCACGACGGCACAGTTGTCAGTTAAAGTAACGCAGTGCCGAATCGCAAAAAATGGCCTGGTCATTAAGGGGGCAAATCCTTTCCGGTCCAGAAGTGGTTAAAGAGATTCTCCCTCTCCATTTGTCCCGTTTACCTTCATCCAGTGGTGTATTTTGGTTTTGTGCTGCCCTAGGCAAGACTAAAATTGGGCGCCCCCTATCTCAATTTGTCCCACCCCTTCCTGTTTAAGATCCACCCCTTCATCTGTTATTATTATTGAAGCCCCCAGTTCTCCTTGCAAGCAGACAGACTAGTGGACTGCCCCCTGACCCCCCATTTATTATACACTGCCTCCCCATCCCCCCATGTATTATATTATACACTGACCCCCCATATATTATATATACACTGACCCCTATGTGTTATATATACACTGATCCCCCCTATCACCCCATGTATTATATATACACTGGTCCCCATGTATTATATATACACTGACCCCCATATATTATATATACACTGAACCCCATGTATTATAAATACACACTGACTCCATTGTATTATATAAATAATGACCCCCAAATATTATATATACACTTACCTCCCATGTATGATATGGGGCTTTTTGGGGGCGCCAGACAGATTTTACTCCCGACCCAGTCCACTCTTATAAGACTCAGGGCCATCTTCTAGTGACGCCCCCCCTGCAAAGTGCCGCCCTAGGCCTGGGCCTTGTCTGCCTAGGCCAAGATACAGCGTTGCCTACAAGGATATGTATGGTTTGTTGCTCGAAGAGAGATGACAGTGGAAGGAAAATAAGAAAAGAAACCAGATTCTATTGTCCCGATTGTGACGTCGGACTTTGTGCAGTCCCATGTTTCAAAATATTTCATACCTGAGATGTTTACTAAACCATTATTACAGTGACTAGTAATATTGCATCCCTTGTTTGTACGCATTTCAGTGTTTTTGGTTTGATTATGTCATTGATTACAATTAATTATTATATTATAATTTATGATTTTGTGTTTCAAACTTTATCATACCCAAGATGTCTACTAGACTCTTCTTTGGATAGATTTA